>NC_136013.1:4174351-4518101 GCF_048128805.1 Centroberyx gerrardi
ACTTCACTTACTCACATACTTTTTGTTCAAGTACTGTAATTTGGTTTATCTTGCACCATCAAGTATTTTGTAAGAGATGATCAGCTTGATAGATGGCTTTGAGAAAAGAAGACAACTTTAGTAACAGCTGTACTACAGAACTAAAATGACCTGTTATGCATGTAATGACATGCTAATGTACTGTCATTGCTGATTGTGTGTCGCTCTTGTTGGACAAAAAACACATAGCGAGTAAGGTTTTTCAGTGACAGCGATGTAGTTTTGAAATCACACAATGCAGCTTTAACAGGTTTTAAGTGTCCAAAGGTCATGAAACTCAATAGGCTACATAAGGCCATGTAAACCTTCAATTCAAGTCAGAAAAAGGAAAACACCAACTTTGTTATCTTGTGTGGAATTTTCTGCTTTACCCCTCTTCTGAAGCCAGGCAGACCGCTGCTAGTTTTAAAGGCATGCAGTAAACCATTGGCAATTGCCATTTTATTAACACAGACTCACACAGCTTCAGGCAATCACCTCAATGAAAACAAGGCAGACATTAATCCAAATTGCACCTGAACTCCATAATAACATATTGTGGCATTCCTGAACCCTATAAATTAGATCAACTATTTACAAAGAGCAGCTGCCAGCACTTGATACCATTAAAACTAGTATTATGAAACACACACCCTTGTTAAGTTATATTTTGAAGTATATCTGTAAACAGTATTGCTCTGAGGTGCTACATGTTTCACAACAAAATGGACATCAAGACTCTTGAATGAATCCACTAGTTTTTCTTAAACTGACATTATATTTAAATACTAAGACTTATGTCCATGGAGATATTCTTACCTATGAAGAGAAGATTTTTAAATATTTAAGCAGACAAATTAAATTGTTTATACTGTCCTTATTTTTTAAGGACAGTAATACTACTGCCTTCACAATCTTCTTGTTCTTGGCCAAAAACAAGTACATTCCTTTATAAATGAAGGCATCCCTACCATATTCATATACTCAAAAAGGACTAGCAAGACAACACAACAGACAGCAAATACTGGATGTATAAATACATAAATTTGAATCTGGACACATTTGGACTTGCCACGTGACTCAACAGCCACACATAATGATGACACTCACCTGCAGCTCTGCATTCTAATAGATTATTCATTTTCTACATCTACATCTACAGCTTGTGTTTGTTTCTGTGTGTGTGTGTGTGTGTGTGTGTGTGTGTGTTTGTGCGTATGTGTGTGTGGGTGTGTGTGTGTGTGTGTGTACGTGAGAGTTAAAAGTCACAATGAAATGAAAAATTATTTTTTCACCTTGTTAAATAATTCCCCATATAAAGTACACTTATTTACCAATAAATGCCAAAAAATGCACACAATTTCAAGATTAATAGTGGAAAAAAACAAGTCCAACCAGTAATAACAATACGTATTTTTCAACAATCCCCCCCTCCGCCTTTCCCATCATATAAAACCTGCAACTTTCGAAGTGACACAAATGGCAACATGGTACAGCGGTGCAATTTTGGGTGTTCAACCCCCCAAAAAACCTGTTCCTATGATACCATGGTTGCAGTTCCGATGTTTGTTATTGTCCAAACCGCCCACTTTTGAAAAGTCCCGCCTTATGTCCTGCCTCAACATCCTGTTCAACCGGAAATACACTGAGTTATGGAAGCAAGACAACATCGAAATGCTGTTTCCTTGTGACTTTAAGGTAGGTGGTAGGCTGAATAAATGGGTCTTGATTCTGTACTTGTGCATCCTCTTAATTCACTCCTAATGCATAACTTATTGACATTTACCAATACATGGGATCTAATGTAGCTATCCTTTGTACTATTTAACCAGAGTGAGCACTTATGAGTTGGAAATAGGTGGTGGGTGAGAACATGTGAATTGGCCTCCAGGGTGAATGCGCCCTGGCACACTCAGTGACACATTTGCCCTCACAGCGCCAAACAGTTCTTATGCAAAGCAGACCCACTGGCCATATCACACACAGTGTTGTTATACATGCAGCCGTTTGCAAGTTGCTGATCTTTCATGCAGCCTTTACATGAGTGTTGGAAATTAACTTTTTGATCCATTAGCCACTGTCAGGTAGATTCCTAAATTCGACCAGCAACTCACATTTTTCACCAGCCACTTTTTTAAATTAATGTTAAAGGATAAGTATAATGGAAAAAAAGCCACACATTATAGGCTATAGTATGTATGTTGACAATGATGGAATGCTTACAGCAGATAAAATTGACAATATGACAAAAAGAAGCTGCTTAAAGGTTAACTTCGGTATTTTTCAACCTGGACCCTATTTTCCCAACTTTTTGTGTTTAAGTGACTAAAGGGGACAACAATTTTTGAAATTGGTCCAGTATTGAGCGAGATCGCGTCAGCCGGCAGCCGCGAAACGAGCTGCAATGTAATCCAACGGGGCAAATGTGAACCGTCAATGTACGTCCACTAAAAGTGCTTGTTTTTGCCACTGACAGGCTCAGATTGTTATTATAAGTGTCTGACAACATTATGGAAAGGACCCTACAGAGAAATTAAACGTTTTTCTTTACCTTTCGCTTGATCCGGTCTGTTTGCTATTGTGTGTAACCAAGTCTTATAGGCTTATAGCCTATTTCACAATAAAGCCTACGCTTAAAAAACACAACACCAGCCTATAGAAAGAGTAAACTACAATGCACCATGTATTTACCAAACTGCACCTACTAGCCTATGTGTCAAAGTCTGAATTTGGCTCCGTTAATTCACCGTTTTTAACCGAGACCGGGACCAACAAGTCAGTCCAACTCTCTAGACAAAACCACGACACAACTTTCAGGGACCATAATGGCCATCCAGCGGGGAGATTACCGGACTACCGAGGCTACTGTTACTTACCCCAAGCCCCGGCAGCAGTGTCCTCCACTGGGGAAATGGTCCCTTTACCAGGCGAGCCATCCCGTCGCCTCCCCGCCGCCGTCCTGCTTCTACACCCCGGAGGAAATTGTTTTTCACGGGGACCCGACTCTCCCAACCTCATCGGAGCAGATCTTCAACCCCAATAACGATTGTTTTCTGTACGGCGGTGCGGTTTATGGCGCTACCGTCCACGTTATCACGCCCAAGCGTTTGCCGGAGCCCTTCAGACTTTCCACGGCAGCCCCTCCGCGCCCAAGCCGCCCTCCCCACTCCTCTCCCTGGTGGGGCGGAACGGGATCTTACTGCCGGGTTTCGACCCGTTCTTCGAGGGTTAGGGAGGGGGTCCCGAAACGGAGAGCACACCGGGGAGCCGCCGGGCACACGAGGCGAACCGTTCCCGGTGGAGAGACTGTCACAGCGGGGAGAGGAGCAAACAGAGGCCGGGGTCAGAGCCTCTCAAGGCGGGGAAGGAGGATGAGGAGGATGCGGCTTTGTCCAGCAGCACCGGAGAGGACAGTAATGGGCCGAGTAAGTGGAAGTCATACAGATTGTCATACAGACCGGATCAAGCGAAAGGTAAAGAAAAACGTTTCATTTCTCTGTAGGGTCCTTTCCATAATGTTGTCAGACACTTATAATAACAATCTGAGCCTGTCAGTGGCAAAAACAAGCACTTTTAGTGGACGTACATTGACGGTTCACATTTGTCCCGTTGGATTACATTGCAGCTCGTTTCGCGGCTGCCGGCTGACGTGATCTCGCTCAATACTGGACCAATTTCAAAAAATGTTGTCCCCATTAGTTACTTAGACACAAAAAGTTGGGAAAATAGGGTCCAGGTTGAAAAATACCGAAGTTACCCTTTAAGTCTAAAATCAACACATTCAAGAGAGCACAGAGAAGAACTGAACTGCTTTAAATGTTATTAAAATCTTACATTACGTCATGTTGTCACTTGAATGTCGCTTTTTTTTTCTTCAGCCCCAATGTCTCCTCCTTTGTTTGTTACAACCACCTTTCTTATTATCTTATTATCTCAACTCCAACAGTATGTCGCCACATTGTGCTTCCAGTTTGACAGTCTTATCTAGCCTCGGGGTTGACGAGCTAAACTGACACAGTGGGCGGTGAGGCTGCCCTATTTACTGTTTTGCTTGGTAACAAGATTTTGTATCAAAATGATTTATTTCAAACTATGTTACTAAGTGCGGTGCCTGGGAGTGGTCCTGGGGATTCCTATTTAATGTTTTCCTTGGTAATGAGATTTCATGCCAAAACGATTTGTTTTGAAGCTACTTTGCTAAATACGGTGCCTGGAAGTGGTCATGGGGGGAAAAAGGCATGTTGGGGTGGCTCGGGGTTGACTCTGTCTCTAGCAACACATTTTCTCTTCACATTAGAATTCCAATCTAAGGATGCAATCACACCTACAGTTTGTTTTCTTTGGTCCGAACCATAGCTGAAAAGTTTACTACGCATTATTGTATTTGGTTCGTTTGGTTTCACACTGCCAGTTACAAGCGAAACGGGGCTTGTAAACAAAAATCACAGGGGCTCACAAGTAGCTTGTTTATTGGACAGACTTTTGGTGAGCTGTCATCCTGTGAGATTGGCAGGGGGAGTAAAAACAAAGATCTAGTTCCAGTCTCTGTAACTTTAGCTAAGCATGATGTACTTTTCTGTGCTCATTATTTACCTTCTCTAGTGTTCATACCAGGTGAAAACGCATGAATAAATAGGTAAAAATGAGTTTGCCTTGATTCATTTTGTTATGCTTGACTTATTAAGCACAAGTAACTGTTGGCTATCAGATGTCAAAATCTGTCTCCTTATACCCATAAAACCGTATGGAACAACGGTCGAACAACGAACAACATGCTTGTAAAACTGTATGTTTAGGGGTCGTTTCCTGTAATTGGTACGATTACGTTCTCACTCCTAATGAACCGCACCACAGTTTGCTAAGAAGAGGACTGAGACTTGAGTTCAAATCGCATGATTCTCACCCGCCCAAACGAACCAAACTTATGGACAAAACGCTCCAGAGTTCAGTTAAACCGCTTCAACATGCCAGGTGTGAATGCACCCTAAGCAGGTTAAAACATAGTCAACTAGGCTACGGGGCGGATATTTTCTTTCACCTTTATTTATCCAGGGAAGGTTTGCTGAGCACACATGCCTTTCTTCAGCAACACACTCATACGCTTGAACACATTCACACCAGGGAGCTGCCCAGTACAAACATAGTCTTCAACTGTTGGCCACTGAACAGCTCCACTGCAGCAATATGGGTGGTGAATGGTATGAACATTGTTGATGACCAAAATAACCACTTTAAATAACGAGTAACTTAAATTATATTCCAGATTTAGTGCTATAACTCAAGTATCATTACTATTATAATAATCATTTTATAACCCCCTTTTGGAATGAAACACTTCATATGGAAATTCTGTTTGGGTTTGCCGGTTTTGTTTTTTGTACGACATGTTTTGCAACATAAACCTTTTAGTCTCCATTTGTGAACCTATGTAAGAAAATCACTGTGTGATAGTGTCAGTAGTCAACCATAGTACAGACTTGCAAAGCTGCATTTTTCCTTTCACAGTCTGTGTGATGATTTGACGCTTGGCATGGCAAGAGACAGACCACAGTTGTCAGATTCAACAGTGCCACTTTGTAAGTTAACCAAGTTAGTGTAACACAAATCAGAATTAGGACGCTACAGTAGACATATGTGAATGTGGTCATGGTGAGAGAGTGCCCCACGTTCATGGTGAAACAGTGTGGTTTAATCTGTGTGAGGCATACAGTATGTTATGGCATGATGGAGGTAACTGGCTTCCTTGGTTTGGGTTCGCCATGTTCAGATAGGTATGGTGGGGAGGTGTGCCTTCACATGAGTTTTGCCTTGTTGCATACTGGTCTGTCATAGGCTAGTTACTGGTGGGCTGGGAGAGAGGGGAGGGGGAAAGCAGAGGCACTAGGACCCAGTGGTGAGACTGTGAGTAGGCAGGCAAAGTGGGGCTGAGTCACTGCATGTGTCTGAGAGGCAGTCAGAAACAGAGCAGAGCAAGGGAGCAGAGGTGATCTCACACTCATCAGCGCAGGATAACACAACCATGATGGGTTGACTTGGGGGGAGGAGAGAGAGGAAGTGTGCATTCGCCACCACTCGCTCAACTATGGAGACCAACAAAGTTCTTCATTTCGTGCCTTCGGGTAAGTGGATCAAAGCTCTGAGAGCTGCTCCTCAGCTGAGCACGACACAGCATTCACTGAGGGAACCTTGGGGTTCCCTACCTAGTGAAACCTGAGAACCCCCTCTGCAAAACATGTGCAGCCTACCTCCACTTCCACTCTCGGGGAGGGCAGCTGTTTGTGCGTGCATGTGGTCTACTGTATATTTTTGCTGTTTTTTTGCGTTTGCTTTTTCTGTGTACTTAGGAATGTGGCAATGCTCTGGTTTTGACAATAATCCTGTTTTTGATTATGTTTTGGGGTTTTTTCAGGGGCGGTGGGGTTGTAGCAGCCTTGTCTTCCTTACAGAAATGCAGATGTTTCTGTGCATGTGTGTTTGTGAACGCGTTAGGCTTTTTTTTCTTGTTTATGTCTGGTATGCGACATGAGAGGCTCCCACGTCGTATATCTTCAGTCCAGGAACGGAACCTTGGGAAAAGAATGCATCGCAGATCCACCCATAGAAAGACAGAATACCTGTCGAGCAGGGAGAGATGGAATGCCGAGAAAGCCTGGTTTCAAAAATCCACTTTCTCATGTGTGGCACTGACTGGGCTTATGCTCGTGCATGCGCGTGTGTTAGACAGAGAGGGATCGAGACAGCGCAAGAGAGAGAAAGAGATGGTGTGTGTACATGCCTCTGTGTGTGTGTGTATGTATGTTTGTGTGTGTGAGACATTGAGAGAGAAAAAGATATGTGCGCGTTCACATATTTGTGTGAGATCGAGACAGAAAGATAGGATGAGATTGTCTGCGTGTGAGTGGACACATGCGTCTATGTGTGCACATATGTATGTGTATGAGAAATCATTGTGTTTGTGCGTGTGTGTGCGCGCGCGCGTGTGTGTGTGTGTGTGTGTGTGTGAGAGAGAGAGAAAGAGAGACAGATTAGTGTTGGTGACAGCCACAGGAGAGCAACGAGTTCTCCCCTCACAGAAAGTCCTCTGAGAGCCCAGAGCCCATTTGGAGGTGTGATGCGGCTGCCTCCTCACTTTCATTTTGTCTGGGAAGGCAGAGCGGGATACTGCGTCTGTGTGTGTGTGCGTGTGTGCGTGTGCGTGTGTGTGTATGCTCCCATGTGTGTATGATGAGGACACTGTGTGGGATAATGTGCGAGTGCGGGAATATTATGTATCTGTGAGAGTGTGTGTGTGTGCGCGTGCATGTGTATTTAAGTGCATGAGTGTGTGTGTGTACATGAGCCTCTGTGCGTGTGTGATGAGGACAGTGTGTGGGATAATGTGTGAGTGCGGGAATATTATGTCTGTGATTGTGTGTGTGTGTGTGCGCGCGCATTTATGTGTGTATGTGTTTGTCGGAGTTCATCCGTGCTCTGGTGAGAGTGTGAGAGTGTGTGTGTGTCTGCGAGCGTCATGCGCCGTGCACACTAACTACACCACTGAGTGTGTGTTGGGGCGTGATGGACATTGCTGTGGCTCGTCCTCTGAAGAGTCATTTGCATTCATTTGCTTAGGAGCTGATTAGAGGCAGAGAGAGGGCAGGTTTGGTCCCGGCAGCAGAAAGGTTTGGTACTGTGAGGGAGAAAGATTTGATAGGGATATTTGAAAGGTTTGGTACTGTGAGGGAGAAAGATTTGATAGGGATATTTGAAAGGTTTGGTACTGGTAGGAGAAAGATTTGATGTGGGCATTCAAAAGGTTTGGCACTGGTAGGGGAAAGGTTTGATATGGGCATTTGAAAGGTTTGATATGGGCATTTAAAAGGTTTGGTACTGGTTGGATCCATTAAAAATCTTGTTGAGTATTGTGGAAATTATATTTAATTATAATTAGGCCTATTCAAATTATGAAGTCATGTAACCTAAGCTTGGGTTTAAAGGATAACCCTAACCCTAACCTGCAATAAGTAATATTTTGAACGCCCTATAGCACAAAACAACCATAATATACTGTATCTGCAGGGTGTTGATGGAGTTATTGATCACTACCAATGACTCAACAATTACTTTGCCAGGTGCAGAGGCTTCTGGCTTTGAAAACTCACTCTGGTTTTACTGCCCTCTGGATTTCTGAAACATAAAGCACAGCAAACTATGCTATACAAGACCTTTCAGCTTGGCTGGAATGCGTCTTCGATCTATCAGATTGCTTGGCTGAAACTACCCATTGTGTTATACAGATTACAGAAAATATTATATATATATATATATATATATATATATATATATATGTATATATATTTTCATTATTATTGTCATCTCTGACCATTATCAACCCTTATTACAGCATATTGAAAGTAATCTTCCTGATCCTGTCATTATCAGTGAGAATCTGCTGACAGGTGAAAGAGGAGCTGGCACTGTGGGAAATCAGGATCCACTTTATAGAGTTGTGAATCACCAGAGAGCTCCCAGTTGTAATCACAAAATTTGATTTTTGCAGTTAGTATTGCGAGATGTATAGTGATTTACTTTCTGCTTCTCTGTTACAACAGAGCAGTGGTTCTCAAATGTTGGACTGAAAATGCCCAACAACAACAAAAGGAAGCTGCCTGCAACAACGCAGTGTGGGCACGTACCTACAGAATGGTTCAACAGTGACACCAAGCAATGACTTTTATATTCCCTCTTCTCCCTTGGGTTATTTTCCTTAATTCACTATTGATATAAGCTTAAATGCTGCAAATATTAATTATTTCACAGGAGCAACATTCCCATTTAACTGAAATTATATAACTGTGATAATATTTGTGTACAAATAAATTATTGTTTTGGAAGGAGTGCCTTTCAGCACCACATCCAAAACCAATGGATTATTGAAAATGTAGTAACTGTAAATCCAGCCACTCAAGCCAATGAAAATTTTTGACTGTCTTCTTTAAACAGTCATGATTAAATATTTTAATCCCTACATAAAAATGAACTCTCACAGGTAGTAGGAAGTGGATCCTCAGGTGTGACAGACAGCCATATAATCAGGGTTGTAGTGGTGATCGCAGGCTGCAGAGACGGTGACTGTAGCTAGAAAATATCAGCATGGAGGACACATAGTGGCTGTGTGAATTAGTAGTTCGACCATGTGGAAGTGGAGGTGTGTGTGAGTGAAGATGGATGACGTGTGCCTGTGTGTTCGTGCGTGTGTGTGTGTGTGTGTGTGTGTGTGTGTGTGTTTGTGCGTGCACGTGTGTGTGCATGCTGTAGCTAGATGTGACAGTGATCTCTGATCAGTATTCACCGCTGGCAACAGATCTCAGAAGCTCTAGCCTCTGAGCACAGCCATCTGGGCAGAGGAGAAACACACACGCACACAAATTATTATACAGTACCACATACGCACACACATACACACACATGCTATGCACACACACACATACACACACACACAGGCACAGGAATGTCACATAAACACATGCACGCATGTTTATGCACACACCCACAGACAGACACACATGCAAGTGTACGTACATGCATACACACACACATACGTAGTAAAAATTCACACACACGCCAATGTGCGCACACACACAGACACACTAGCGCACACACTCATACATGCATACATAGACTCACATTTACTGTATCGCCGACATTGTCCATACACAGCACATAACAGTACACACAATTAATTCTGTCAACATATCATTTGTGTTGGTTTACACATGTGAAACAATTATGTAGATGTGTCAACACAGACACTCATCATGCACAGTTCGAGGCGCACGGAATGAAGACCACACATGCATTACAATTTGATCTCACACACATACACACACTTTTTCTCTCTCTCCTGCTATCAGTCTTTACATCTCTGTCTTTCTCCATCTTCCTCTTTCTCTGTTTATCTCTTTCTCCCTCTCCTACACACATACTATACATACATATGCACTCCTTCGCTTGCACATTCACACCTACAATTACACACACACACACACACACACACACACACACACACACGTAGCAGGGACAGTTGTATATTTTGAGAAAAAAGGCACAATATGCAGAAGACAGTGCGATGGAAGAGTCTGAAAACATTTCCTCCTGTTGTACTCATAGTGTTAATGTCATGATGAATGCAGCATTTCCAGTCAATAGGGATGGGCAGTTTAATCTATAGGGGAATGGCATTTAGGGGATGATATAGTGAGCCATATCATAATGAGAATCTCTTTAATCGCCAAGTGTAACAGCAATTTGTCTTGGTGCCATTGGTGCGGGGGAAGCATATTGACAGTTCACAAAGTTCCTTATATTGTGTGGCCTCCCAGTACCATAGGCACTGATGGTTATTTACAGTGTGTTTCTGTAGGTCACCGATGTACTGTCATTTGTCCTGTGTATTTTATCACTCGTAGTGTTTCAGTGATAAAGGATTTTCCCACTGTTATATCAATTAAGTGAAACTACTACAACAGCAACTGTTACTTCTATTACTACAATTAGTACTTCTACTACTATTACTATAAGGAATGAAAGGATTTCATCCAGTACATTTAGTTTGGGGGAAACATGTTATATTTTTACATTATATATATTACAAAAAGTTTTACTTTCATGGCAGTGATCATTTTGTCAGTGTACAGTAGCTGTCAATTTCGCCATATCTAATTTTGTATTGAAACTAAACCAGGGCTGTAGACCTGGTCAAGTTCAAGTCAATTCCAAGACCAGGTTTAGTCAAGTTCCAGTCAAGACCAGGTCTAAAGGGAGTCGAGACCAAGTCAAGAACAAGAACAGAGCAAGTCGAGTCCTATTCAAGACCAAGAATGGTTAAGGAGTTTCTTAAGGATGAACAGAGATGTAGATCTATCTGGAGGAGCTCTGTATTTTACCCTTCAATATCCAACTAATCAATGCATAGAAGTTTGAGACCCATTACATACACAGGTTTCTACAGGTGAAATCATTTAAATTGTTTGTGGGGAAAAAATGACATAATAAAAACATCCATGAAATTACCCATTTTTTATAGTTTTGTATAGGCAGGAAAAAGTCTAGACGACATCCAAAAGTAGCCGAGACCAAGATAAGTCCGAGATGAAACAGGCAGAAAACTGAGACGCCAGAAAAGTGGTCGAGATTCAAGTACTACAGCCCAGAACTAATGTATAATGAAATGCAGTTGGTTATGATTGTAATCAAAATGGCCCATTTGGATTGTCTCATAACATCTTGTATATCCTATACTGTGTATCTTGGTTCTTACAGTGAATTGAATATACAAAACTGGACCCAAATGTGGAATTTCCTAGATGTTAAACACCCTATCCCACAATGTTAGAACACTGTCCCTATTGGTACGGTGCACAAAAATAGCCTTCTTGTTGGAAACATGTTATTCTTTTACAACTTTTAATTCCACACATCCTCATTGTTTTAGGGGCCCCCAGATGTGCATGTATAAATAGCATCTATTATTGTGAGGAGGCGGATTAAATTGGCGCTATCGTCTTTTTCAACGGTCAGATAAAGTGTGGTTTAAATACTGGTGTTCTGCACCCTAGAACAACAACCAGTAATCACCCTAATCCAGTTAGACTCTTATATTTTTAACCCTGATTATTAGAGGAGAAAGTCTCACAGGCATTGGCATTATTGGATAGTTCCTTTTTATGCACATAATTGAATGTAAAACGCTTGTTTCTCCTCAAGTGGATTTCCTGTCTGTGTTCGTTTTTAGCAGCAGATGACATGCTTGAATTTACGAGCAGTATTTAAGAGAATGTTTTCACCGGGTGAAAGGGGAAGATGGGTAACTGGTTTTACAGGCCCTATAGTGTAGACTGATCCGCTTTAACTTGACTTCAGAAAGAGTTCATGTCTTAATCTCGTTCAAAATACGATGGAAGGTTATGAACCAAGAAACGAAGCAGATTGTCAGCTGCCATCGTCTTCCTATTGAAAGCAAAAGAGCGCTCCGTCACACACAAGCAGGTGTAAATGCACACAGATACATTAGGCGTACACACATACACACGCTCATACACACATTCTCAAATTCACTTACCCATTAGGAAATGCAGACGATAACTGTTGATCTACATTTATGCTCAAACTCATAAACACATACATACACACAGTTAGAAAATGCAGATCTCTGTGAACTTAGAGTCCCATGCTCACACACACGCACGCACGCACGCACACACACACACGCACACACACACACACACACACACAATGTTGGTGGTCCCCTCCCAATCTTTGGTCATGACATGCCGCTCCGACTTGCTGTACTGTAATTAGGCTACAGTTTACCACCAACCTCTAACATGTACACACCCATTCACTGAAGATTAAAGCTTACTCGACAGGTTACAGCTCAGGAAATGGCACCATAGACAGGCAAGGCATTTGTCTCAGTTCCTATTCAATATTGCTCTTGTACGGTCTACCAAGGCTGCATAACAGAGCCAAGACAGAACAATTTGTACTGTGCGGGCTACTTTCTCCTTTGCAGTGAATTTAATTCAAAAGCAACAAACAGAACAAAACAGTGTTGTAGATGTGAAGCTCTGCTGCGCGGTACTCCCGACGCCACCCCCCCCCCCCACCCCCCCCCCCCACCCCCACCTCCCCTCTTCTTCCCTTCTCTCAATCCACCCCCTCCCCAACATAGTAATTATTCCAAGATGTCCAAGGATGCCCGTGTCGATGAATTCCCAACCCTCGATTGCAAGGCTGCCCCATCCACGTGCCTGAGCAGAAATATCAATGTGCTAAATAGAGTATGGCAACACGTATACCAGGAATAACGCACACTCAGAAGGGCATTAACACACACACTTTGTTAGATTGCCACAACTACACACAAACAGGCATGCACAGATACAGGCACACAAATGCATACACAGTCAAGCCGGCACACACTTAAACAAACACACACACATGTCTTGTCATGTACAACCCTACCAAGCCAGTCAAACAAGGTGCATGCTGGACTCTTCTACAAAAACATGTTGCATCGTGTTGTACAGTGGCTCCTGCAGACATTTTCTCTTTCCCACACACACTAAGGTTGTTTATGCCATGCTGCTTTTACACACAAAGCTACTGAAAGCTGAATTTATATACGTAGACTCAAACGTATAGTCTATGTCCATATTTCGTTTTTTGCATTGTCCCTTTGCACTGTGTTTGATGTCCTTTTGTCCTTGTACCATGTTACGCCAGTAGACGCTTAAGCTGTCCTTTTGCCTCTGCACCAAACCGCATTAAAATTCCAGCACATTTATTGTAATTGGTGTAATTTGTAATCCTTTAGTTAAAACTCTGTCACTGCAGTTGGGTGGTGTACAATAAATGTAGGGGAATTTGACTTGGTGGAATTGGTGCAGGGACATATCAGCAACTTGCACAGTAGCGCAGTACTTACTGACACGCATGGTACAAGGACAAAAGCACCTCACCTAGACACACAATAGACTATGGACTACACATACGACTCCACACTCAGTGTGGTTGAGTGATGAGGATTAAACAACATGGATAGCAGAGAGACATAGGATGGTAAGCAGGAGTACAGTATGGTGCCAAGGTTGTTTAATTGAAATTCTGTCAGTGTAATGTAGTGCTAAGCAAAGGGACAGCAGCTCAACAGGTAGAGCAAGGCGCAGACACTGCCGGGGCTAGGGGTTTGATTCCCACTGGGGCCACCCATGATAAAAATGTATGGATGCACAATCCTGTAAAGCACTTTGGATAAAAGCAGCCATCAAATTGCATATGTTATGATATTTAGAACGGCAGGCTGGAGTATGGTACAGCAGAGGGTTGTTTTAGCCTGATATTCAGACTGAATGGCCATTTCGTTACCACTCCGTTACTCAGCCTCCTCGTTAGCCATTTTCTGTGTGGGGTGGGAGGGTGATTTTCCCCTAACCAATCACTAGTGACTGAAATATCCGGCTGCTCTGACATTACCGTATTTACCAACTTACCAAGAATGCTGGCCAATTTTGACAAAAATATTGTCTTTGCAAAGACAATATGTTGGTTAAGGGGGAGATTTCAACAAATCTATTCTGCCGAAACGCCAATGAAAAACTGTTTCACAGACGGTTCAAACTTTAGTCTCGCCCGCAAAGGCGCTGATTGGCTTGATTGTCTCTCAGAACAAGAACAAGCCGTTGACAAGGGAAACATCAGGCTCTCTAAATCGCTCAACAAAATCTGAAAAGTGGGCGCAACGCGATTCAGGAGTCTGGAACCAGGCTAGGGTTGTTAAGTTGAAACGCTGTCACAATCACAATCACTCGTTGCCTCAATGACATTGATGCAGAGACAAATCTGCAATTTACATACAGCAGTAACATGCATCGAGACACACATGATATAAGGACAAAAGGACCTCACATCCAGTGCAAAAGAACAGCGTGAAACACGGACAGTAGACTAGACCTAGATCACTTTCCGCCGACATTTTCTCTCCTGCTGCCTTACAGCGAGGTTTAGCTGAAACTGTCTGTGTAGTTCTGTGGGGGACAACACAAATGAAAAGCAGTGAGATATATTGTCGGATGGCGGGCTGGAGCAGAGTACAGTAGAGGGCTGTGGGCTGTGTTCAGCCCACTGTGGAGAACAGCAGACTTGAAAGGGAGATGGTGGCCTGGCTTTAATCGAGCCAGAGGAAGAGGGGAATGTGCAAGCAATTAGCAGGAATCCCCTAGCACTGGCTCTTTTTTCCTTCTATGAAAATGGGAGCAGCCAATTTCTGCAGCACAGAGCGAGCGGTTGGTTGGTGTGTGTAGACGAACGGCATCCTCAGTCACTCGCTCACTCGCCAGCTCGTTCACTGCCTTGCTTGCTCGCTACTAACACCACCACCGCACACACACACATACACATGGTACACACACACACACCTCCCCTAAACCATGGCCGTCCAAGCAGTGTGTCCCTGCAGCAGCACCTGAGCATAAGCCTAAACCTGTGTGTGATTGTGTGTTTGTGAGAGAATGATAGGAGAGAAAAGGTGAGGGAGGAAGGGGAGAGAGAGAGGGAGAGGATAGAAAAATAAAGACTGAGATGGACCAAGAGTAAGTGAAGCAAGAGAGGGAAGATGGAGATAGAAAGAGAGACTGAGAGGGGGAGAGAGAAATGAGAAAGGAATAGAAAAAAGAGAGAGGTGGAGACAGTGGAAGAGAAAGATGGAGAAAGAAATAGAGAAATACAAAAGGATGGATGGAGGACAGAGGAGGAAAGGGAGAAATTAAAAGATGAAAAGGCGGGGTGGGAGGAGGGTGGAGGGGTTCAAATTGGAGTGTGTTCCTGCGCCAACCTCAGTCACGACGCCTCCACTAGCCGCACCGCAGACCAAACCCCGGAGCTGGACTCATCAGCAGACTCACGGTAGCCAGCTCACTATAACTATCAATCCCTCTCAGGTGAAAGGAGCAGGTGATTACTGCACAGCTTTTCAGTCCACAGACCTGATGCTGAGGCAGAGAGGGTACACCGATAAAAAACAGTCTGGAAAACACAAATGCTGCAATGTTGAGTTTTTACACTAATGTAAATTCTCATTTTAGGCATAATTTGCGCAGTTATCCAGACTGAATTACTTTGAGTGCAATAATTGAGCTTAAATTCCTATACTGCCAACATTACAAGGAACCAGTTGTAAGGGTCAGTACCATGGCGATCTGTCAATTGCTGTAACGAATATTCCTGTATTCCCTAAAAAATGTAACTAAAGCAAATTTGCAGGCCTGATGTGAGGTACAAGGCTGTCCTGGCTTTAATTAGTTTGGTCAGGTTTGCCTGTGGCTGTGTCCTTTTAACCACTGTGCTGGGCTGCACCTTAGCCTGAAGCAGCTCTTCTGCTTTCTGTCATGACACAGACACATACACACACACACACACACACACACGCGCGCGAGCGTGCGTGCGTGCGCGCACTAACAGCACACACATACTTGTATGCCTGTTCTCTAACACACACGTGCATGCAGACGTGGACACCTGTAGATACTCATATAGACAAGAACACAGAATTACATATGCACATTCATGCATGCATGCAGTGTATATGTATATATACACACACACACACACACACACACACACACACCAACAGCCCATGCCAAAATGCACACACACACACACACACCAACAGCCCATGCCAAAATGCACACACACACACACACACTGCTGTCCAGCATCAGTCAGGACAGCACTCGCCTGCTTGCCAGACAGCTCGACTGTAGCCAGCTTCGTGGTCAAGGCTCTGCTGTGACATCATCAATGTCAGACACCAATCAAGGGACACAGCTGTCTGCAGCAGAGCCAGCAGCCTCTCCTCTAGTTTAAACAAAGCTCACATTTTATTCTTTGATCTGTTTATTTAAGGGAGAAGCTCAACCAGTCTGTCCCTCTTGTGTTGCAGTAGTTGGATAGCTATTTGATTGGACAACTGACACTGAGTGAACAGTTTCAACATCATTGAAATGTCTAAAATGGAAACTGTCTCGAGGGGGGGGGGGGGGGGGGGGGGGGACATAATCAATAACAAAATCTGTCCTGAAGTGGCAATTGTCCTGACGATTGATTTGTCGTCTCTGTAGTTTAATTGTGAAATTTTGACGTGTCACTTGTCAATTTTCACCAGTCACAGTTTCAGTCTTTGTCCTTCAGTTTTCCTAAATCTTCTTGTTAGCAATGTAAGCATTCCTTATTGAAACCATGGGACAGAGCTTGCTGCAAACACAGTCAAACCCCTGAGTTTCAAGAAGGAATGCAACAATGCTACCACTCTGTTTCAAGGAAACTGAAGGACAAAAGTTGATTTTTTTTCTGCCAATGTGACTCGTGGTACTTTAAGGTTCTTTGGATAAAAGCATCCACCAAATAACAAATGCAGTGTTATCCACAGTAGGTTGGCAGGCTGGAGTCTGTCAGAATCATAATCACTGTATTGGCCAAATACAATACATATTGACATATCGACAACTTACATAGTATCGCAGCCCACACTTACATGTGGCACAAGGACAACAGGATGTCACATACAATGCAAGAGAAAACAACAACTTAACAGCCAACTTATAAATTAACTAACAACTGTTTACAGTGTCTAAGAATCCCTTTAAAGTTTTAGGGTAAAAAAGGGTTGTATAGAATGTGCAGGAGAAATCAGATAAACAAGAAGGTTTTTGTTGGCTGCTCCAGTTTGTAATATGGATTGGTTAATCACCCAAAGAGTGTGAGCCTCTTTAGTTTAATTTAGTTTTAACAGAATGTTTAGGAGAAAAAAACACTAAGGAGTGTAGTTGAATACTACTAATGTTAACACTGATTAAAATTGATAGGTCAGCATCTAAATGTGTAGCCTCTGTAGTTCAGGATTTAGCATAAACACATAAAATAAAATGTACAGGAGACGTGAGAAAACCAGGAAAGCTTTTGTTGACTATGCTAGCTTCTAAAATTTATTTGAATGGTAGGCCTACACATTAATAGTAACTTCTTTAGTTAAAGATTTAGCATTTGTGGACATTATAGAATATGCAGGAGAAATGAAACCTATAGGAAAGCTTTAGTTGACCGCTCCAGTTTCTAATGGAGTGGCAAATTGCACTGAAAGTGTGAGCCTGTGAATCTGATGAGAGACCAGCAGAGACTTGTCTTGATGGAGCTGGGTTGAAAATGATTGTCTGACCTTGTGGGGTTATGATTAATTTGAGAATCAAGCCAAATCATGTTGCTCTTGAATATTTGTAATTAATTTCCAATTCACAAGGGATTGCACTGTGGCTTTCTCCCCACAGGATTTTGACATGCTGCAGCATGAAGTAAACAAGTCTCATAACTGGTTTGATTCACAATAGATTTGGTTGTCATCATCCTCTATAGCTCAAAGGGTACAGCATGGCACCAATACTGCTAGGGTTCAGGGATTCAATTCCCACTGGGGCAGCCCATATTTAAAATGTATTCACTGATTGGTTTTGTAAGACATTTTGGATAAAAGCGTCCATCAAATGGCTTATGTTAGGTTATTCCACTGTGTAGCTGGTGGTAAGAATAACCACAGACATTTTTCATCTGTGCAGAAATATATGGTGGTTGGACATGGTGGCTTTGTCCTAGTGGTTAGAGAGATCTTGCCATCACTAGAAAGGTTAGGATGAGGGTTTAATCCCTACAGCAGCCAGTGTCTCCATCCCTGTTGAACTGTTATTGCTTGGAACCGTTTATTTGAAGTGTTTACTCCTTTAGTTCGTTTGGCCAGGTGAGAACAATGCCATTTGAACTTGGGTGTGCACCAAATAACCGCACCAAGACCGCCTGGAAATGCAAGTTTCGGTCCTCTTCCTAAGCGAACTGCGGTGTGGTTCATTAGGAATGAGAACATAATCCGAACCAACTTCAGGAATCGACCGCAAAGCTCAAGGTTTTATGGATATAAGTAGACGAATGTTGACATCTGATAGCCAGCAGTTACTCTGGTTAGAAAGTCTATCATGACAAAACGAATCAAGGGCAAAACACAGTCTGGACTGATGCTCATATTCATCTATTTGTTCATGTATTCTTAATTGATATGAACACCAGAGAAGCTAAATTACAGCAAAGAGTGCAGAGTCCATCATGCTTAGCTAAAGTTACAAGGACTGGAATCAGATTTATTTTGACTTGAAAGATGATCAGTTACAAAAATATATTTTTTAAATAGCCCCGGTTCACTTGTGATTGGTTGCAATTAGAACCTAAATGAACCAAATCCAAAAATGCAACAAAGTAAATGTTTCCACAATGATTCAGACCAGAGAAAACAAACTGTGTAGGTGTGATCGCACCCTAAGCCACTGAAGCCCTTCCTCCTGACCTGTGCTCCAGCATGCCGCTGCAGTCTGACGCCTCTTAGGAAATATTTATGTGTTGCATGTAGCGGAGGCACATGCAAAGGGACAAATTGGTAATTACACTATGTGTGTAATATGGCGATTGAGGTGAAAAAAAAGAATACAGATCAAGCCCAAATGCTGGCCTGCTGTTTTTAAGGGTGTGCTATAGCAAAACAGAATGGCGCAGAGCAGAGCATCAGGAGGAATTCCCTCTCCGCCTGGGCTGTCTCAGCGACCACAGATCCAGGGAGGACGGGTGCCAAGAGAGCCCGTGGGCACAATTAGCCAACAAAAGCCCCCGCCTCCTCCACGGCACTGGCCCGGCCCTCGTAGATTCCCCTACAAACGCAGCAGGGGCACCTTTTAATCTCTCGCATACCTCTGTCCTCCTCACTGCAGACTCTTAGCCTCACCTCTCCCGTAAATTCCTGGGCTGTCCCCCCTGGGGGCTCTGGCATCTGCTTTGCATGTACCTGCAGCCCAGTGCCCTGCATTAGATCAGCCTGCTTGGGGAGGAAGATTGGCTTGGTTTCAACCTGGCTGTATTGTATATATGCCGAGGCTCTGATACTATAAGTTGCCTTTTTCCTCTTGTCTTTGAGTAAACTTTGTACAGATGTTATTTCCCTTAAGGACTGTGGTAAGTCCAATTCCCTCAACATTTTTCTCTATTGAGACCTAGGGCTGCACACATATTCGAAAAACATCAAAAATAGCAATATGAACTACTACAATTTCCAAATTGCATGAGGCTGCAATTCAAATCAGAGTGGTGGGTGCTCGAAATGGACTCCTAAACATGGGATTCTGGTGCTGAGGCTAGTTTCTGGCCTATAAAATAAATTAGACATTGTAGAAACACTTTAATTGTATTCAAACAGAGCAATATTAAGCAACAACATGTCAGTTTTTTATTAAAAAATGTTTTCTGAAAATTCTAAAATATTGAAAAATCTGTCTGTATACTGTATTGGCGTTTATATCGCAATTGCAATATTCAGCAAAATAATCACAATATGATTATTTGTCAATATCGTGCCGTCCTATTGAGACCGTAGGAAGACTGAAAGGGTGCAGAGCAGAGGAGTCAAAGGAGAGAAGGTTGGATGGGATTCGATATTAGGCAAGCAGGGCTCCAGAGGCAGCGGTCTTAACAACTACACCATCTCAGAGCGGCTTGGGTGTCGTTTTCAGGCTTAGTCAGGCAACTGTTACGTGCTGCGTCACAAGTTATCAAACTGATGCAGAAACCACAAAAGCTGCAAAGGCAACAAGCAGCTGCCTGACACCATTTGCAGATAGCTGGTATCAGAGGTGGGTTTGGGTTTATCAGAAAGGAAGAGATTGTCATGCTGTATGTACTGATACTGCATCAAGTGATGAGTGGAGCAGATGTTGCCTTGCTTGTGGGTTTGTGACATGTATACCAAACTCTGCTGACTGACAGAGAGATATTTCCCTCATGTACATGTTGGGCAGTGATGAAAGGACTGACTCTAAGTAAGAGGCTCACAAACACATGCACGCACACACACACACACACACACACACACAGATGCGATCAGGGTGTGCAATGAGAGGTATAGGCTATGTGTGATACTGGTCTAGCCAGTTTTGACTTCCTGTTTGCTAGTAGAGAGCTTCCCTTTTCTGCAGAAATGTTTTGAAGCATGTCCTCTTAATTCTCTCAGTGGAAGAGCTGTGTTGTCAGTGACTGTTAAATCATGAGTATCAAAAATGCAGACAGACGAGTAACAGATTACAGATTGTGCAGGTTTCCTAACAACCCCAAGAGGCTGATAAAAACACCTCACCTCAAACATTAACTTAAACACACACAGTGCAGATATAGCTTACAGGGGAATTGTTTCTGTAGGTTTACAGAAATAGCCTGGAGGAGGAGAAAAAAAGGTAATTTTGTTTATTTTCTAGTTGAACAAGAGCCCATTTTAAGATATGGTTGCAGTGTGTGTCATACTGAACACAAGGAAATCAGCTTTGTCGCTGCGCATTTATTCTTCTTTGCACAGACAGGATCTTGGTGCATAAATGTCTTATGATGTTTGTGAAACATGTTAGTTTTTTTCTGTCATTATCAAAACCCAAGTGTGGCAAGTAAGAAATGAGAATAAGTAAGAATTATGGATTTAAATGTTATTAGATCAAGCTTTTCCCTCCTTGAGTCTGCCTCTTACCCCTCTCTCTCTCTCTCTCTCTCTCTCTCTCTCTCTCTCTCTCTCTCTCTCTCTCATGCACACACACACACACACACACCTCTGACTGCACAACTACATGTCACAAAAAGCTAACATATTAGGTACACTGAAAACATTTCCATCTGACCAAGTTATTTAATCTAGTATTGAGCCTTAAAGTCTTACAACCAGTGCTTAAAATTGCTAATATGTGAGATATTTTCACTTTTTTCTAATGCAAAGCAACCTGGCACATGAATTCTTTTGACTGAAATGAATTTATCTGGAAGGAACTAGAGGGATAAGCCTTATTTCAAGATACTGTCACTCTTCTGTCATTTTTTAAACAAGTGAAGGTGCTTTGGAATTAAGTAAAACTCTCTCACCTCGTTGGCGGATATGGCTTTACTTGTTGAGATTTTAAGACTCAGAACAATCTCTACATCTCTAATCCCTAAAATCTCTAATCTTACTCTCTAAAATAATGCTGGTGAGATGGACTTTTTTGCAGTGCATATTCCATGAGAGTGAATTGTTCACTATTCATGCATTTCTCCTGTCCAACCACATTCATTCTTCACAGATCAGGTCATTTGGTTTGCATGCAGGCATGCAAAGTAATATGCATCATCATTATCATCATATTTCTTGCCCTGTCCCTTTGCATTGTATGTGAGAGCCAGTTGTCCTTGTACCATGAGTGTCAGTGACTCTTTAGGTTGTCAGTATGTCTTGATTCACTCAATTTAACTGATTCTGCTTCTGATTTCATAACAGACCAGCCCCCATGACTTCTAATGAACCTGTCCCTAAAAGACTATCAGAGCATGCAGTATGTCAAGGTCCTTAATCAGCTCTAACAATTATCTTCATGTTGCATGCAAGCAAAGACAAAATGTATTATCCCATAAATAAAACAAATCAAGGCACAGTTCATTTTAGGTCTACTCCAAAACACTGTCTATCCAAATTGACTATCTAATATATTGAGGATCTAGTCTGCAAAAGTATCAAACTATCCTTCAAAAATGATATAATTTGTGTTTTTTTTTGCCATTGATCATTTCATAAGAGTAGGTGTCAGTGTTTTTTGGTGGATACCTAATTTTGGAACAAAACTCTTAACCTAAGCTTGTTACAATAGATCTTTATGAAGCCACAACAGACTAACCCTCCTGCTGTATTTTAATTGATCCGGCAAAGCCAGCGCACGGACAACTTGCATTCCCTTTCAGTCCCTCTAAATCTCTTTATGCGTCCTGCAGTGCCAAACAGCTCAATAAAAGCAGAGCACATGAATCTTCATGATGCCACTTCTGATCACAGCACTCAGACCAAGACGCAGTTCAAAGACGCATTGCATCCGCAGGAAGCTGCAATGATTTGCCATGTAAATAAAAGAGCGGTCCAACCGAGTACAAACCCTCCAGGAAATAATATTCTGGGTTTTCTGTTGTTCAGTGATTTTTTTGTTTTTTATGTCTATCTCTACTGAAATTAATTTCTTTAAACATGGTTTTCATGACATTCTGTTTTATTGATTTTATGTTTTTGGGGGATTTTTTGGGGGAATTTTTTACTCTTTTGTTCTTTCTCATGTTGATATTTTATTTGAATTAGGCTAATTGATTTTCAGTATTATTATTCAGCCACTTTTTTCACGTTTTTTATACTACTACTATAATAATAACAATAATAATAATAATATATTACATCGATTACAATGGAGAGTGATGTGTGTGTGAGACAAAATAACAAGTAAAAAAAGCTGGAGTTGGACTGGAACCCACAATGACGCAAGTACACTGGCTGAGCCTCAGGCTACTGAGCTGTGATGATGACTCTGTTTATTTAGTTTATTTAGCTGCACATATAAAAATGACGAAACAGCAAGGAGAGAAAAACTCACAGATTTTGCAGGTGACATAAAAAAAACCCCTAAAGGCCCTGCATGATAAAATACTTCAGCAGATCTATAAACTGTATCCTTAATGCTCATAGTCAACCTTTGTATTAAGGCTATGAAACACACCTGTAGGCTATATGTTTAATGCAACTGCTGCAGGTAAGCAGACTGCATAATAGGAATGTG
Organism: Centroberyx gerrardi; assembly: GCF_048128805.1. Taxonomy (NCBI): domain Eukaryota; kingdom Metazoa; phylum Chordata; class Actinopteri; order Beryciformes; family Berycidae; genus Centroberyx; species Centroberyx gerrardi. The sequence goes on from NC_136013.1 coordinate 4,197,598, forward strand.
ACTTATTGTATAGGAAGGGGTTGGGAAAATTCATGAGGAAGCCAAGCCAAAAATAGGCTCCTGTTTATGTGACTTACATCACGATTAACGGTAATCAGTGATACAAGCCCAGCAGAGAATGTCGAAGGAATGTATCCACAAGCCTGTCATAACATGAGAATGAGACGAGGGAGTTGATTTGTACTTTTTTATTTGAATATTTGCGGTAGTCAGGCTTCCCTTGGCATCTGGGGGAAAACACTACTGGGGATACGTTTTATTTTGTTAGTTTCCTTCACCAGACACTTGTCACAATGTGGGTAAAAGTTTCTACACCTGTTCTATAATTTCCCTAAAATGTCTTGTTATCATTTTTAGCGTTCCATGTTAAACCAAGGGACACAACCAACTCATGCTTGCCAGCCAGCTGTTCCCCTTGGTTTCTATAAGGAGTGCTAGCAATGTAACAGGTGTAAGGTGTCACCAACTGTCAGGTAAAGAAAAATGACCAACTACAAGTCAAAATGTCCAAGTATTACTTGTAGTGTTTAGGGGGCTAGCCTAGTGAAGCCAAACTTCTGTCAAACTAGATACATTCTCCATTATTAGCCAGTCAGACTCCCTGAAGGTCTCTACATTGGGCTAGTAAATCATTTCATTCAATTCAGTTTAATTCAAATTAATTAAATAATTCGCCTTAATTCAATTTTCAGTTGAGTTAATTTCAGTTAAATTAAGTTTTGTTCCATTCCATTCACAATTTCCATTATCCCACAAGGGAATTTGGTTGCAAATTACCGGAAATTTATCATTCAGTATATCTAAAATATTGAGGATCTAGTCTACAAAAGTGTCAACCAAGGACATAAGTTGGCTACTATCCTTCACAAATACTATAATTTGTGTTTTTTTTGTCAAGTAATACTTGGAGATTTTTAATTGTAGTTGGTATTTTTTCTTTACCTGACACTTGGTGACACCTTATACCTGTCACACTGTAAGAGAAAAATATCTACCTCCGCTTCCATGAAACAGCAGATAGGGTTTAAAAATGCATGTGTTGATTCAAAATCAACATAGCATATGCCATACGTATAGGCACAGGCCCAGGGAGTGAGTCACCTGGTTTGTGCAATGTAAAAAAAAAAAAAAAGTCTCATAAGTGCAAAATACAAATATCTATTAAAAACACTAGAGGCTACATCATTACCTGTGCAGATTAAGCAACCTAATTGCAATGGGGATAAATGAATCCCCGGTTCTTTTCCTCTTGAGTTTAGTCAGTCTACATGCCTTACCTCAAGAGTAAAGGATGGCTCATAAAATTTCCAGCTCTGCTTTGTATAATTGAAATCACATATTGTATCTTCACTGATGCTATGCTGTAGGTTTTGTAACATCACAGAATCCTTCCAGGAGGGGAAGCACATCTCTTTGTCCATCACTTTTTCTGAGTTTCACATAGCTCAGGACCAGAGGACATTCAATTCAAATTCAACATGTTAAAAGAGCCACTGAATTGTTTTTTATGAAGCTTGTGTCAGACAATGACAGCAAGTGTTTGTTGAGAGAGATAAAGGGTATATGTGTGTGTGTGTGTGCCCATGCGTTTGCCAGTGTGTGCCTCTGTGTGTGTGCCTGCCTTTCAGTATGTGCATCTGTGAGTGCGATGGCCGTGATTTTAGCAGTCGAGTCAGGGAAATATCCGCGAGGCATGCGGTTGATCTTCGGTTATAGTATGAATATGTAAACACATCGGCTTAATGCTCGAGAAAATCCTGACTGAAGTCTGGAAGAGCAACAGCCCCCTCCCCCACCACCACCCCACCCCCTCCTTCAACAGAGCCCGAATGTCTCAATAACCTTCAAAGTACCCCAGTTCCATATCTGCCTCGTCTTTCGATGCCATACGCATGCTGTACACATCCACAGAGCCACGTGACAAACACTTCCTCCCTGCCACTGCTACCTTTATAAATGGTGTACTCTAAATTCTCACTCTGTCACCAAGCGTAACCATATACAGTCTGTGTGTTTGTAGTCAAGCTGTTCACCAGCTCTTGGTCTAGCCTATATTTTTCAGAGTTTCATTCCAAAATGAGATATCTACCATTTTAAAAATGCAACAACTGCTATTGCAAAATGATTGCTGGCCTGAAAACAAAACTCGCTATAGATTATCATTAAATGTATTAGCAAACTCAAGACCTCTGTTAAAAAAAAAAAAAAAAAGTTACATATAGATATAATACTTTGTAAGACTTCTTCTACCTAATGAATATGTTTGGAATGAAAAATGTATTTTATATACTACTTGAATACTGTGTACTATGTAGTATGGTTGTGCAAGGTGATGCTGTTCACCAACTCATTTTACATTATACTTCTACATTGACATCTCACTCAAAGCATTTAGTTGGTGCTCTTATCCAGAGTGACTTATTCTTGATGCAGGCTGTTCTAGGATGGGACTCCCAGAAAACCATGATATGACTTCCAGAAAATCATATTTCTAAAACACTACACATCTATTTTGCAGAACATGAAATTCATCAGTCAATACTTTAAAAACACAGGTCATCTCATCCTCAAAACTATAACTATATGGCTATAAGGTAACCTTTAGTGCGATTTACTGTCATGGCAGCAATTACCTTGTAAAAATAGGCGTCAGTTTTAACAAATAATGGATATCTCATTTTAGAAGGAAAGTCCTCAATTGCTCCCTGTTTGGCTTGTTACTGTCTGCCCAGATTCACCTCACTGATTACTGTTTTTCTCTGCTTTTCTCTTTCCTACAGAGGCGCCTCCCTCTGGGATGTCCAAGAATGGATACTTTTTTCAAGAAATGGGTGAGTGTGAGCCACCACCAGGACAGATGAATGCACAGTGCACTACATTTTAGGCATTTAGCTCTCTCCACAGCAACTTACAATAAGAGAAAAAGTAGAATGTGCTTAATTTCCTAAATCATCTAGATCACCGTCATTACGAGCAACTAATAATGAGTGCATGTGTTCGAGTCACAGCGCCATAAAATACAAAACATTACTGTGACCCTCGAATGATCAGGTATGATAGAGAAGTGCTAGGCAAGGACATAAGAGCTGATGAGAAGAGAGGTAGAAGGACTTTTTAATTTGAATGCTGCCAATAAAGTGTGTGGTACAGTATATGCATAGTAAAAGATGTGACTCAAAGATTAGGGCTGCAGCAATAACACAGAAAAGTCTCCCAGCTCTCACACCCCAGTGCATTTGGATATAAATAATGAACTTTGCTCCGGCTCTTATGATAACGGCAGTTTCATTACCTTCAAGCCAAGGAGAGGCACCCAATTAGTATGTGCAGCACAAGCAGTCAGGGCAGAATATGCCTGCAATGGATCTCCCCGTCTCCCCCAGCCAATTATTCCCTCCTGCAACACACCGATTCACTCAGCACATTCACGGAGGGCCCCCCGCAGGGCTCGAACGTAAACCGTCTTTATTAGGCAACCTTTTATCAAGATATAAATGCAATTACATTATCGTTGGCAAGCGAGCATTATCCACCATTGTCATCTCAGAGGTTCATTAGCGGAGATCGGTCGTCGCCCCGCCATGATGTACGCTGCCACTCGCCGTCCCCCCTCTTGCAGCTGCAGCCATGCAGCCATGCTGTCTGAATGCACTTGCTGATCAAAGGCTGCGTGTGTATTTGAGAATGAGATGAAAAGTCTAATGTGTATCCTATGTCTTGTACTGTATGTGAGGTCCTGTTGTACCTGTACCATGTCTGTCACTATTACGGATGGGACAATATACTGAAATTCAATATATTGCAATACAAAAATGTGACAATACGTATCGTGGGGCAGAAAAATAAATTGTGATATTAGCTACATTTTATTCTGCTGTAGTAATCACAAATGAGACGGCTTGCCCATCATATTTTCACAAGCTCTCCATCCAAATTATATTATTTGTTGTTTACATTCTACCAAGCCAATGCCATCACTAGAAAGATTTGTGGCTCAGAAATAAACATAATATCTGCACAGTCAGACTTTGCTGTCATTGAACATTTATTTATTGCATCGTATCGTGGTTGTATTGAATCATGAACCCCATATCACGTATTGAATCATATAGAGATATATAGAGAAAAACATATTGTCCCAACCCTAGTCACTCTGCACTCTGTTACTGTCTTAGTGGTTGATACCTCTCTGCACCAATGTCAGCAAGACAAATCTGTGTACATCCATTGTACTTGCCGAGTAATTGCGAGTGATTCTGATTCTGATAGTGTAGCAGTGTGCAGCATAGTGGTGTATTGCCCTCTTCCATATTCAAAGAGTTTCATTCCAAATTGAGATATGAGATAATGATTGCTTTGATGATTAAAACCCACTACAGAATATTAGCAAAGTAAAAAAAATTGTAACATTTTAGAAGATATAATTGTTTGTTTTTAAATAACGAGCAATTAACATCCAGCAACTATTTTCTGTTCCCTAAAATGGGTACGGTAGCGTTTTGGAATGAAACCCTTCGTTTGTTCCTCCACTCGGCAGCGGTTGCTGTCTCCCAAGGTGAAGTGAAAGTCAGAGCCCAGCCGGTGAGTCTAAAGCGCAGAGGGATGCAGGCGAGGCGACGACGCAGCGAGGTTCAAATAATGTCAAGTGCTGAGGGATGATCCTGATGCAAGACAAACTGAATGAACTGAAATTGGGGCCTCCTCACAGATAAGGTCAGCAGATAAAGAGCACGAGTATGAGATATTGTTCTCCTCGCATAAAGGCGATCGCCGGATGATATTTGGGAGCCCACTAGTTACTGTGGGATTGGATTTAAGGCTCTGCTGTGTCAGGAAGAGAGAATGGGATGAGTCATACAAACAGGCTTCAGGCTAGTTAAGTCCTGCGCTGGCGTCTTCCATACAAAATTTGTACTTTGTACACACCAGAAACCTGTGCCAACCTGGTGATTCATTGAAAAATTGCCTTGAAATCAAAATGACCATCGACCAACTGAATTTCTACCTCACTGAGCACTAGATGTCATTTTAGCGTCACGTCTCTGCTTTAGCTCTCACATAGGCCAGGATCTTTTTTGGCTAGGTATAGTCCAGTTTTAGAGCAAGCAGTAAATACATTATTACATATTTAAACAATGCATAAACAGCTGTAAATATCAAAAATATGCACCAGAGAAGTCCATTTGTACAAGATAATGCTTTATTTTTTTCATTTACCCCAGGAGATGTAGTCTTGGATGTAGACGTCACTAAACTTTCACTTCTAAACCCCATGTAGCCTCATTTTAGCCTAGACGTCTATAACCTTCTTCTCTTCTAATCTTTTAAATGGCTAATCAACATAAAATTGCTCAGTGGGACAATTTTCTTTGACACTATGTGACATCATTTTAGTTTAGTTTAGGTTACTAGATATAGAAAAGCAAGATTGTCTGAGAAGAAGAATTAAACTAATTTATAATTCTCTCCCAGATAAATCAATGACAATACGTATTGCTGCTTACAGGTTCTTCCTTCTATCAGGGACTTCAAGACAGCATAGCTTTTCTTTTTACTAAATAAAAAGATAAGAAAAATAAGAAATTATTTTATTTTATGTCACTTTTGAAACATGGCAGGCTACATCTTTGGTCATCTTGTCTTGACTGACCTAACACATCATCATTTGCCAACAATTACCACTCTAAACATACTCTCATATCTTTTACCCAAACAAATAAAACAAATAATGTATTTGCTAATCCTGTTTGAACCAAGGTCTCATACCAGGGTGGGAAATTATTGCCAGCTACCAGCAAAATACTGGTTAATTTGGCTGTTATCTTGGTAAGTTTGTTGACTGTATCAACCACTTTAGCAGGTAAATAACTCTTCTATCCTAAAAATCTTGTTGCCCAGTGAAATGGTGAACGTGGCTGGTAAATTTTGGGACTTGCCAGCCACTGTGGCCTGAGGACAATAAAAGTGAGTTTTTCTGGTAGCTGGTGAGGTCCAGGAGGTGACCCTGTGCTGTTGTGTCCCCAGAGCAGCGGGAGGCGGAGCAGGAGGAGGGCAGCGAGGGCCGAGAGGAGGGACAGGACTCGCCGATCGCCTGCGGAGATGACATCCACCTCTATGACAACCAGATCAGCCCCGGGCCAGGTCAGTACTGAGAGAGAGAGATTGGAGGGGGAGGTAAGGAGAAGGGAGAGAGAATGAGGAATAGAGAGAGAAAGAAGGAAGGAGGCGAACAGAGCTGGATATGATGGAGATAAAGGGAGAAAAAGAGGGAGGGCGAAGATAGGGAAGGAGGGAGATGGAGAGATGGAGAGGGAGGTGGGAGTGATTGAAGAGTGATGGAGAGGGGAGGTGGCAGAAAGTGAGCAGGGAAAGGAGAGAGAGGGATACAGGAAGAAAGAGAAAGAGAGGGGAGAGGTAAAGAGGGGGAGGAGAGAGGAGAAGGGGGAGATTTGTGTGAGAGAAAGAGAGGCAGAGGGTCAAGAGAGAGGATATTCTTTTCAAAGACCTTTTACGAAAACCTTTTTGTATCTCAGAATGTTTCTTTCCTATGTTGATCTCAGATCTATACTAATTTAAAAACTACTGCAGCTGAATCTTGGTCTGCTGACTTGAATGGGTGTTGTGCTGTGCATGGACAGGCTTCCCACTGCAGTGAATGTGTGCCATAACCTATTTGCCTGGATAAAAAAGGGTTAAAAGAAAAATTTGAGAACTGCCACTCTGAATATGCCTCTGCAAGTCAATGATTTCTCCTGCTGTTCAACTGTGTGATCAATATCGCCAGATCATTTTTTGTTTCTCACCGTACACCTCAGCCTTTTTGGAGGTTTTTTAAATCATAATGTGAGGCACCTTCTTCAAAGGGAATGGATGCCTGCAGTCATGCCAGATCTCCACCACATCATTCAAGAAGAAAGCAAAAGAAAACACCTCCCCAAACCTCAAACATTTCTACTCTAATTTCTACTGAGGTCCGGTGGGGTCTGAGGCTGAGGCTGAGTCCATCCAGAGCCTGATGGCAGGTGTTGACTTGACAGACAGCTCCTCAGCTGCAGGTGCAGATGATTTTGACCCCATCACCAGAAACCCCACAGGTCAACAGGTTACCGTTGCCATGGCAACAGTCACAGGTGCACCTCTGAGAGAGAGAGAGAGAGAAAGACAGAGATGCCCAATCCCTTTGAATGTGACAGGTGACCATGTCACTTGGGCTGATTCTCCATACATAGTAACACTTAAGGCATCTGACAAGAGAGCTAGGAGAGGTGCAAGTTGTGAGCGAGTTAGAGGAAGAATAACAACTAACAATGGCTAAAACTCGGACAGGTTGGACAGAGTTGGACAGGTGCCATGAATGTCAAGTCTAAAATAATGTAACATAACATAAAGTGGCGTATTGTACAATAGCGTAGCAGAACAGAACATATTACTGTTTTTATCCACGTGCGCGGATTTCTATATTACTGATCTGGGCATATCCCTATCAATTTTTTTTAAATGTTATTTTGTCCCTACCACTAAATATAGTCATTAAAAAAGTTGCCTATAGACGGCCATCAATCCTGTAACATATGAATGCACTGCTCTGTTCTAACTGACCCAAACTGAGGCAGGAGGATCGGCCTCAGATGAGGGGAGACAGGCCAGCAGAGTTGAGGTGTTTACATGATGATGAGATTAGATGATGTAGAAAGTTAATAAAGCTAAAATAATTCTTCCTGGTTTTCCTTAAGACAAAGCTAAAACTGTTGTTGGTGCTTTCCTATGAATACAATTCTAAATATATAATACAAAATATAAAAACAATCAAACTAGAACGACACAATATGCAACACTGCCATTTAGGGGTTCAATGCAGTGTGCAGTAAAAACGTGCATGAGCAACAGAAAGGTGACATTGCTTGGCTCGTCAATAGGCAAATCTTTACAATTTAGCTATTTAAATTTCAAGTTATTAGTATAGTGATAAATGCAGTGTTTCTGTGAAAAGCTCTATAAGAGCTGTCAAATTATCACAATGCCTGCAAAGTTATCAGAGTATTTGTCATATGCCCTAATTAATTTTTCAGGGTAAATAAGGATAAAAACACCATCAGAAATTGGGTTCTGGCAGTAAAATCACTTGAATTCCTGAAAAGATCTTAAATGCTAGTGAGGCCATAAATCATGCCAAGTAAAATGCACAGAATTGCATGTCAGCAAACTCCCCCCCCCCCCCCCCCCCGCCTTAATCATCCCTAACACTTCTAAAATGAAATCGACACCCTTACTTTTAACCAAAGCACCTCAAAATCCCATCAGTGTATTCATATTTAGTACGGGAATCCCAAACCCAGGCAGTGCCAGTACCATGCTCTATTCTGTATACAGCTACACAGGAATATGTTGACTTCCCACTATTATCATCAGGCAAAATTCTCAACATTTTTGTAATTCCTGTGTCTGTTCCCACGTACGGTGCATTATTCAATGACATCACAGCTGCATGTTTGTTAGTGTAGTTTTTGTTTTCATGCCAAGCTTTCTCCCCCCCAAGTCTCGTTGTCACATACAGTTGACCCTAATGTCATTAGTTGTTTGCGTGCCTGTTTCTGCTTTTAATTTATGTCACAAATTATTATGTTATTTCATTATTCCACATCAGCGGGCCATTTGCATCCACCATATCAAATCAATGTAAGATTCTGAACAGGACTTTTAATCACATCCTGTCTGGCTAAATAAGCAGTGGTTTGGAAAAGCAAATAGCTCAGTGATTCCATCAGACCCAGAGACAGCAGCTCCTACCTAAATCTAATTTCAAAAACATCTGTCTGTTATAATTAATTCATTCCTCTCTCTATATTTAACAGTGGCTTATTTCATGAGAAAATTTAGTCAAGCTTTGGATGCTTTCATATTTCTGGTCTCTTGCCAGCATTGTTTCAGGGACAATATTCATCTTTAACTTTTTGGTATTGTGCCTGTTGGATGTTTCACTGCACCAGACCAAAGATAAATTTGATAATGGTTTCCAAGATTTGAATTACTCGAAGAGCATTTGATTTAATGCCCCAAACGCTTGAACAGCCTCCAAAGCCCTGCTGTGCTGTAGTCTTCTTTTTACCACTGTGCTCTTACTGCAGCGCCATGGTCATCAAGAGGCAAATTCAGGTCAGGCATTCAGTTATGAAACACTTCACTTTTCTATCCTGTGAGCAATCAAAGGCAGTCATGGTTTACACCACCTGAAAAAATAATTTTCTACAAACCATGTGTGCTCTTTATCAGGCAATGTCAATTCAATAAAGCAAACTAAAAGACATTGTGAAAATTTAATGATAGCTATGAATCTTCACACTTTAGCTGCAAATGTTCCCCTCCCACAATCTTCTTTGGTTATTCAGAAAGAAATATACAGAAACAAGAGTGGAGTTCCAACCCCGAAACAAGGGGAAGGGAAGGCACATTTTAATGATTTAAGATAAGTGGATTTCAGTGGTCATGCATCTGTTTCTCAAAAACAGCAAAATATGTGACAGAAGACAAGGCAAAGATGTTGTATTCATTGTCAGAATACAGGAAAAGTTGTGACAGCGTCGGTAAAATGAGACAGTTAACGGGAATTTTAGCACAACTACAATGGAGGTTATTCAGAGAAAAATTTTCATGTCTCTAAAAATTCATCGTAGAAGAGGCAGAGAGACCAATTTCACCCCCCACAATAGCCTCAATAGACCAGAATGCAATGCAGGTACAAGAAATATTGCATTTTGCATAAGGTGCGCGACTCACTTTTTCTTGACTGGAAAACCTCTCACTCCACTATTGCTATCGCTCTCTCCATCTACACATAAAACCCACAATGTTCAGGCACGTTCAGCTACATTCTCTGGAGGATCTGGGATTCTGGGAAATGTAGGAAATCGCTAACTGAATTAGAAGTAGATGAGGCAGGTTGAGGGAAAATGGGTACACCAAAAAAGTGAAAACACATCACAAACTAACTCCTGGAATGCATTGAACATCATATATTGATCATAACAATGTAAAAGTATCTTAGGGTGGAGTTTTCCTTTAATGGGGAGCCTTTCTGCTCATGTCCTTCCCCTGCATTTCTGTGTGCTGTGGGAGTGTACATTTGTACTTGTTCAAACACTTGTTTTTAAAAGAAGAGTAAGGATTCCACACCCCTTAGCATTTTATTTCTTTTACTGAGACAGTGGGAAGGCCGAGAAGGAGGCAGAGTGGGGGAGACACAGCAGAGAAGCTTCTGATGTGAATCCATCTAAGCCAGCAGGGGTGCATGTGTTTCCAGAGAATGGGGTCCTACCCACTACACCATCTCTGGACACCTTTTACAAATACCTGAAACAAAATGTCTATTTCATACTGGATTGATGCTCCTTCAGTGGTTTATTCAGCAACATTTTACCTCTAATCTTATGTAAGTTTTAACCCTTATGTCTGTTTATTGCCTTGTCTTTTTTATGAGCCGTCAAACAAAATGAACACGTCAAAGACAATTTTTTGACTAACTTGTGACAGACAATTACGTTTTCTGAATCTGAATCTGAACATTTTGACCTCTGCTGGTCTTCGTCATGCATGTTGGGTGCAGTTGACATCAAAACATTGCTGATTATTCAGTGGGTAGTCTGATCCAAGCAATAGTCAAAGCTGCAGCCTGGGTTTTTTTTGTTTTGTTTTATCATACGTATACTTAAAAAAAATGAAAATAAAAGTAAAACACATGGATTTGTAACCAATATACTATATACAAATCCAAAATCTCTGCTAGTGTGTTCTTTACTTGGTTTGGTGATAACCCTTTTGCATCACTGTTGTACCTGTAATCCCAGTAAAAAATGTCATCTCGGGTATTATTGCTACTGTGAACCGCTCACAGAGCATCAATCCAGTGGTCTGTATTAGATCTTTTTATCTAATACATTATCTCACCTTTTGTGTCATCTGCCTGATTAGTATTTTAGATGAGGATATGTTATGCTCTTGCCACACACAGATAGGTAGCAAAAATATTGCAGAAAACCCACCAGAGAGTCAGCAATACATTCTGCTTAATATCGGTGTAGAAGTATTATCCGTCAAAGCTAAAAAAAAGAAAAAAAAGAAAGTGATTGGCGGTAGTTTTTCAAGGAACTGCAGTCGGCATTGTTGAAGATTAAAAATTGAAGACCTTGCTGAAAATAACTATTGTCATTTAGTAATACGAGGATTTTGTTTATTTGTTCTCTCCCTCTGCTTTTATCATTTTGACATCATCTTATCCATTCTTCTCTCTTCAAAGAACTTTGTCACAAAGCCGTCGAACGCTCTCTATAAATAGAATTGATTTCATGATTATGTTTCTGCCAGGGCCGGGTTCAGTTCCATTTCGGTTCAATCAATTTTGCTTAATATTGAAGCGAAAGAGTCATGAAGGAGGACAGGCATAGTCTCTGATGCTGGAAGCTTGAAGATTTAAGCTTTGGCCAAGGTCATCACCTGACCTTGATAACCCTGAGTGGGGTGTGTTTCATCAACACAATCAATCAATACACTGAGTGTACAGAACATAAGGGACACTCTGCAGAGAATGGACTGACCAGTTGATCCAGATGGCAGCTATGTTCCCTTTTCGATTTCACCTAGAGATGGGACGATATATCGAAAGTCAATATATCGCAATACAAAAATGTGACTGTATTGTGGGGAAGAAAAATGAATCGGAATATTAGCTCCATTTTATTCTGCTGTAGTAATCACAAATGAGACAGCTTGACCATCACAATGTTCCCCATAGAAATTATATTATTGGCACTTTGGAATGACATTTTTAAATTGTTGTTTACATTCTATCAAGCCAATGCTAGAAAGATTTGTGGCTCAGAAATAAACAAAATTCTCCACAGTCAGACTTTGTTGTCAGACTTTGTTATTTATTACATCACATCGTGGTTGCATCGAATTGTAAACCCATTATCGTCTATCAAATCGCATTGTGAGATTAGCAAATCATCCCATCCCTAATTTTATCTCATCATTTTACCATTGAAGCATCTCACCATTCAAGAAGAAGAGATGTACAGTAGATGAGCCTTGAGACAATTGAGACATGGACTGAGCAAAAAGGGGCGCAATTCAATATTAAAGGCAATCCTGTTTTGTACACCCAGTGTTTATTCCTACTTTCTTAACTTGTCATAAGCAGGCAATGTTATGGTAAGCAGCGTAAGGCATTTACATTGTATACATTCAGCTCACTTAGTGTAAGTGAGCAGGTATGCTCAAGGTCACTTCAACAGGACACACTGCCTGTTGTGGGAATCGTTATCTTTCAGTTACAAGATGGCCTCTCCTTCCCACTAAACCATCCTACCATTCTTACCACCCTGCAACCCTCTTTTCCATGGCTTTGAACCGCTGAGATATCACAACACTCGACTCTGAAGTTACGTAACACTCATGATTGACTGAATATCATCAACAATTAGCGCTACGTCGATCGGCCTTTAAGAGAGGAACCACGGGGGGAAACAAACCTGTGTCACGTTTTAACACTTCCTCTGCCTAATCCTACCCCCAAATTCTTCTGGATTACTTTAAGCCATACAGTATATCGAGACATACAGAGGCCATTAGAGGGAGGTGATCGTTTGGGACTAGATAATCCTATATGAATATATGAATATCTCCTTACGGCTGCAGCCTGACAGCAATTAGAGCTGCAGCTCCCTCTCCCCCTGGGAGCGGATCAACCGAGCCGTGTGCTTTTGATAGCGCGGCTTTGATGAACCAAATCCAGCGCATACGACACGTGCCCCCTGCGATAGTCTCATCACAGAGGTAGGGGTTGAGGCTCTCTTCCCCCTGCACTGCCTGCAGGGTTTCATGAAGGCAAGGTGTTTGGTGTGGCGATCAAAGCTCCCCCTTCTGCACACTCACACACACACGCACACATTCACTTGGGGCTAGATTATTGATATTATGATATTACAGTGGTTTCCTAAGGCTTATTGGCTTGTTAAAGGGGGTCTTCTTGCTTTTCCATTGCTGGAGGGAGGAGTTAAAGCATTGATTGATTTCCAGACAGAGCTGACACAGTGCATCACGCGGAGCAGAGGAGGAAAGCCCATCGTAACCTAATAACGTCCTCCCCACAGTAAACGGTGATAAGTGCGTTATGTAACGGCGGTGGCGGACTATTTTATGAGAATCAGCAGGATACTGCCAGACTGCTAGTTATGGACTCAAGTGTGTGGAAAACCGCACTCCCGTGGTCTGTCCCCATATTGTTTCCCAACACAATAGGAGCAGCCGTGAATGTAAAAGTTCTTTTTTTTTCCCACATTTTTTTTTGGAGACTGGGAAAATCCAGACCTTTGTACTTTATCTAAGGACCGAGCACTCGCCTCGGCTCCACAGAAGTGTGTATTAAAGCCTTATCAGTAAAGGACTTCCAATCCCTGTTCAATGAGAGCTTTTAGAGACTTGCCTCTTGACATTTTCATCACTATTAGAAAAGGGTCTTAGGCTCTCCTTCTTTACTTGCTGAGCAGTTGTTACTTGTGATCTTTTTTTCAGAATTTGTAATGTTATTGTTGAATGCTCTGTTGGTTATAAATGAGTATGCCTTGAACTACTTGCAGTATATTATAGTTACCATATGTTACCATATATTTGGGTTAAAAAATATCTAAAGTATCTCAAATATCTTTCTGATTCTATAACAGCAAATGCTGGTATGTTGTATAAAAACTCTCGTATGTAGAGTCACATGACCCTTGTCAACAATGTATTTATACAACAGTCACCTGTTGACTGTTGATGAGTGAGGCTGATGAAGCCTGGTTGAAAAATTGCTCCAATGTATCACATTAAAGATGTGTCAATATGAAAGAGGTGTGAAGCCTTTCGGTGTGCGGTAGAATACTTTAATTCTTGCAGATATACAGTATATTGTGGCGTTTAATTACAGTACAAAAAATGTGTATATCTAATTGTTCTCCTCTTGTTTTATTTTCCCCCAGACTCTGATGACTCTGGATGCGTGTTACTGAACACATCAAGAAGGGTAAGCCTATGTCACTCTGAATTATCTGTAACATAATATTACTGATGCAATCCACCTAAATGAAAAAAAGGTGATTGTTGGCAGTCAAGGAACTGAAGACATTGCTGAAGATGAGTGCAGCCATTTCAAGTTCAGTTCAAATCTCAATTGTTCTGTAAGGGAATTGTGGTTAACTGGTTTTTAAAGGTTTAAAATACACATCTCAAATCCCCATAGCATACATCATACCAACAAGCCCCAAGGGAAGTGCCAGTTGACTAGGTTTATACAGTGAAAAAAAATACAAAGTTCCTATGCATCATTACATCTTTATTGTTTTCTTACAATTTGCTTTCTGAACTACTAAACAGGCTGTTTCAAGCCACCAGTGTCATATGTCCCATTAGCTTATTGGTGTTTAAATCAATAGCTAGTTTAGAGATGATTGATGGGAACTAGGGATAAGCCTACGTAGGTGCCCACTTTACAACCCCAGTGACAAACCCACACTCACACATGTACCCTGTAATATTTAGATTAGGTGGTCAGTGAATGTAACATTTAAATTAGGTGGCTGGAGAATGGTACTGTTTGCTGTCACCATGTGTGGGTTAGTGCATCATTCTTTTGTCATCTGAATTGGGCTTCTGTATGAATGCTCACCCGGGATTATGGCACAAAGGATTAGAAAATCAAATTTTGTGTATTGGTAAATGCATGTAAAGGGTTTCATTACAAACTGCTACAAATCCCATTTTTGAAAAAAAAACCATGCTACCAGAAGTTAAGCGCTTGTTTTATCCCCTAAAACAGTAATCTCCAACCATGTGCCATCGAGAGCCATGTGTATGCAGGTTTTCATTCCAACCAAACACTCCAGCAGCTCATTTCACTGATTATTACACCTTCAACCAGAGCGGAGGAACTAATCACTGAAATAAGATGGTGTAGTGTACGGTTGGAATAGCACATGATTGGAGACCACTGCTCTAAAATGTTCGTGTTCTGTAAGTAAATGGTTCAAGATGCCTAATAACTTTAAATATTCAATAATAACTTTTATGTCACTTTTTTTTCCAAATGAGGAGTATATGGAACAAAACTCTCCATGTGTAGAATAAGCAGTCTAATTGCAGTGAGGATAAATTAATCCTTCCTCACTACATGCCTCTCAATTTCAGCTCGTTGTGCCTGGCTCATGCCAGCAACTTCTCCTGGATATTTTCACTAATCTTCCCATTCTGTTTTACAGTTTTGTTTGTTTGTTCTCTCCTTCAGATTTTTATCAATCTCACATGGTCGCAGCCGTTCTTCCCCTCCAAGAATTTTGTTATGAATCTGTTTATTTGCAGCGCTCTATAAATAGAATTGATTTTGATATGGTTGTGTTTCTGCCAGGTCCGTGTTCTTTTCACTTTTATTATTAACAATTCAGGAAGTGGAGTTTCCTCAAAATTCAAACACTGTTAAAGATCCAACCTACAAGAATAAGAATCACTTTAATCACCAAATACAATTAATGCACAGGACTTTGTCATCGTGGCAATGGTGCCACAAAGACGAAAATGTTGACAACTTACAGTTTCATGATGCATACTAACACATATAGTACAAGGACAACAGGATCTCACATGCTGTACAACACATATAACTAGGAATAAATGCTCCACCGATATCAGATGAATCACAGTGCACACTTCAACTGAATCATTTGACCTGAAGGTAAACTGACCCCAACGCCGGCAGAAATACAACCGTATCAGAATCAAATCTATTTATAAAGAACTATATACAAATAGCTCCATGGTCTCTAGCCCTGGTCTTTCTGCTGGGCTGTTTGTTGTTTTGTTTTTAAAAGGACAGTAGGGGATCCACTCACCTTTAGTATTTTTGTCCCCGCGATCAATGAAATCCAGGGGGGGGCATGGATCAGGCTGTGTTGGTCCGTCTGTCCATTCCTCCATCTGTCAAATGTGAAATCTCAGGTGATATCTCAGACACTACTGGTCCGATTTTGACAAAACTTGCAGGAATTATGCATTTTGGCACAGTGTTCTGTGCAAAAAAATACACTAATTGGCCTGATGGGGGATCATTAAAGGTCAAAATTTCCAACTTTGAAAAGCCCTAAGTCCTACACCACAAGTACAATTGACACAGCACTTTCTACATGAATCCAGCATTCTTCGCAAATTACCCTGATTGGCGTAATGACGGTGCTATAAAGGGGAACATTTTTAAGTGATCTCAGACATCACAGCCATTTAAAAACATTACACTGGTTGGCCTGATGGGGACGCTATAATTTTGAACTCAGATATGATATCTGAGACACTAATTGGCCTGATGCGGCCAACCCCGGCAGAAATACAACCATACAACCACATCAAAATCAAATGATGCCGGAGGTCCAATTTTGAAGAAACTTGGAGGGATGATGAATTTTGGCAGTATGTTCTGGTGTTATAATTACACTGATTGGCCTGATCCGGACCTTATAATTTAAGGTCAAAATTCTGAACTTTGAAAAGCCATAATTGCTACATCATTGGTCCGATTTTAATGAAATTTGGAGTAGTGATGCATCTTGTTACTGACTTGCCAATGGGCTGCCTGCATCATTCAGGGGGGACGACATGAGTACTTATGTTATTCTTACGTTATTCCTTATTTAAACAGTATGCAAGTAGCAAGGGAGACAGAGTAGGGGAGAAAACTCAGGATTCAATCCTGACCAGTGGGGGCACAGATGTGTTTCCAGAGGCACAGGACTTAACTCCTCCTCTGACTTTTTTTCCACAGTATGTGAAGCTGATGAACTTTGAGGAGGAGATCCGGGCACACCGGGACCTGGATGGCTTCCTGGCAAGGGCCAGCATCCTGCTGGACGAGACGGCGGCGTCCCTGGACGACGTGCTGAAGAGGATGTTGCACCATGTGGGCCAGGACAGCCACGCATCGGAGCCCAGTTGCAACTTCGAGGAGGTGATGAGCATGCTGTTCACTGATGCCGGAGCTCAGGAGGTCAACGGTGAGCAGGGACCCTGTCACAAACACGCATGTGGAAAAACGTGTGAAAATGCATAGAAATATACAGTCACGGACACAGTTGTAGACACAGTCACACATAAAACACAATATCTTAGAGAACCAGTACCATCTATGCCTACCTGGCATCAGACCAAGACCTGTAACATCTGACCAAACCTAAAAACATCTGACATCTGCATGTGTCAACACCTACCTTGAAAAATAGCCTTACCCCATGCTCAAGAGCAGAATTGTCAAATACACTTGAGAATGGTTCAAGAAGCTTGCGAGACGCTGTCTGAGCCGAGGCTCTCCGTTTGCCCACGGCCTTTTGAGCGGATGCAGTGTAAAGCTCATTGTGCTGAATCTTGTCGGCAGGCGTTTACATGTGCAGACATCAGACGTTTCCAAGGAGAAAACTATCAAAGTAGATCTCCTCTTATGCGTAAACGAACATATGCCGAGTGTAGCGCAGATGTACCAGTTAGGTGTTGCAGGTTCTGGTTCTCTAGCATGATGGCGGAAATCCAACTTCATATCCATACATGCATGTGGACAAACACGCGCATGTGAACACACACACACACACACACACAAACAAACAAAACTGTTTTAAGTAGAAGAAGAAGTTTTTCCAGTGACCATGTTGAAGCAAAACCATAAAGAACAACACCATTGATCATCAAGATGAACAGAATCCAGCTGTGTGTGTGTGTGTGTGTGTGTGTGTGTGTGTGTGTGTGTTATTTTTATACCTGTCCAAGTAGTAGTTGAATAATTTGTTAATAATAATAATTTGTTTGTAGTTGAGTGTTTGATACTTTTTCTTACTAATATTCTGGTGCAGTAAAGGGCACCCATGTACCTAAAAACATTGCAGCTACGTTCCATTTTAAGCAGGTTGCCTCTTTATTCATGAATACCCTGCCCTTTTTTACAATAATGTTAAATGAATTAAAAATGTAATTCCTTGTTTTGTAAAAAAAAAATGAAGGGTTTCATTTCAAAATGCAATATTGATTTTAGAATAGAATATTTAATATAAAATGCTCAAGATCGCTAATAGCTTCAATGATATTCAATATTATTGAATTACTGAGTTTTGCTTATACACACACACACACACACACACACACACACACACACTGAACCTCCCCGTTGGACCTTGAAATGTTAATGAAAATGTTAAGCATACCTCACACCCTTCAGATATTTAAATTCGTTTTTAAAATGTAGTTTTCCAGGTCTGGTGCCCTTTCATCGGCTTACGGATCCTTGTCACATTAGTCCGGTCCCTTCAGCTCAGCAGAGACTCTTGGTTAAGACGTATCTCCCCAGCCCATTAGAGCAGGAGGATTCTGCCCGCTTACATAACAGTATATAGCCATTGTTGAAGTCCCACTGTCTCCTGCAAGCTGGCTGAACTAACACTGCATCCCCAAAAGATATATATGTTTAGAAAAGTCGAGTTTTGCTTTCCTTTCAGTAGATGTTATGAGGATTGGTCTAGTTAACCAGTTGGTCGAAGACCAGGCTGTATAGCATTCAAGAAAGAATTGATAATACTATGCAGATGCAGAGTAAATGAATGAGGGGGGACAATGTCCACCACTGTAACGTGGAGGGAGTGACTGTAACAGATGAGAGAGTTTTGCGGGCTTATATGTCCTGTGTTTCCCTGGCTGCCGGGGCTAGTGCCGGCGGATGGTGACGGTTAGTCAGAGGTGGGTGGTGTGTGAAGCTCACCCTGCACAGCCGCCTCTGACAGATCCGCGAGGTGATAATTGACTTCTGTCATCGATCACTCACTTAGCTTTTCAAATGGCTCTCTGAGACTCTCAAGCTGTGGTGGCTGCTGCTACTTGACTGTTTCTTTCCCAGAATGCCCCAGAAAGAGGCTAGAGAGGAGGCTTCTCTGTGTGGCTGCCATCTTAACAACAGGGCTCCCTGTGCAGGTCTGGGTAGTCTGGAAATGTTTGGAAAATGAGTTTGAGCATTTCCAGGGCTTGAATGAATTTGGGAGTTGTGCAAAAAAGTCTAGAAAAATAGGAGAAAATATTGTTTATTCCAGTGATATTTATATTTGTTGTGAAGACAAAGAATTTACAGCTCTAGATTCACAGTTGACAGTTATATTGCCACCACAAAACCACTATCTGCATATATCGTCCAAGTATGGCATTTTGAAATGGAAAATGTGCAGGAACCCTGTCACAACAGAATACTGTGTCTTGCTGAATTTACGTTTCATTCCAAAATGAGATGTTCATCAACAAAAACACTGACACATACACTGGCAAAATGACTGCTGACATGAAAGTAAAACTAAATCAGTAATCAAGTAATCACTAGACAACAATGAGTGCTGAAGATAATAATAATAATTGCAACAACTGAACATTTTGAAAATTATGCAACATATAAATAAATAAAAAGTCTTCAGATTTACAGGTTGAAGCAGATGTGCAAATGTGCTTCGCTATTTATCAAATCATCTCTACAGATGGATGTACCATATATACAGAAATATGTACAGAATGTGCGGATGTGTAAAATGTACAGATGGATATACAGAAATGAGTCTGGGCAGTCTGGATGTACAAAGATATTTTACCTAAAGAGATATTTGAAGAGTCCATTTCCAAGATGCTATGAATCCATTTGGGGAAAAAAATCATTACCTGAAAATCACAGAAGAGCCAGTCTGTAAAAGTGTTATCATTTTGGGCTTAAATTACCTATTATCCTTTGTTCTGATTTTGTACTATCAATCATTTTGCAAGAATACGTGCTCCTTTTTTTTCAAATGGTCGATATCTCATTTTGAAATCATACTCTTCAGTGTAGTATTTTGGAATGAAACCCGTTCAGTCGGACTGAGAAGCCCATGGTTGTTGGTAGGATCCCCAAATTGAAATTATGAACATTCTTATGTGAAACTGTGTCATGTTGGCAGCAAGAAAAAATCTCTCCGGGGGAGGAACAAAGGCTCTTGCTAGGGGAATAAATTTATATTGTATGGAAGTATGTTATCGATAGGATATATCTCTTCAGGTATTAATTTCTCCCGTATCTATGTTCACTCTCCCATACTGGGTGATTCGGCTGTCGAGCAGACCAGCTCATTTGGAGTGTAATACTGTACAGCTGTGAGATAAAGAGAACAGGGCGAGATTATAACAGGCACAGAAAGAACAGAGAATTACAGAAATGAAAAGATGAAAGCCCACAGAGATAATTAGTCTTGCTCCAACTTGTACAGAAGAGTCGATTTTTGGAGGCCAACTTTTACTATTTTTTTCTTTCACTTTTGTCTTGGGATTCAGCAATGGAACACAATATACACAGTGTGCATATGAAAAAAGAGCAGCGCGCCGCTGATGATGCAATGCATTGATAACAGTAATACTTCTACTACTACTACTTATACTAATAATCCTACTACTAATACTACTACTAATAGCAAAAAATAATACATTTCATTCATATAATGTTTTTCAAGATACTCAAAAACGATGATGATTGTAGGATGCTGAAGATAATGGTGATAGTGACGATGATGATAATGATGATGACGATGATGATGATGATGATGATAATAATGATCATGGCGGCTGCTACAGAATGACTGATTGTCAATGTTTTGACTAATAATCTTTTGTGTTTTCCTCTGTGATGCTGTTTGCAGCTACAGTGCATGGAGCTACGTGTGGTGCTGATTGTGTGTCCTATTTGTGATGACTGTATCATAATTTCTCCCTAAATTGCTGTCACCTTTGATCGATCTAGCCGGCTCTCCACTTTGCCTCGATTTGCATAATCCTCCCCTGTTTTTTTTTTTTTTTTGTGAGCTCAAATCAAACTGCAAAACAATCACATATTCATAATTTTGAATATGCAAAGGGGAGGGGGAACTCCTCTGTTAAAACAAGGTGCCCGTACCCCTGTGGTGAACAGTGTGTCTTTGCTGTCGCAGAAAAAAACATGTAACTGCAATTTTGGTGTTTTTCGTTGTCTTACTTGCATTGAAAGTTCACAAAGCCCTTTCTGCATTCTGTGAGTTTCATGACTTTCGGAACCTTGAAACCTGTTAAAACCCCATTGTATGATTGTATGAAATACAAAGCCGTCAATGAGAGCATGAGCATTCTTTTCTGCATTTCTGAAAAACTTGCTTTGTGCAGATACATGTTTTTTGTCCAACAGTAGGCATATATTCTGGAAATAATTAGCTCCGTTCAACAGGAAAGGTGCTGTGTATTTCTGAAACAATTGACTATGCATCTCCGTTATAATAATGTATCTCTTCCAGGCCAGCGGCATGACTTTTCACAGCGAAAATCTCTCGGTAACAGTCTGGAGGAATGATCAGAATATTAAATTGAAACCATTAATTCAGGCTCTTTACCACATGAAAAATGATGGCCATATATGTCAGTTTCCTCATCTTGATTTCTTCATTGAAGTCTTCGGGTTTCTTTGCACTAGCTGAACACATAACTGCTATCAGTGATAAAATCAAATTTTTGGTAATAGCCTGTGGACGGTAATCAAGATAAGATCTCTCTGTGCCTAACAAAGACGAGACATTGAGGGATTTTCTCTGGGAAATTATATTTAATATGCATGAGGTAAAGGAGGGCAGGAAATGAAGCTTCTGTTCAGCAGAGATATTTATGTGCGTGCCTGTTAAACAGTAAGTGAGTGCGTGTGTGTGAGTGAGTGTGTGTGCGTGGGTGGGTGAGTGAGTGTGTGTGTGCGTGGGTATGCATGATTGTGTGTGCTTGCATGTATAGATGTATCTACTAAACTGCTCATGTGAGCAGTTTAGTTTATTGTTTATTGTTTAGTTTATTGATCACTGTGTGTCTTCAATCCCATTGATAAAAGGTGACTAAACTGAATCTTTCGTCTCTCCTCCTGGTTTTTCTCTCTCCTCCCCCCCCGTGCAGACAAGTCTCAAAGTTTCGTTTTCTTTGATGACGGTAAGCTGTGCTAATTGGATGAAAATGTCAGCGTCAGCCGCCGTGAGGCTGTAATCAGTGGTTTGCTTCTGTACCAATCACCATCAGTACGCCGTTTGTGTTCCTCTGCGCGCTCAGGACTGGGTCGATCCATTGAGTCATCAAATGATTACAGACACCAGCAATCCATCCTGTGTCACAGATATTGATGGCTCTTCAGCTGCCCCTCAAATCAACGCTCTTTTCGTCCATCGTCCAATAATGTTATCGCACATCAGTTCTTTTGTAAAGCGCTGAGAAAACTCTGGCCGTAGTTGAGGAGCTGTTTCTGTATGAAGAGTTTCAGTTCAAAATGAGATGTCAACCATTTGAAAAAAGTGAAACCATCTCTTTGACAGTGATTTACAGGATAAAATTTAAATAATTAAATGCACTGCTGGCAGAGTAGTTAACTTAAAGGAACACTTTGCCGGTTTTCAACCATATCTCTATCTATCCGAAATTGGGATATAGTGTGAAAAACAACAACAGTTTTTTTTTTATGTTCTCTGTGTCTCTGGGGCGCAGCTTCAAAATCTGTTGTACTTCCGTGAACCAGTGACGTCATTGGTTCTCGGAAGAACAACAGATTTTGAAGCTGCGCCGGCTCGCATGGCTGTTATTTGAACTTCAGATTGTACTTACTCATTTTTGTATGCCTGCATCCACGGACAGTCGGATTGAGAGCCATACAAGTGAAATACAAATACAAATGAACGGGGAGCTCTCGGTGCAGGCAACATGGAGGGAAGGTAAACACTGTTCATTTGCATATACTACCGACATTGTAATGATACAAAGCTGGTTGAAAATCGGCAAAGTGTTCCTTTAAGTCTTTGGTTGACAAAATTATCTCTGGATCCTCTAAATTTTTTAGATATCAAATGTTAGACTTGAGGTATTTATTTTCCCAAAACAGATAAATATATTGTTTTTGAATACAGCTCTTCATATACCATGCTTGACTTTTATATACCCATGTACGGCGTTGTTTGATACAACATTATTATAGTTAGCTATTATGTGAGGATTAGAACTGACAACCTCTATAGATAACAAGGTTTCACTATTGACCCAGTCCTGGTGACCCTGTCATCGCCCGTGACATCATAGCATCTATGCGCTGCATGGTGATTGGCTATGATGGAATGTACCTAATATAAGTGTTTCATATCCCACTGCTGTATAGAGCCCTCCTGTGTTTTAATCACCTCCTTCAAAGTGCCCTCCACAACCTCCCACGCTTTGAAGGAAACACATCATTTCCCCTTGTGTGTGTGTTCTCACAGGCAGTTATACCAATGGGTGAGGCCACAGCTAATCTTTTAGGCAGCAAAAGATCAGGGGTTTTATTGAGGTCACCTCTGAGCATAATGTGAGGAATCTCCTTGCCAAAAAGGCTTCCGGTCCTTTGGCAAGCTGACAGAGAAACTATAGCGAGCGTCTCCCTGGAATTGTTATGTTTTTTGCCTGCACATCTCAGTAGATTTTGTGTTTTTGTCTTGATGTTGTACTAGCATGTCAACCAGAAGAAATATTAAGATCACAATTTTTTGGACCAGTTTCTGTTTTTACCAATTTTTCTCTCCCCTTATTTGTGACAGATTGCATTATCCTCATGTGATTTATAAAAATTAGAAACTGTTTTTCCCCCCTCGAACCAAACTGTGTGGATAATGCAGTTAAAGAATTCACCAAGAATCCTACAACATCAAAGGGGACAATCCAGCCAACCAGTCTTGCCGTCCTCATATTTTTTCATTACATTTCCATTGAAGTTTGTCACGTTTGATATGCCATGTGTGAGCATTTGTGATTTTTGTTTTCTCTGTGTGGATACAGCGGTGTTTGTTTGTGTATCAAAAGCTGACGAAACCATGCAGAAATCTACACATAACAGACAAGTATCAAATGTGCATGTCTTAATTAGCTGCCCACTTTATCACCCCAGTGATATGCTCACTCCCACCCATCCCCTTTCCTCTAGCATCCAATCCAAGCCAGGTTTGTACTTAGGCGCTCCCCCTAGTTTAATGGCACATTAAGGGATCATTCCATAAAATCCTTGGCATTGGTTAAATTACTGTTAGGTGTGTTCAAACTCACAAGAGTTGTGAGCAGGGCCTTGTCAGCAACTTCCACTTAGCAAAGTTCTTATCCAGAGTGACAGGCAATGACTGCAACAACTTAAATTCCTAAATCATCAACATTACAAGCAACCACAGGCAACCAAAACTAAGGAGTGCAAGGCTTAGTGCCCTGACAATATATATTACACATGTTCCTGTGTCCCATCAATGATCGTGTCTAATAAAGAAGTGCACAAGTGCTAGGTAAAGAGCCAGGGAGAAAAGGGGAGCATTTTCAAGGCAAGTAGAGATGGAAGGCATGACTGTTCATATGTAGACATCCTGTGAAAACATAAGCTAGTCTGCCTCTCTGTTTAAGTCTCCAACAAGGTTAACATGATCAAATAAGTCAGCCAGAGAAGATGGGCCTGTTTAGTTTAGCTTAGTATAGTATAGTTTACTTTAGATCACATTAGTTTGGTTTAATTTAAGTGAATTTATTTGTATATAAAAATTCTAAAACACAGAAAGAAAAGGAGGACTACAGATTTTGCTGCTAAAATAAAAGAACATGCGACTTGGGGAAAAAAACTCACCTCAAAAGACAAAAAAAGACAACAATTGTCAAATTAATTCTGACAAACTAAATGAAAACAAGAAGGAGGAAAATGGTATGACAAAAACATAAATAACAAGTAAGGGAAATAAAATAATTTGAAATCAGGCAGTGCTGCTGGCGTGATTAACAACATCTGACCTTATGGGTCACATGCCGTTCTGTATACGCTTTTATCCAAAACACTTCACAGTACCACAAGTGCCTACGCTTTCAGCCTCGGTGGCCGTAGTGGGATTTGAACCCCTAATAGTGGCGGTGTTAGTGCCGTGCTCCAGCCATCGAGCCACACACGATGTTCAAAGATATCTGTGAAAGAAAAACAAATTCTTTTGTCACTAAAAAACATTGAAGTGGAGGTGATTTAGTGACGGCTCAGGCTTCGCTGTAATGTGAGGCTCGGGGCTAACAGCGTTCCCGCCTCTCCCAGATGGGCGTCTGACATTGGCCACCTAGCCTGTTGGTATGGACGACCACAGGTACCCCCGGCCCCTCCCCTCCCCTCCCCACATCTGTCTCTCTCTGTTTTTCTCTCTCTGTCTCTCTCCCTTTTCTCTCTCACTTTCTCTGTTTTCTCTCTGTCTCTCACCATTTCTCTCCCTCTCTTTCTCTTTTCCCTTTTCTCCTCTCTCTCTATGTTTATCTCTCTTTTGTTTTGTTTGTATCTCTCCATCTCTCTCTCATTCTCTCCCTTTCTCTTTCTCTCTCTCTCTCTGACGTCAATGAGAAATTGGATGGTTTTTGATTATTACATGGCTGTCAGGCTTACTGCTATTAATTGAATTGAATCCCAGTCCATCTCCTTCACTTCTCTGTCCTTTCCCTCTCTCTGTCTTGCTCCGTCTCTCTCTCTCTCTCTCTCTCTCTCTCTCTCTCCTTTTCATCTTCTGTCACTCTCTCTCTTGTACTTCTCTTTCTTCATTTTTTTCTCTCACTCCCTCGCTCCCTTTCTGGCCCTATTTCTCTTGCTTACATTTTTTCTCTCACTGTGTCTTCCCCCCTCTCGTTCTCATTCTCTCTCCCTGCATGTCTCCTCCTCCTTGCTCTTTCTTCCTGTCTCTCTCCCTCTCTTTCCCTCTCTCTACATGCCCCCTTTCTTTTTCATCCTTTCTCCTCCCGCTCTCACTCTTTCTCTTTGTCTGAATACTCTCTCTCTCTCTCTCTCTCTCTCTCTCTCTCTCTCTCTCTCTCTCTCTCTCTCTCTCTCTCTCTCTCTCTCTGTCTGCCCCCCCCATCTCTCTTCCCGGCTCTCTCACTCCTTCAGCACTGTGATACTGTTGTCATGGTGACGCCCATCATTTTCTGGCATGAATGGAGGATACCTTATTGATGAGACGGCATGGCAGCTGGAGAGAGAGACAGACAGAGAGAGAGTGAGAAAAAAAGAAAGAGAGACAAGCCAGTGGCAGGCAAAATCAGAATGATAGGGAAATGATCGGCCCTGCTGCTTATGATACAAAACATTTCCTCCCTGTAATTTTCCCAATACAGAGGAGTAGAAGATGACGACGTTTGCGAGCCAAAGCACGCCGAATCTTCTTGAGGGGTTTTTCGGTTAGTGGGTTGGAGGGGTGGGGGGGTTGTGGGGGTGGTGGGCGCATTGAATGTCCCCCAAAACACGATTATTCATCATTCTCAGCATGGGAAATCGGAAGGGAGAGTTATTATTAGGAGGCAACGGACTGGCTTCACCAACGCCCCTAGTTGCCTGTGTTTAATGATTTCTACCGTGTAAACCTGGGAGCATAATGAAATGTTTTGTTAAATCCTCGAGCATGAGCGTTGGTGTTTTCTGGGGTTGGATGGCCATAGTTATTAGTTTGTCATGGTGTTTGTTTGCACACTGTGTGGACTGGCACCATCTAAAGCAGAAGGCTAGCTCATTAGACACTTCTGATGTAGACATCATATTGAGGGGCTTGGCACAAGCCGATAAAGCGCCAGAAATATAGTTTGGATTTTAGGCATTTAGCTGACACTGTTTGGCTGGATAAACAAATCACAACAAATCATATAATCTAGATTCAAAACTGCAAGGCTCTATTTCATTGGGAATCAAACATGTATGCCATTTTTACGTTTCAAGTTTTATTTATTTAAAGTGCATTATCACAAGTCCCAACACACTTTACAAAAGAGAAATTTAAAAGAACAATAAAAACAGATCATATCACATAGAATATGATAGAATATCATATAAGATAATATAAAACAAGGATGAAACAATACAAAGGAAATAAAACAGTGCATGAAGAAGTAGAATGTTACATGATTTTTAAAACTTTTTGAAATGTGTCAGCATCATAGTTTATAATAAGGACTGTATTTGTGTAGCAGCTTTTCATAATACAGTCACAAAGTGCTGTGAACAAAGCAAACAGTAGCAATCAGCTATAAAATAGGGATGACTTGCACTGCTGGTTCTGTTAAGGCCCACACACCAATAGCACTAGACTATGTAGCAGAAAATGAATGGGAGTGTATGAGGATTAAACTGGACGTGAGGTTGATTTCAGCTGCCTGTCGTCTGACCTCTGACCTTTCCTCCGCAGTCCACCTGCTGTCAGAGACCATCCAGGGGGTGACAGCCACGGCCACCGGGGTCCAGTACCAGCAGTCATGGCTCTGCATCATGTAAGCTGCATTGTGTGTGTGTGTGTATGCATGCATGTGTGTGTGTTTGTGAGCTTGTGTATGTGTGAGGATGTACTGTATGGTGTGTATGTAGCAGTGACAATTATTTTCTTAATGTAATATTTGAATCCTGTGTAAAATATACCTTAATCCGATGGATGCAAATACAGGATTTAGTGTGTGTGTGTGTGTGTGTGTGCATGTGATTAGCAAATATGTGCATGTTGTGTGTGCATGCGATTGTGTGCGAGGGAACATGCGCTCGCCCACCGCATTTGAATAGCGTCTAACTGTTGCTGCTGAGAAAGAGGTTAATCTATGGAAATGAAGGGCGCTGCCGGTGAGGTGAGGCGTTGACATTTATAATACCTCCTCCTTCTCCCTCCGTGCTCCAGCTGCAATGTGAAGAGTCTCCAGAGGCGTCACGTGTGCATCTCCCGCCTGGAGAGGCCGCAGAACTGGGGGGAGAACTGCTGCGAGGTCCGCTATGTCATCCTGATCCTGGCCCCACTCAAAATGGTAACTACCCCCCCGAAGGGTGTAAATGATAGACTGACTTATCTGTCTTGGGTGATTACTAAGGCGTTTGTACATCCACTTGTGGTTTTTTGTGACATCATTTGTTCATTTTGCTTGTCTCATTTATTCATTTATTCATGCATTCATTATTTCATTCATTATTTAATTTATTTATGCTCTCTCTCATGGCTGCCATGGCTGTCTGTTAAGTCGCTGCGATGCGACTCTTTCACTGTCTACTGCTACAACACATTTATTTATCCATCTAACCATTCATTCAGTCATTCTTTCATCTAATATATTCCCTCCATTCATTCATTCATTCATCCCTTAATTCATGAATTCATCCATGTACTAATTAATTATTTCATTATACGGTTTATTTGCCTGAGGTTCATTTTGAGGAACGATGGGGTCCAGAGCCAGTAGAGAAGATTTTCTGTTTCCTCTCTTCCAATCTTTTTGCTGTTGTCACGCGTCTTTGCCAGTAAAATGGTAAAGAAAGGTGTGTTTGCTGGAAGTGTAGGGATGAGTCAAATTCAACTTACCATATCAATGCAAGTGTCCCGCTGCTACTATACCAGTAATTGGTGAAGTGATTTGCATACCTTCCTGCTCTGTTTCCAGCTCTTTAAAAGGAAATATATATTCAGTTCAAGAAATTAAACTTTTTTGGATTAGTCTGCTCATAGAAATTCAATTAGAGTCAGTCGGCTTTCATGAAATCCTATTAAGAAGCATTGTTTCTTTTTTTTTTTAGAACGAAACCGAACTGCGGATGAAATTATAGAATATTACAGTAACTTTGGATTCCTTCTGACTTCGCTTGGCAGGCTGTAAAGGAAATGTCTGAAACTGAAACATTTCCAAGAGCTGCTCCATACTCCATATTGTAGGGTCATAATATTTATTAGTTTTCATTTTAATGTTATTTACTGCAACATATTTATTCAAAATATTTATTTCAGTTCACTAAAATACTTGTTCAATCCTAGTTTAAGCCTTTATCTTAGTTTTTACTAGCTCAGATAATGTTGTCAGTGGTTGGCTGCCAGGCTGCCAAATGTCTCTCGAGCTGAAATCTTTCCAACGGCCGCTCACTAGTCTTGTGTGGGTACAAGTGGCCCGTTGGCTGAACTTTGTGTATCGCTGCTCAGTCGTGGGTTGCTGTTTTCTTCAGCTGTGAAGAGCTTGCTGTAGCAGACTGAAAGTGCCACATATCCTGTAACACCCTCGCCCTTCCCTCCCATCAAAACATAAACCCTTTCTACTTCCCATCAAACCACTCAACCCTCCTGTCCTCCACTGCTTCATCCTGAGCCCTCTATTACACACACACACTCCCATCTACAGGTGTGCACACAGACATAGACATGCACGCACACACACACACACGCACACACACACACACAACCACCATCACTCTCTCCTCTCTTCAGAGGGCTCTGATTGTTGCCCCCCTCCAGATGGAAACCCCTTCCCCCCCTCAGCCCCATCCCGCTGAAAAGCATTTCTGGCCCCACATTCAGCCACCCCTCCCCCCCCCCAACCACACATACACACTAGGTTCACCAACCCACTATCAAACCATGGAACCGCCGAGGGGGGGCCAGTGACTCTGGCAATCAGCGATGCCACAGCTAACTACATCATGTTTTCTGCTTGTTTGTTTGGTTTCTTTCTCTTTTTTCCCATGAACTCTCCATTGTGTTCGTGCCTCTCCGTAAAGGTTCCAGCACCCTCTCTGCCAGTCTTATAGCCAGCAATCACAACCACTAATGGCATTCTCAGAGACATTAATCTAGGCCCCTAGTAAACATAAAGCATTATTATGCCTCAATTATCCCTGATGGTGACCGTTTCTGTGAGACAGCTCTTTGAAGTGGCATGATGATAATGATAGTAGGAATTCCTTTGGTTGGCAAATGTATGTAATCTATCGTGAGTGAGGCAGGACCATTGGCATCGCTCACCATTGAGAGAGTTTCTTAGTAATTGTCTTTTTTTTTTTAACTTTTATTTGCCCAGTGTAAATTTGGTGAACGTGCATGCTCTTTTTTCACAAATGCCCTGCTTCTCACTTACTCTGTTACACAAATTCACACCTGAAAGCGTCTTCTACTGTTCTACTGTTCTACTGAGAAGCTCCACTAGCACCATTGGTAGTAAGGGAAACTGTCCTCGTTTAACTGTCCATCTCTAACCTGAAGACTTACCTCTGCCCCAAACTGATGGTAGGGAATCCTGTGCCTTTACGCAGAGAGAGAGCCTGCAGATAAATCAAGATCCATCCTTTCAGTTCTGGCTGAAATTCAGTTACCACTTTCTCCCTGTGAAAAAGCTTAAAGGCTTTAGTCGTTCTGTTTGCTGCAGCTGCTACTGTACACACTGAGCCTGGCTATGTTGGTATCCTCACCACCTGGCTAACACGGCTTCCCTGGCACCACGCTGTCCAACAGCCTGCCAGGACGTTATTATCATCACTCTGTCACACTTTGTGACTTGTGACAGCGTTATTTGTAACAGATGTGGGATTATTGACAAAAGCCCCCCAAGCGCCCGGCTCCTAAACCGCCCACAGCAAACCTGCAACCTACCCAACCTGTCTTTGAAGGAGTAATGTTTACATGCGTTTCCTCGGTATCAAAACAGATGGGAGCCATGTTTGGTAAAGGCCCAATTTACAATGTCTACAGTATGTGACAGCTAAGCATGCGGTTGTTTATAGTCGTAATTATTGTACATACTGGAGTAAAACAGACCCATTTTAAGTTAGGGTTGCTTAGTAAAGTAGTAAAAAAGACGTTTGTAGAGAAGAATCATCTATGATTTTGAAAAACTGGTAGCGGCATTTTTCCAAAACAGATTTATAGCATTTTAGAATTGAATACTGAGATAGTCAAAAAAAACAAACTGGATTGTATCATTAATGATTTTACTGTAATGTAACGGCGCTTTGATCGGCTCGCCTTCCCACAGAAAAGCACCAAGACGGCGATGGAGCTGGGCAGGACGTTCGCCACCATGTTCTCTGACATCTCGTTCAGGCAGAAGCTGCTGGAGACGAAGACACAGGAGGAGTTCAAGGAGGCGCTGGTGTTCCAGAGGCACCAGCTGACCGCAGCCAACCAGCAGCCCACCGCCGTGGAGGAGGAGGAGACCGACCCCCGCAGCCACAAACCCCTCAAGGTGGGCAGCAGCGGTGGCTGTGGAGCGTGTGTGTGTGTGTGTGTGTGTGTGTGTGAGAAAGAGAGAGAAAAAGACAGAGAGGGGGGGCGAGAGAAAGAAGGGTACATTGTGTGAGGAAGGGGATTTGGTGGATCGTTAGGGGGTTGTGTGTGTGTGTGTGTGGACGGAGTTAAGTGTGGGTGTGTGTGGATGGGGTTAAGTGTGTGTGTGTGTGTGTGTGTGTGTGTGTGTGTGCACGCATGTGGATGGGGTTAAGTGCGTGTGTGTGTATGTGCATGTATGTCTGTGTGTGAGAGAGAGATGCAGTATATTGTGCATGGAAGGGGATTTTGAGTTGTTAAGGGTTTGTGTGTGTGTGTGTGTGTGTGTGTGCGTAGTTCTGTCAGTGGAGGGATATAATGAGTGTGTATTTATGCGTGTGTGTACCTGTTTGCATGAGTGCTCTCAAGTGTATGTGTCTGGACGTTATTGTCTGGAGTACATACGTGTGTGTGTGTGTGTGTGTTATGTGTATGCATATCCCATGTGTACAACCATTCCACATTAGGCTAGTACCTAGGCTAGCACATTTCCATATTTTAAAGCAGCGTGTGTGTGTGTGTGTTTGCATGACCGCATTATGAGTCATTCCCAGCGCCCTGAGATGAGGCCTCTGATTGGTTAGCGCTTTCTAATTCTCCCCTCTCTGTCGGTGTTGAGGCTCTCTCTGCTGAATGCCCCTGGTGCCTCCTCATCCTCATCTTCATCCTCGCCCCCCGCTTCCTTTTCCTCGTCTCATTTCTCCACCCGACTCTGCTGAATCCCATCTATGCACATACATTTACACATTTCTACCTTTTTTTTCCATTCTCTTCCTTCTCCTTCTCCCTCTCCTTATCCCTAGCCCCCCACCCCCACCCCCCCACCCCACACACACACACACACACCATCTCCTCCTCGCCTCCCCGCTCGGCTGGCTCGACTCTTCCATCTTTTCTCTCTCCCTAATCAATCAGCATCAACTCCTGCCAGGCCTCCTCAGTGGGTAAATGACCTTACATCTCTCACAGTCCTGTCAGAACTCCCCACCCCTTAGCCACACACACACACACACACACACACACACACACACACACACACACACACACACCACACACACCTCCAGAGGCGCTCTGCTCAATGCCGTGGACCAACATCTCCTCCTAATGTCGCTGTTGACAAGCCGGGGCTTCCAGACATTTCCCCTTGTTTTTTTTTTTATAGCGGAGGGTTTGCTTAGGTGTTTATCCCAGGGCTTGAAACGCTCAGAGCTATTCAGTGGAGGAGGGATATATACAGAGAGAGGAGGAGGAGAGAGAGGAGGTGAGAGAGAAAAGGTGGGATTGGGGGAGAGAGAGCAGGTGAGATAGAGAGGACAAGAGAGAGAGAGACAGAAAAGAGAAAATGATGAGAAAACGAGAGAGAGAGAGAGAGAGAGCAAAGCCCGGCACCTCTCCCCTCCCTCCTTCCACATCCGACATCGACGTTGGACCACCCGCAACAACATATCACTTTCCTATACTTTCAGAAATGAGGCCAAATTGTTGTTGTGTTTTGATGTTTTCCTTCCCGTTGCCTCACAGTATCGACCATTCAGAACGAATGGCAAACAGGTGGACAGTAATTCCTCTCTGAGACTTTTGTTTATCGAACCTGAGCCAAATGCTGGCCAGGGGCCATGGTGGTCAGGCCCCACACACACACAACACACACACAGAGACTCCCTTGTAATAATAAATGATTTCATTATGTATAGGGATTTAATGGATGAACAGTCCTTGTTGAACAAGCGTGTGTGGCTTCATAAAACTAGCCAGCCCACTCAGAAAAAAAACGCAGACGCTGTTGTTTAAACCTGTTTGTTTCCAGGTTGTTTACGTCGAGGTAAATCGCTTTGTTCTGCCAAAAACCGTCAAAACTCTTACTATGACGAATGGGATGGGAATGAGTTTCCCAAGGGCTTTTCCCCACTAATACACCCAGTCCATGTAAAGGTGTAATGCTATGTTCAACAAAGAAACATTGGATAATTGGATGATTTGCTTAATAAGCCTATTCAGGACAGAAAAGTCCCCATCTTCTTTATCTTTTTAAGAAACACTTTACGTCTCGCTCTGAATCACATGGCCCTCTCTCTACCTTCCTCCTCTGTTTGCACTAAAAATGCACTAAACCTTCTCTCCCTGGCTGTTCTCGTACCAGACACTTCTCTATTATACATGGTCATTTTAGGGACAAAGGGATATTTATTAAATCTAATGTCAGGATGCTGTGGCTTTGAAACTTGCACTCTGTAGCTTAGCTGGAGGGGGGGTGGGGGTGGGGCGAACAGCCCGGGACCCACTAGGGGGCCCCCTGATCTTGTCTGATCAACAGACTTGGGAACGTGCGAGGAGGCACAGAAAAGCATAGGCTCACAGGTGCGAGACTAGCAAGACCGGGGGAAGGGGGAGGAAAGCGCAAAGCTCAAATCTTGTTCCAGGCTCGAGCCTGACAGACGCTCCCATCTTGTTCTTCACATGACGTGAGTGACTTAAAAACGGAAAACTCCACCCAACCAGGAAGCCCAGCCACGTTAAACAAACAAAGTCAAATGACAGGCACAGACAGTTTAATCTGAGCAGCGGAGCTGACAGGTTGTGTTATGAAAATGTCAGGAAAGAAGAAACTAGACATTCTGTCTTATTTTCAACCCAATGTGAGTGATAAAGCAAGTGTCCAAGTGAATTTAACTTGTAGACGATAGACATGTTCACATGATCCATCTTTGTTACTAAAAATGACTATGTAAAGTTTGCTACCGGAGAGTGAAGGAATATGTAGCTGTATATTGTTGTTTGATTGACTGTAACGTTAGCTGAATATGTTGCAGTGGCGTATCATAGGCAGTCAAGTATCTTAGTCATCAGTCTTGTAACTTCTGAATAAATCCACTACTCTGATCTAACAGAGCCAGATGGAGGCAGGAGGGTCAGTCTCAGATGACAGGAGACAGACCAGCAGAGTTCAAGTGATTAGATGGTGAAGAAAGTTAATAAAGCTAAAATAAGTGTATTCCTGGTTTTGCTAAATATGTTGTTGATGCCATAAAAGTGATCCTTCTCCCAACTGGTACCCTTGTACAAAATAATATCATTCAGTTCTTAAGCAAACTTCAACATGGTGCATTAATGTAGACCAGTGATAATGACTAGAGTTAGGTGGTTCAGTCAGGAACACTCTCGTCATAGATTTAACCATTTATTGCAACAAATGGAAATACAGTTATGCTTGGCACTGATGGCTCCGCTCTTTAGATGCTCCCTGGATTAGCCAAGCAGCATGCTAAGCCAAAACAGGGAGCGCAATGAAGAAGAAAAGAAAACCCCCCAAGGGTATACAAGAGTGGGCCCAAAGCAAGACACTGAATACAATTTTAACCCTTGAGCCTTGTTAAGACTCTGAACTAGAAAGGTGGAGGCTGGGGTGGTGGAGGCAAAGCTTTGCCAGCAGCAGCAGCGGTGAGTGAGGCAGCATTGGTGTAGTGAGGATCAGTGTAGAAGGGAGTCATATTTAAATGGCCGCCTTGATGTGAGAATGGCTGTGATTGGTGTATGACTGATTGGAAGCACTGATTCGATCAGCAGGCTGTCAGCTGATTACAGCCGGGGCGTATGACTTCCGTGTCCTGCATGAACTAATGCGATGCTTCATTTATCTGAAATTAATCAACACCCCTCCAGCCAATCAGAATCAAGTATTCACCCAGGCTATTGTTCAGTTCAGCCACTTTTGGGGGAATATTGAGATTATTTTGATTAGAGCTGCAATGATTAATCGATTAGTTGTCAACTATTAAATTAATCGCCAACTATTTTGATAATCGATTAAGTTTGAGTTATTAAAAAAAAAAATTTGTAAAGATTCCATCTTCTTAAATGTGAATATTTTCTGGTTTCTTTACTCCTCTATGACAGTAAACTGAATATCTTTGGGTTGTGGACAAAACGAGACATTTGAGGACGTCATCTTGGGCTTTGGGAAACACTGATCGACATTTTTCACCATTTTCTGACATTTTATAGACCAAACAACTAATCGATTAATCGAGAAAATAATCAACAAATTAATCGACAATGAAAATAATCGTTAGTTGCAGCCCTAATTTTGATGTGTCTCCAGTATGTGGAAGTTGTAGGTCTACTGCTTTGAACCTGCATTTACATGCTTAGTGTAATATCGCCTTGCTACAATTTGTAGCAATATGTGCGCTTGACAATCGAAGTAACGTTGTAGGCTTTTTAAAATAGTCGTTATTTCATGACTATTCATGTTAAATATCATTGAATTTATAATACCGCCGCTTTGGACATTATTGTGCCTATTGTAAAATCTAAAATATTTTTTGTGGGGCCCCTTGAGTATTTTTCACCCCCCCCCCCCCAGAGACGTAACCATTGCTCTGCCACTGCTTGCACTCCTTACTATTTGTTGCTCGTAATGTCGATGATTTAGCAATTTAAGCTTTTCCAACTGTTTCATTTATTGTAGGTTGTTCCGGATAAGACATCAGCTAAATGTAAATGTAAAATTTACCAAAAAAAGACTTTAATAAGAAAAAATCCTCATAACCTTTTTAACAAATCGAACCTTTTTCCTTCCTCCCACAGTGTAAAGATTTCTTCAGAGCCGGCCGGGGGATTTATGAGGACTTGTGCCGCAGACTGCCTCTCTACCCCTCCGACTTCACAGATGGTAGGCTGGACCTGACTGCCTTCCCTCTACGACTTTTTGTGAAAGTGAATCATCTTCCTTATTATGCCACACCGGGGAGCCTCTGCCAGCTCCTCATTTGTCTGTCACCCTTTGCCTCAAATACATCTGTGCTGCATCTGTGTCGCATCTAGGGTTCTCCCCGACTAAAATCACTGTCTCAGATGTTTTACTGTTGCCATATGTTCCCATATGGCCAATATTATTGTAATTTCCAAAGTCATCAGACAAGGACATTGCCATATACATTCCATTACAATCTCGGCTGACTGGAGGATTTTATTGACTAAGCAAATTGTTGTCTTTATCGGAAATCTCTAACACTGTTTCTCCCACATCATTCTCCCCATTCAAATAAATGCATTCCTGCAACTTGACCTTAAGATCCAGTGTTTTTCAAAAGAGAGAAACACATATTTCTGATTGTTGTTTACTTCTGAATGTTGTGTTGTTCTGATGCCAGAGATGACCTTGTGAATTTCAGGAAAT
Organism: Centroberyx gerrardi; assembly: GCF_048128805.1. NCBI lineage: Eukaryota > Metazoa > Chordata > Actinopteri > Beryciformes > Berycidae > Centroberyx > Centroberyx gerrardi. Next base: position 4,233,952 of record NC_136013.1, read on the forward strand.
TACTCACAGAATATGTCATGAAAAAGACATTGAAACTGAATTCTTAGTCAACAAAAACCCAAAGAACAGATTAGTTGACTCAGATGAATATAAAAAATATGATTGAGCAGAGTAGGGTAGAGCAGAGTAGAGACAAGTAGAGTCAGGTAGAGTAGGGCAGAGCAGAGCAGAGGAGAGTACAGCAGAGTAGTTGGATTCTCCACTTCAACTGCTCCCTTTCAGCCCTTTCTCATTCCATAATATCCAAACACATTCATTGGGCTGTAACAAAATCTAAAAGATATTTCTGTCTTGTGACCGTCATCAGATAATCATCATCTGATGAAGGTCACAGGACCAAAATCACTGTGATCTCATTAGAGCCCAATTAAAGTGTTTTATTCCAAAATGAGATATCCATCATTTGAAAAAAAAAAAGAAGCAACAATTACTCTTACAAAATGATTGATGGTACAAAACTGAAACAAATTATGGTGATTTTTAAAGGGCAGTAGGTAATGTAAGTCCTTGTAAAATATTTTTACATAATGTATGTTCCATATTCTTGATGATGAAGGTTTCCTCCCTAAAATGTATATATGGTATTTTGGAAATAAACTCTTGATGTTTTTGTCTTTTTGAAATGAGAGAGAGTTGCACCTCCTCCACTCCATCATGTGATGAATATGACTCAGGTGTTTGTGTTTGGCTCCCCTCAGGTATAGTTGGCAGTAATAAAACCCTGCTGAAGTACATGACCACAGCCATCTTCCTCTACATCGCCATCCTCCTCCCCGCCATCGCTTTCGGCTCCCTCAATGACGAGAGCACACGCGGCGAGATTGGTACGAACACACATTCAAACGTACACACACCTCAAAATGTGCCTGCCCCTTTTTCCCACTGTGGTCCTGGTTCTGGAAGTAAATTTCCCATTCATTTTGTCCATAGACATTTTTGATTTGTAGTGATTTTTGCCCCTGCGAACACTCTTCTCCTCATCCCTAAAAAAAAACAAAAACAAAAGACTTCATGTCTGACAGTAAAACCACGGTGGAGCAGCACCAGTCACTGATACAGGATGCTAGTTGACTAACGTTACTTCGCTCTGGTCTGGCTACCAGCCATGCGCAACTTTGGAGTGGGTAATGTTTTTATGGTAACAGCGACGTCTCTGATCGGCGGGAACTCGCTCAAGCCTGTGGGTATCGTAGTATTTCACAAGGAACTCAGGAATAAAGCACAATTTCTTAACAACAAAGTTGAAACCAGTTTGACTGATGGTTTCCACAGGAACATAGTTGTATAATATAGTTGTTTCGCAATCGAATAGCTCATGGTAACTCTACCTTACACTGTTAAAATGTTTTGGCTAATAATAAAATTCCTTATGTGAAAACTGAATTGGAAATGTACTTCTGGATCCTGACCTTTCAGCTCAATAGAGACCCTAACAGACACATTTACACACTCACACACTCACTCAGTCACACACTCGCTCACGTAGACATAAATGATATAGTAGACATAATAATATATCCAACAAACACATAAATCAATACATACAAAGTGTTTCCTCCTGTGTGAGCTCTGTGTGTGTGTGTGTGTGTGTGTGTGTGTCCGCCTCTCTCCCCAGATGTCCGGAAGACCATCATCGGCCAGAGCATCGGTGGGGTCATCTACTCGCTGTTCGCCGGCTCTCCTCTAGTCATCCCTCTAACCACCGCTCCCCTCGCCATCTTCATCAGCGGTAGGCCTCCCCGCTCTTCCTCAGCTCAGCTCAGCCGCAGCAAAATATACTTATCTCCTTACAGTTTCTGCCGACGGGCGATTTGGAAAGGGAGGGGAGGAGGGAGGGGGAGGTGGGGTACTAAGAAGATTACGTCAAAATCGAGAGAAGGAGGCACCCGAGCATGTAGAACAGCAGCCAGAAACTCTTGTGTCCTCGTCTGCTCTCTCTCTTACCAGAAAACAGCACCATTTGACTGATTTATTTTGTGGGAGTAGATGTTTATTCACACATACGCCCGTAATGAGTTTTTGTGCTGCAGTCGGGTAAAAAGCACGTATCTGCAAAGACTTTGTTTTTTTCAGTAATGAAGAAAGGAATGCGTTTTTTATCACTGATGCCCTCGGATTTTTTAAATTATATAATGGTGTGTCACAGGTTTCAAAGGCCCGAGGGTCATGAAACTCACTCATCACATAAGTTGCCGTGTAAACTTTCAGTTCAAGTAAGAGGAAGAAAAATAGCGAAATTACTGTTACGTGGTTTTTACCCAGCAGCAGTGTTTTGTTGTCTGGAATTTAAATGATCATGACTGCTGGAAGCTGTGGAATCGGGCAACGATGAGGCAAAGTGGTCCCTCCGATGCCAAGATGTAGTTTTAATACCATAGTTGTTTGTTAGGGTTGTGGTGCGTTGATCTTTGAAGTAAATGGGATAGAATTGTGCTAAGCACATTCTCGTGGGGCTAATTAGAGTACATTACCAGCAGTCTTCGTCTGAGCAGAACAATGGCTTGTTTGTAAAGTTATAACTCATCTGCACACAGATATATTAAAGATTACAACTAAATTGTGATGGTTTTGGCAAACCCATTACAATTCTTTTGTTCTTCTTAGGTTTGAATGAAGTGTAATTACTTTTTCCCTTTCTTTTGAATGTTTTAGACTCATTTTTTTGTTTAAAATCAATCTCTGCCATAGCTGATGTTCTGGCAAGGATCAGAAATGTGTAATGAGCTCTAGATCTTCCTCATTTACTCACTTCAAGCATAGTAGTATCCAAAATACATTCTTCTGGTTATTTTATTGTCATTTCAGTTTACCTTTATTTACAGAGAAAAAAAGATTATCATCACCATTGCTCCTAATCAGCCTAGCTTGATTGTTTTTTATTTTATTGATGAAGTCAACATGGAGCGGTCTCCTTCTGTTGGTTCATTTGTTTATTTGTTTGTTCGTCCGTCTGTCACACACGATTTCTCAGACACCACTGATCGGGTTTTGATGAAGCTCGGGGGAATGACGCTTCTCATCACTGCATTCCAGTATTATAAAAATTACACTAATTAGCCCAAGGGGGGCGCTACACTGTTCATTTGTTTGTTCATGTATCTTGTGCTCTATCTCAGACACCACTGATCGGATTTTGACAAAACTTCGGGAAATAGTGCATTTTACTGATGTGTTCCAGCATTTTCAAAATTTTAAAAAACACTAATTGGCCTAAGGGGGGTGCTACAATTATAGGTCAAACCAAGGTGACATATTTGTTACTGATTGGCCCAGAGGGGGTCTGCATCACTCCTGGGGGACGACATCATTACTGTTGCCTTGTTTTTGCGAAAGAAGCACAGCAACAGCACAACAACTGCACACCAACTCTTCTCAAGTTGTTGGTGCATAATGTTTACCGGTATATCAGTAATAGTTGATAACATCTCATATGGCTAATGGTGTGTGTATGTATTTCTGTGTTTATGTGTGTGCTTGCTTGCGTGTTGGTGCTCTTGTGTGTGTGTGTGTGTGTGTGTGTGTGTGTGTGTTTCTGCACATGTGCGTGCTTGCAGTGATCCGAGGAATCTGTGATGACTACAACCTGGACTTCCCGGCCTTCTACGCCTGCATCGGTCTGTGGAACTGCCTCTTCCTCATCCTGGGAGGGATCTTCAATGTCAGCCTGCTCATGAAGCTCTTCAAAAGGTGCTTTTCACACACATTCACTTCACTTAATTAAATTCATTTCAGTTCAGTTAGATTCAGTAAGGCTAAATTCAATTCTATTCACTCTACCTATCCCTGCAGGATCGCATGAAACAGTAGCCTTGACAAAAAAATGGAATCTTGTTTTTTTTTGTAGCAGTTGTTTTTTTTGGGGTGTTTTGGTTTTCCTCATCTGCCCTAGTTTTGGTCTCAGAGCCGGGAACAGAGCTAAAACTGTTCTTTGAATAATTATAGAGAAAGATAGATAGATACATACATACATAAATACATATACATGCATAGATAGGTAGATAGATAAGTAGATTCATCAATTCATCAATTTACTCATTGATTAATAAATTGATACTCTAATACACAGAAAGATATTTTTATCTGTTTTTACTTGTCTGAGAATACTCATGTACATTTTGAATTAGCTGCTACACACAAGCATATAGTGACCACATACTATTTAATAGTTAAAATCATTACTTCAGATGTCTAACTGCACACATACAGTATTTGCTCATCAGGATTCACATATTTTTGTTTAATTTTAATTAGTTTTCAGTGTGGGTTTGGTAGTTTTAGTTAAGGTTTAATTTATTACAAATGCTTAGTTCTACTTTAGTTTTTATTTAGTTTAAGTTTTATTTTAGTTTCATTCAGGTTTTAGTATTTTTGTTAGGGGTAGCATTTTTTAAAGTTATAATGATAGAAGTTCAGTACAGAACAGATATTTTGTATATGCTTGCAACAGGTATTGTGTAATGCAAACAATAAAACATAAATCATTTTTTAAAAATTATGTGCATACATTTTTCAATTAGCATTCAGTAAAGACAACCAAAAAATAATTTGCCCAAACTTCATTCTCTTTTTACCTATATTTTTATTTTTAGATAATTTTATGTGTAGAAAAGTCACAAAGTCTAGTTTTTGTTCTTATTTCAGTTTATAACAATGTTTTTAACACCTGGATTTCATTTTAGCTTTAGTTTACAATAACCTTGCATCTCATTTCTGTGATGTTGCTGTTTTTCCAGGTCAACAGAGGAAGTCATTGCTCTGTTCATTTCCATTGCGTTTGTGGTGGATGCAGTCAAAGGCACAGTGAAAAGTAAGTTGCTGTCCGGTCCACTGACACACGACTGATGCAGCTCAGCCTGAGAACTTCCACGTTCTCACAGTCGTTCTGCTTGTAGTCAGCTCTGCCTAATCAGAAGCAATGTAACACTAGCATCACACCTGTAGTCAGCGCCGCCAATCAAAAATAATGTATTGACATGAGAGTCAATCCTGGCTTAGCTGGCTTTGTCCAAGATGGCAGCGTGGCAGTGAATTATGGGCTAATGCCTGATTTTTGAACAGTAGATTTTGTGAAGAGAAAAGCCCCATTAGTTTCTGTGTTATCCTGGTGGGTTAGCAGGCGCTCTCTCTCTCTCTCTCTCTCTCTCTCTCTCTCTCTCTCTCTCTCTATCTCTCTCTCGCTATATATATATTATATAATTTAATATGTAATAAATGAGGACAGCAGAATGTAATTTATTTTGAATGTGATGTTTTCCTGTTTTGGAGTTTGCCTGTGCTCTAGTTCAATTTTTTGAAACCATTTGTAAAATACGCTCCGAGCTCATATGCCATTACCACAACACTAATGTATGCCATTTTGTGGACACTTTTATCCAAAACATTTTCCAGTGACATGAGTGAATACATTCGTGGAGTGTTTTCAGTCTTCTGCACAACTTTGTTTCCCCCTTAACTTTCTCCTGGTTTGATGGAAAGGGCTGGGGAACAACATTCAAACCGTGTCACACACTCTCCTTTGAAAGCAATGAAAAATAAATTATTTTTATTTGAGTGGGAGCTCTTTTAGGCAGGGTGGCGCCCCCTTGCTATTCAAATGGTAGGAGAAACATTGCTATACAGAGTTTCAGGGTGATGCTTGCTAACTCAACACTGTGGATGTGGTTCCAGTCTTTCACAGGTACTACCACGCCCCGACGCTGTCTAACGGGAGCGTGGAGGCCTTCCACCAGCTACACGGCAGGGGAGACGTGCTGGGGGGCAACAGGAGTGAGGTGGCGGCGGGCTTGGCGCTCAACGCCTTCCCAGAATCCCTCATCCAGTGCACTCGAGAGAGGCCTGTCCTCTGCCTGCTGCTCATGCTGGGGACACTGTGGATGGGCTACACCCTCTACCAGTTTAAAAGGAGGTACGTGGAGCACTGCAGCGCTGCAGCACTCTTAAGATAAATCACTGGAGAAGTTTAAATCGTGTTTGGACGGAGGCACTGCCGACTAGGAGGAATAATGCTGAGTAGGGGCTTTACTCTGATGATTGTCGGGAGTGACAGAGCTTGCAGGAACCTTCCAGACTGGCTCTTACAAAGCTGCCTTTTTGTCAATGCTTCTGTTCCAGCCTGCGATTTAATAAGCATTAATATTCTACTTCTGATTGCTCCGAGTAATCAAATCAACCTCAAAGCCGGATTCAATTGTGTAAGCAAAGGCGGACCGAGGTACTTAAGCAGTGTCAGGATTGCAGCCATTGTCCTTGTCTTGTCTACAGTAATTGTATTCCTCTATTATTTGTCTCTGCCCGCCCCCCCCTCCTCTCTCTCTTTCAGTCCGTTCTTGCATGCCAAAGTGAGGGAGGTGCTGTCGGACTGCGCCCTGCCGATCTCCGTGCTCATGTTCTCCTTCATCGGTTCCTACCTGTTCAATGACATTGAGCGTTAGTATCATTTATTGTTTCACTGGAGAGTTAGGGTTACAGAGTGCTGCATTTCAGTTTTTCATGCAAAGACAAAACTATATTGCTATTCAAAATATGAGCTATTGGCTCACAGGAAATGTGACCACATCCTTGTACAGTTTGTTACAATTGCTTAACTCAGTTTTCACAGCAGAGATCCAGTGTGAAAAACTCTTAAGGCAAAATGCTTTACTTCTGATTGTGGGCTAAAAATCCCATATAGTATGCAAAATAAAAACAGCTTTGTCAGTTAGGTAGTACATTATGGAAAAGATGTATCCTAACATCAGGACATTGGATATGTTCCTTGTTGAAATGTAGCCATTGCAGCATTTTAAAATAAAATTGTCATGATCAAATCATGCTGTCAAACAAACAACTAACAAAACAGAATATACAATGGCCATTTTCTAGTATTTACATTATTACAGTATTTAAAATTACTGTATATACAGTAAGCGTTCCCTGTGATATTTTGGATTTCTGGATGTAATGCATTAAGTATATGTATGTAAATAGCTAGTCTACAAATAATGTAAAGTACAGTGACATTTCTGTAGCAACACAATACTGTAAGTGGCCTCTGTTTGGCATTTTGTGTGACAGCACAGCACCGTTTGGTTTACATTTACATTTTATGCATTTAGCTGGTTCTTGTCCAGAGCTGTTGAAGGGATTGAACCTGTGACCTTTCATATACTGGACATTTACTGAAAGTCTTTCTAACTGCTACGTTACCCTTATTTGGTGCCTTTATTGTCTGGTTATACTCCTTGATCGAAGCAGAGGCCAAAACAAGTTGGAGGTTTTCATTTTTATCCTCTATTGTTTAGCATCTTTTTGAATCCCCATTCATTGTTGCCAGGGTAGCAGCTGTTCTCGGGGGGTTGAACAAAAACATAGAGACGAGCGCCAAACCCTCAAGTGAAATTTATAATTTATAAGTGCCTGGCCGATTTTCTATTCCTTTACCTCCAGAGACAATAAGTCATAAGATAATAGACTCATTATTGTATTATCATTGCTTCCTAAATTTAACTAACTGTATTCAATGTAACAATATTTGAAGAGTTGCGGTCCAAAGTGAGATATCCAGCATGTGAACAAAATGATAGTTACTCTCACAAAATGATTGTTGGTGTCAAAACATGAGTCATCCTAAGACCTGTTCTTACAAAACAGTTATGTTTCTGAGGATAGAATCAGATGTGTTTTGGATATATTGATAGATGTAGCAAAATTCTTCCAAAAGGGAGATACAGTGTTTTGGAATGAAACGCCTTATTAATACCATTGTTTAAAGTCCACATGAAGGGTTTTTATTCCAAAACCCTTTACATCTTTTTTGGATGAAAGTTGTTGCCTGATGTTCTTGACTCCTTATTTCTAAAATATAAAAGATTATGTCATGTCAAATGTTTCTGTTTTGTAAGCAAATGCCTTAAGTTATCTAATTACTAATTTAAGACCAGCAGTCATTGCGTAAGAGTAGAGCTGCCACATTTTCAAAATGGTGGATGTGTCCTTGTTGAATGAAACTCAGTTCCACATCATAGTTGTCATCTTTTCTTTTTCTTCAATAGTTCCAGTCTTCAAAGTTCATGACCGGCCCATCTTCAACTTGGCTCCGTTTGAACGTCTCTCAGCCATGAATGTCGTGAGCGCCATGGGCCTCGGCTTCCTCCTGGCCCTCCTCATCTTCATCGACCAGAACATTGTCGTCTCGCTGACCAATGCACCAGAGAACAGGTAGCGTCAAAGATGAGTTGACACACAGTAATGAATGTCGGTGTGTTTATAAGCATCATATCTGGGTACAACAAATCTTTGCATGTCAGGACCCCTAAATAGATCTCATTATGTTTTTCTTATTAGATATGATTTAGTACAGAATTGCAAAACTGTCTATACTGTAGGTGGTATGATAATAGTAAGAGTGAATCCTATGATCAGAATACCTTAATTCTTGTACATTTTCTCATTGAGCTACAGTAGGTTCTAGTGAATGAACAAATTTCTAGTGAATGGACAGATTTCACTGCTTTCACTAGTTCTTCTCTGGTTGTTAATCAGCTGTCATAGTGTTTGGTTGGAAGTAAACCTGCAGTCTCATGGGACTCGATGACACATGTTTGAGAACCACTGACTTAAACTGTTCCTCTGACCCTTCAAAAAGCCATCAAGGACCTTTGGGGGTCCACTGACCCTAGTTAGGGATCTGCTGCAACAGGACATTTGTCCATGTGTTAGGGAGGGCAGATTTATTGAGCCAGAAACTTGACATCTGAGTCAAATCTTCACGGTCAGGGGGCTCAGAAGAAGCCCCAGAGCAAAAACATGATGTGGGGCTTTTACCCTGTATTTCTAAATCCGTGTGGACAGACTAATTTGGAGCTCATCTGTCCCCCACAGATGTACCGTCTACCAGCCCTACAGTGAAAATCTATGACGTGGGAATTTAAACCCTCATCTTCTAAATTTGTTGGGCACAGACTAATTGGATCTAAATGTCTGTTCCACACAAGAAAAAAAATCACTGTAAGGCAAGCAACGGCTAATATAGCATAAAAAACAGTGCTATTTTCAGAAGAGTATTGATCTGTTTTATTCTTTTAAAGACTGTACATTTTCAAGTTTACTTGTAACTTACACTAATCTGATTTTACTTACTGTAATGTAAACTGTTAATTTAAATCATAAAGACTCATTAGCTGTGAAAGGTGTGTAAACTGTATAACACCAGTAAAAAGGTAAATTAACAGTTTGTTTTAGTTCACCTACAACACATCCCTGGCCTTGTGCCTCCAAGTAGAGGACAATAGCTGGAAACAGCTGTGAGGATTGTGGGTTTGGTATCCTGCAATTTATGTTGCTGCTTTTCTCTTTAGATGCTGGTATCAGTGCAGTTCTGTCTTAGCTTATTTTGTTGTTTTGATGTAAGATGTTTTAATCAGCCATTTACACAGATTATTGGCTGCATCTCATCTTTGTTTTTCATCACCATATTTTATATATTTTGTTAGAATATGTTTCAACATTGTGCAAATAAATTTAAACCTAAACAAATGTAGCATCCACCAACCAGCGCTGGGGTCAGTTTACTTTAAAATCAACTGATTCAGGAAATGCTTTTTCTTTAAAGTCCAGAATCAAATGGTCCAGAAATAAATGAAAATCAATGCTTTATAATAAACTGGTTAATACCACTTTGACCTCACATTCACGTATTCAGCTGACGTTCTTATCCAGAGCGATTTACAGAGTGCAGGTTTCAGTGTCTTGCTCAAGGGCACTTCAGCAGGACACATAGCTGCTGACATTAGCTGTTGCAGGGATTGAACCTGTGATCTTCCTTTTACGGGATGGTTGCTCTAAGCACTAGGCCACCCTTACATCCCCCCCACCCCCCACCCCCCAGCCCTGCCAACACCCCCTACAGAGCTGGGTGGAGACGAGGGGAAGCTGCACAGCAGGAATCCCTCTGTAACATCTGGAGAAAGCCATACTGTGGCATTGTAAAGGTCGCAGTCTTTGTTTCATGTAAAGATAACGCACGGGGCCACCGTTGGCTTTTGTTGTCAACCACAATGGCATATTGATTATCAAGTGCTTTTTTTATGAGAACATGCTGCTGAACGCTGGCAGAATGGACAAAATGCATGATTTTGTTTGTGTGTTGAGTATGTGGAGGAGAGTGAGAGAAATATGTGAGTTTATTCTGGTGGTGTTGAAGGGCACCGCTAACCTTAGGAACATGATGCCCTTTGTATTTATGTGTGAGTGTTTGTGGGTGGGCTGCCATTTCTGCATAATTATGAATATTACTGTATGCAAATGCTAAAAGTGTGTGTTTGTGTGTGTGTGTGTGTGTGTGTTTGTGTGTTCATGTACATGCGTATATCTATATGTGTGGGTTAGAAAGTATGTGTGCACTTTTTGTGCAATTGTGTTTGTGTTTTCTTGTATGTATGTGTGTTACTGTGTGTTGTGGGCATGTGCTCATGTATGTGTACCTATATGTTTATATGTGTGTTCATGTGTGTGTGTCTTCATGTGTTGTGGTTTGTGTTCTGTTTGTGTTGCATGTTGTGGTGTGTTGTGTGTTATGTTGTTGTACTGTGTTGTTGTGTGTTATGTTGTTGTTTCCTGTATTGTTGTGTGTTGTGTTGTGGTTTCCTGTGTTGTGGTGTGTTGTTGTGTGTTATGTTGTGGTTTCCTGTGTTGTGTTGTTGTGTATTATGTTGTGGTTTCCTGTGTTGTTGTGTGTTGTGGTGTGTTGTGTTGTGGTTTACTGTGTTGTGGTATGTTGTGTTGTGGTGTGTTGTGTTGTGGTTTACTGTGTTGTGTGTTATGCTGTGGTTTACTGAGTTATGTTGTGTGTTATGCTGTGGTTTACTGAGTTATGTTGTGTGTTATGCTGTGGTTTACTGAGTTATGTTGTGTGTTATGCTGTGGTTTACTGAGTTATGTTGTGTGTTATGCTGTGGTTTACTGAGTTATGTTGTGTGTTATGTTGTTTACTGTGGTGCGGTGTGTTGTGTTGTGGTATGTTGTGGTGTGTTGTGTTGTGGTATGTTGTGTTGTGGTTTACTGTGTTGTGTGTTATGCTGTGGTTTACTGAGTTATGTTGTGTGTTATGTTGTTTACTGTGGTGCGGTGTGTTGTGTTGTGGTATGTTGTGTTGTGGTGTGTTGTGGTGTGTTGTGTTGTGTTGTGTTGTGGTTTACTGTGTTGTGGTATGTTGTGTTGTGGTGTGTTGTGGTGTGTTGTGTTGTGTTGTGTTGTGGTTTACTGTGTTGTGTGTTATGCTGTGGTTTACTGAGTTATGTTGTGTGTTATGTTGTTTACTGTGGTGCGGTGTGTTGTGTTGTGGTATGTTGTGTTGTGGTGTGTTGTGGTGTGTTGTGTTGTGTTGTGTTGTGGTTTACTGTGTTGTGGTATGTTGTGTTGTGGTGTGGTGTGGTGTGTTGTGTTGTGTTGTGGTGTGGTGTGTTGTGTTGTGGTTTACTGTGTTGTGGTATGTTGTGTTGTGGTTTACTGTGTTGTGGTGTGTTGTGTTGTGGTGTGGTGTGTTGTGTTGTGGTTTACTGTGTTGTGGTATGTTGTGTTGTGGTTTACTGTGTTGTGGTATGTTGTGTTGTGGTTTACTGTGTTGTGGTGTGTTGTGTTGTGGTTTACTGTGTTGTGGTATGTTATGTTGTGGTTTACTGTGTTGTGGTATGTTGTGTTGTGGTATGTTGTGTTGTGATGTGTTGTGTTGTGGTGTGGTTTACTGTGTTGTGGTGTGTTGTGTTGTGGTTTACTATGGTGCGGTGTGTTGTGTTGTGGTATGTTGTGGTGTGGTGTGTTGTGTTGTGTTGTGTTGTGTTGTGTTGTGGTGTGGTGTGTTGTGTTGTGGTTTACTGTGTTGTGGTATGTTGTGTTGTGGTTTACTGTGTTGTGGTGTGTTGTGTTGTGGTTTACTGTGTTGTGGTATGTTGTGTTGTGGTTTACTGTGTTGTGGTATGTTGTGTTGTGGTTTACTGTGTTGTGGTATGTTGTGTTGTGGTATGTTGTGTTGTGATGTGTTGTGTTGTGGTGTGGTTTACTGTGTTGTGGTGTGTTGTGTTGTGGTTTACTATGGTGCGGTGTGTTGTGGTGTGTTGTGTTGTGGTGTGTTGTGGTGTGTTGTGTTGTGGTATGTTGTGTTGTGGTTTACTGTGGTGCGGTTTGTTGTGTTGCTCCTCAGGTTGCTGAAGGGGACGGCGTATCACTGGGACCTGATGCTCTCCGGGCTCATTAACATACTGATGTCGGTGCTGGGGTTGCCGTGGATGCACGCCGCCTTCCCCCACTCCACCCTCCATGTTCGTCAGCTGGCTTTCGTGGAGCAGCGTGTGGAGGGGGGGCACCTCTACGAGACGTGAGTTAACCGCCGTCTCACCGCCAGCGCTAATCAGACGCTCAATTAAAGGTCGTCTTTATAGCGTATGGCGACTGTAATTTTGTGTCAAAGGCTATCATGCTCTTCCCTGATTGCATGATTACTATATAACTAACCATTTTCTATCTGGGTGAAAGAGGTGAAGCATTTTTCAAAAGATAAGAGTGTTTAGTTCATGATTCTGGCAGCACAGAAATGTGCAAAATTATAGTGTTAGAACAGAATCAGAATTACTTACTAATTGTCAAGTGTGATAAATATACATTAATTTTGTTTCGTTGATGATGGGGCAGAGGTGGCAACTTAATACAAGCACAACAGGTCCAGCAGCAGAAAAATATACAATACAGGTTTCCTGTGTAGGTCTATAAAGTATGGAAAAGATTGGGAAATTATTTTCATAATTTCCACGTCTGATTGTGTATGGAAATTCGTAGAAAATGGTGATTAAAAGTATGGAGAAAAAATAATAACTTTTGTTTTAATTAGGCTACATATGATATATTAGTGAGACAAAAACCCATTTCTACATTTTATGATTACAAAGTAATGATTGGTTGTCTTAAATGATATTATCCACTACAAACCTGAACCTGCATGCGTTTATATTGTTTGAGAGGAAGCGAAGAAGATGCAGCTGTTGTGTGAACTTAACATTGATGTTACGGGAATGTGTAAATTTGTGGAAAGCTGGCTTAGTGACTTAGTGACATTTGATATATCACCATATTCACCATAGGCTTAGATGGGAAAAATTGAGTCTGGAAAATAGTCTGGAAATTTGGTTTTTAAAAGTCTGGAACTCTGAAATGGAAAATGTGCAAGAACCTTGTTAATAAAGACCTAGAAAGATTACATTTTTGCTGTCTGTTATGCTGTATAATCCAAGTGTGTGTGTGTGTGTGTGTGTGTGTGTGTGTGTGTGTGTGCGTCCACTGTGTGCGTCTCCTCAGTATTGTCCAGGTAAAGGAGACCAGACTGACCTCTCTGGCTGCCAACATCTTCATCGGCGTGTCGGTGCTGCTGCTGCCCGTCCCTCTGCAGTGGATTCCCAAACCCGTCCTGTACGGCCTCTTCCTCTACATCGCCCTCACTTCCATCGACGGAAACCAGATGTGCGACCGCATGGCTCTCCTCCTCAAGGAGCAGGTGAGTGTGTGTGTGTGTGTGTGCATGTGACCATATGTTGATCACAGGGCTCTGCAGATCAAACGGTTGACTGGGTGCCCAGAGCTGGTGGACCAGACCTGGGTCAAATAATATTTGCAAATAATTTTTTTGCGCTTGTTTTAATCTACTCAGAATACCAGGTGGGCGGGGTTTAGTTGATAAGGACAATTCAGATAGTGTCAGTCATCAATCATAGAAAGGTAATCCTGACTCATTTTTCTGTGATGGTCTAAACTTTCTGTCACTAGTGTATTGTCCTATTGGCAACCCCCACCATCATAGTACAGATTAGTAGCAGATTCAAGCAAAGATAAAAAATAACTATTTGCAAACACTAATTGTCCCAGTATCTGTGGTGTGGTGGCTGATGCTGGAACCACATGTGTCCCTGCTACCAGAATCTCTTCTCATGTGTCGCTTAACCTTCCTACTGTCTCAATAAAGAAGTAACATAAAATCAAAGAGGGAGTGGGCTGCCCACTCTCCTTAAAGCTGCACAAGGCAACTTTGCACTTTGGCGGCTCCAAATGGCAGCGAGAGGCAACTGTTTAAAAAATGTGAACTTCAATACCCAGAAATCCTCTAAGGTGTCATCAGTAAACTGCACACAGCACACTCATGTTTACCAACCCGGCCGGTCTGTGATGCTTTATACCAAAGGAAACCAAAGAGACGAGAGAGGAAAAGATCTAATGTTGGTGAGTCCAGCTTTCTCTGGACGGAGCGCTGCTCACTGCTGTTTAGGAGACAGTTTGGATTTCACTTTCAATTTGTCACTTCCTGTGGGTGGAGAAGTGTCCATACCCGACACCAGAATTTAATTTGGGCAAATCAGGCGAATCTGTGTATCAATTAGGGGAGATAAGATGCTCTTTTCTTTTGCAGCCCAATTGATTTAGGCTGATAAGATGGGTGTATTCTTGCATAAAAATCTTGCCTAGTGCAGCTTAAAAAAAAAAAAAACTGCCAAAAATCCTACCAGAAACTTCCCTCCTGTATTTCCCCCCTCACACATTCACACACAGGCCAACCATGTGAAAGTTTTATTGTACAGTCATTGTACTTTGGAAGAATGCATCCACCAAATGCTATATGTTATTTATGGTCCAACAGTCAGAGTGCACTTCCTAAAGGTGTGTGGGCTCTCTGCTCCCATTAGTCATTACCTCAGACAGCAGGGAAACTGAAGCCTCTGAGTAGGGGAAACTCAGGAGAGATTGCATTTTAAGCTGGTCTGATCCTCTCTCCCCCTCTCCTGTGCTCTGCAGACATCTTACCCGCCCACCCACTACATCCGCAAAGTGCCCCAGAGGAAGATCCACTACTTCACCTTCCTGCAGATGATGCAGCTGCTGGTGCTGTGTACGTTTGGCATGTACCCGATACCTTACATGAAGATGATCTTCCCTCTGCTCATGATCCTGCTAATCCCAATCAGGTACTACGATGGCCATTTTGTCCCAGAAACTGATTTTCTCAAGTGCTTGAAACCGTGATGACATTCGATAGCACACAGGTAGAGAGTGAAGTGTCTGACACCTCAGT
Source organism: Centroberyx gerrardi (assembly GCF_048128805.1). NCBI lineage: Eukaryota > Metazoa > Chordata > Actinopteri > Beryciformes > Berycidae > Centroberyx > Centroberyx gerrardi. The sequence continues at coordinate 4,249,037 of NC_136013.1, forward strand.
GACTGACCTGAATTTGCCTCTAGATGAAAGTAATTTAGCCAATATAGAAGCTGTGTACATGTCGCTATTATTGGGAAAGCCACATTTCTGCAAAAAGCACCTTTTTCAGAAAAAAGAAATATGCTTATTTTCTAAATGACACCCATATACTCCTATACTTCTCGTTGAAAACATTTTCAACGAATGCTACTTATTCCGACCTTATACAGACCATGAAACACTCAACATATAAACTTCCATACAAAATTTCAATTCAAGTAAATCAAATGAATTCACCAAAATTGTGGTCATGGTGCTTTTCTGTGACAGCAGTGATGCATTACTGCTGCGCTGTTGCTCCACTCTAAGAGGAAGTTCAAATTTTGTTCTCTTTTCAGACACAAGGAATGATCTGGCAGCCAGTCAGTTGAGAGACAAGTGTTTTGTGTTACAGTTCAGTCCTACTTTACAGCATTTGTGAAAGCAGTGGCTCTGATGGCCACTGCAGTGCTAATGGCAAACGGGTGTAGAGCAGTATATATGATATATGATGGTGTACACAATATTCCCGCCTACATCTCTAGTGCTTTTGTGTTCACTCACATTCTTCTACATCAGCTATCACTGTATGGTTCATTTGTTCTCCTGTTCACTGCCACTGCTCAGAAGGAAGTGATATATCTTGTCTGATAAAATCTGACGTTTTGATGGTGTGTTATGTTTTTTCTTTCTCACTGCCTAACAAAGTAATGACTGACATAAATCCTGTCTCTTCCTCGTTTAGGAACAACGTGCTTCCTCATATCATTGAGGCCAAATACTTGGACATAATGGATGCCCAACACATGTAGCTACAGATGGAGACGAGGTCCGGGTCTGCAAAAAGTCTGAAAAGTACGAAAAAACAAAACAAAACAAAAAAACGACATATTTTTCAATGCAAAACTGAACGGAAGCAAAAGGGAGAAATATCGACTGTTTGATTTTGTATCAGAGAAGAACATTCTTACAGGTGAAGCACTGGAAAGGCGGGATGTCGTGTGAGAAAGAGAGAGGATAGCCATGGGGAATATTTTCCAAACATGGACAGACCGCATCTCTTACACCAGGGGAAAGTTCTACCGAATACGGACCGTCCAGAACTCCCTGTTTCACCTCTGTTTTGACCCTGTCAGATCGTTCAGTGCCACACCCCGTTCATACCGTTACGTCTTCGGTGACACTTCACAATGGCCTTATTACAATGTATTAGTCTGTGTGTTAACCTATGGAAAAGTCTTTGAAGTACGCAATAATACTGTGTAAGTGCTTAATGAAAATCTCCCTGTATATATGGTGCTTAACAAGGGTGTAATGACACAATCTAAGTACAGACAATTCCTTTTTTTACACTTTGCACTTACATTCTGTTGTTACACCCGTGTAAGTGCATAATGTATTGGGGAAATTTTCATTTGAAGTACTCAAACAGTATTATTGTGTACTTACAATACTTTTCCGCAGGTAAATTCACAGTTTGGCACACTGGAACGAGGCCACTGTGAAGTAAATCTTTACCGTTTTGTATTTCTGTCATTGTGCCAACTTGGTTGTGCAATGTAGGAACCATACATTCCTTTACCTTTAGGCTGTGATTTACCTCTGTGCATGAAGGACAGTTGTGCCCCTGCATATTTAGTTTCTAAGTCATTCCAAAAAAATGTCAGTGTTCGTTAAGGAAAAAGGAGCATGTGCGCTTCTGTTTTTCCTCTACCTTCCTGCCAGCTCTTTAGAAAACCTCACTTTAATGGTGGAATCCAAGTGCTCAGCCAAATAAAAAAAATACATTCCACAGGTATATATTATATAATTGTTATTTAAAATGACAGCACAAACCAAAACATATAGTAAAATCTTAATTGAATTCTGAATATATTAGAGTATATTGTGGCAATATACAAAAACATATTTTAGGTAAAATTGAAATAGAATATTTATTTATCATAATGATGGTGTATCTTTTAAGTACAAAGGGCATAATAATTGTGTGTGTTTACCCCTAACTGGAAAGAAATCTGTAATTTTCTACTTTACGTTCCACAATAACTGATTGTTGTAGCTGTAGTGACTTTCTTGCATCTGGCTTTGCTTCAGTGTTTACATATCAAAGACCCTTCAACACCATGTCAAAATCCAAAACGGTTCTGGCGCATTGCTAGTGGTGAAGAGAGTTGGGTAGAGGTAACAAACACGTGGGCTTTGGAATAAACAAAATGGTGGATCCAATGCATCCCTTTTTTGTGGACGAGTTGTTCAAAGCTGAGTTTTAAGATAATCCGGTCTTGTTTTTATTTAGATGTTATGATTAGATCAATGCTTGCAAACGTTGTCATGTAATCCAGACGTCTGGAAAGATTATCTTGTTATCGAAAAAAAAGAGAAAATTTCTAAGCACTGGTTTGCTCCTCAGTGTATTTTAATGGAGCTGAGATTCACATCTTAAAGCATGATTCATCTGGGTTTTTGATACAGTGTGATGCCATTGTGTAATGGACATGTATCCTACACAAAAAAAATAGCAAAAGACAAACAGCAACTTCTCAATAAACCGAATGCAATGGTCAATATTCAGCAATACTGTGTATAAATCAAAACTCGCTGGTGACATTTGGGTTTCCCAGTATAGGCCTGCACCCATCAAAGAAGCAATGACAGACCAGCTGTATTTTTAGGCAGCAGTTTCCAGGCCATGCTCGTGGTACAAATAACATTCTTTGCTGATTCAATTATTAAATACATCAAGGGAAAAAAAAAAGTTTGCCTTTCAACAAGGCATTCACAACGCAGGATTTTATTACGGTTTAGTTGCTTTCCCAAAATCCAATGGCAGCTCCCTCATGCGGTTCTGTTTAACTTTGTCTTACAGATGTGAGAAAGATGTCCAATTTAAGCAGATGTCTCATACGGAGATAGCAAGGCAAGGCAAGGCATGAAAGGAAAGCTTGGAAGTATTTGCATAATCCTTGGAGTAAGCCTTAAGACAGCACTGGTGAGAGATTGTGAGGTATGAAGTAATATGTACAGTTTGCAATGCAAAGTTTAGTTTTTATCAACTATCCATTATAATCCATGGCAAGGTATTAGTTTCTAACTTTGGACCGAGTACAGAGATTTAACCATTCTTCTTCTTATGTGACAGTATTGTTGTTGTTCCTTGATATCTTCTCTGTACTGATGATTTGGAATAGCGGCAAACTTCTCTCGGAGGACTACATTGGATTCAGAGTGAAAGGCATACTCTGTTTGTGAAACCTTGACTCCCCCTTAATTGGATTTGTTTGAAATTGCGTACTGTGGTGTTTTATCCTGATTTCATATAGCCTACTTTTTCTAATCTTGAATGTACAATGTGTGGATTTTTATATAGCATACTAATTTAGTTGTCAAACAGACCTGTAATTTTGTCAAAAAGATCAGCTATATTTGTAAGCTGTAATATGTAAAAATAAGAAAAAATGTTTATCAAACAGAATGTGTTGGTTTACTATAGTATATATATATACTGTACACTGAAAAAGAGAGACTATCTCAAGCTGTTTGCCAAATAAAGAGTAGTAGTGATGTACAGTATTTGTGCGTGTTTGTGTTCATTGAGAGTTAACTTTACTGTAAATGAAGGATCTTACTGTTCATTTATTGTTCATTTACTGTAATTAAAATGTTAATGTAAACACTACTCATGTCTAAATAAAACCTCAACAAAACAGTCAATTTAAGATTATTTACTTAAGAAGTAAAGCCATACAGTAGCATTACATTGACCCTCTTTGATTAGTTACTTTCACCACTGATTATTACAAAACAACACGTGATCTGCTGTTCACTAAATCTCAAAATGAATTTTCTAACACCGTGTAACAGCTGCGTGTCTGAACGCAGCTCCTTCTGCTGTACAGCGAACGTTCGCAAGATGTCGCTGTTGCGCGCTGTTGCAGCTGCGCACAAAATCGCAGATCTCCAAGTCATGTGAAACCGGTGATGTTGTGCCATAACAGGCAGGTGTTCCGTTATCAGCCTGGATTGACACACACAGTAAAAACCGTTGGCGTCGCTGAATTGCTCAGACCGCTTTAGCAACGTTACACCGCTGACTTCCTGGTTTAGGGGAAGCCTGTTGCCTGTCTGTCTGTCGGCCTGCCTGTCTGTGGGCAGGGTCATGAGACTTCAGGGGTGGGTCGGTCTCAAGCTCGCAGCTGGATTTCTTTCGGCAGCATCTGGGAGGTTTGTGGCTCCCAGCAGCCAGAAACACGTGTATCAGTTCAGTCAGACTGCTGCTGCTCTCATGGCAGAGGAGGCGAAGAAACTGGCGGCTTATGCCGCAGTGGACAACCACGTCCAGGTAAAGCTGACTTTTACAGTGTCGGTTGTCATGATGGTGTATGTTGACAGCTTGTTTGTAGATAACTATAGTTTAGTTGATATAAATTTGCCTCCCACATGCGCTAGGTGCTGCAAGCTAGCTAACATAGCATCCAGAGAGCCATTTAGCCTAGGTGGCTAACTTATTAATGTGATCTAAACTGCATGTTTCAGATAGGAAGTAGCTCAGTGTTATGCATGCATGTCCCGGGTCATCGGACAGTTTGCTAACTTTGTTCCACTTTACGGACTAAGTAGCGTTACAGCATCGCTGCTAGCAAGCGTGCAAGTGTAGTTTTAACCCATGGTGGCTAGACTGAAATGGATTATGTATGAGTTTACCCTGCAACCTGAAATTAGAAACTGAAGCTGGCAAAGAGGCTTGCCCTGCTATTGTATTACATTATACAGGTTAAAGAAGCATAGGCTTGTCCTTTACCAAGTCAAGATATGATAATTATGTATAGCAGGGATTCTGAAGCTTTTTGAGGGACTTAAAAGAGAAATTGAATTTCCCATATCCTTGCACTCTGACTCTATACATGTCAGACCAACCAAAACCCACCTAAGCCTAAACCTAACCCAAAAATAAAAGTCATCCCATGGCCAATCTTGGGTCCAGACCTTATAGCTGTACCAACCACTGTGTTAGTGTGATGTGTGTAATGTAGCATGGTTGTGTAAAATTTGAATTCTTCTTCTCTTGTAGAACAACCAGGTGGTTGGAGTGGGCAGCGGGTCAACCATCGTCTATGCTGTGGACAGATTAGGTGAGTGAAACGGTTATAACTGTAAAGTCAGAGGTGTTATTCCTGGAATGGCTAAGGTCAGCCTTTATTAGCTGTTGACTTGTCTACAGTGAGTAGAGTGAAACTCACTGCACCTTATTGGATGTTCAAGCTTAGTCTGTCAAGTGTGCATGTGTAGGAAACCCTCATACGAGACAAATCCATTTTATTCCAAAGTTTAAGGTGCAATGCAGCCATCGTTTCGGTAAAGCGACCATCTCTGGTGCACATTTATATACTTTAACAACAGAATTGAATCGCTGAATGTATAGAGTGTGGCTCTAACGGTGTCAGAGATAGGGATTTGATTCCCACTGGGTCAACCAATACTAAAGATACATGCACTCATGATACTGCGCTTTAGATAAAAGAGCCACCAAATGACATACTGCATATATGTTAATGATATCTTTGAGCTATTATCTGCTACATTAAAACATTTAAAAGAACACCAACAAGCCCAATTTTAAGCCCACTGTGTTCCGATAATGTGTTGTTTTGGACTGTATTTATCTGTCTGATACATCTACCCTCATAACTTTGTTTTTTCTTTGTGGATGTTGTCCATTCCAGCGGAGAGAGTACGTCAGGAGAAACTCAAAATTGTGTGCGTCCCCACCTCCTTCCAGGTTGGTTTGGGTTTTGTAGACACTTAAGTTAGCCTGATAGACCAAGATGCACTTTAATTACATTCACCCTGGTGGCTTAGTGGGTCAGGGTGTGTACCATGTACTTGGCTTGTAGCATTGTGGCTTTGAATGCAGTTCATTACCTCCTACCATCTCCCATCTTTGTTTAAGCATTTAGCTAACACACTTATTCAAAGCGACTTAACAGTGAACACAGGAGAAGAAGCATTCATTCCTAAATTGCAAACATTACAAGACACCAGTAGTAAGGAGATTAGAGCCACAGCACCTAGACAAGTGTCCCCAGAACAATCATGTATGACAGAGAAGTGCTAGAAGTGATTCCTCATTGTACGCTTTCCAATAAAGTTGAAATTCCATAAAAGTAATCATTAAAAAAAAAAGTAAGGACAGTTATTTTTTGGGCTTTTCCCTCACTCCTCTCACTTGTTTTTGTGGTCCTCACCTTTTCCCCCCATCCCTCTTCCTCCTGCAGGCTCGTCAGCTGATTCTGCAGCACGGCCTCACGCTGTCCGACCTGGACCGGCACCCAGAGGTACGACGAGCTCGCTTCAAATAAACCTAAATGCTGTGGTACTAGAGATGTGCCTCAATACTTGGAATATACAAATATTCTTGGAGTTGGCTTTCAACTCTTGTCAGGTTGAATTGGAAAGTTGTCAAAATTAGGTTTGTGCAATAGCAAAAAATACTAAAATGGCAATCTTGACTATTGCAATTTTCAAACTGCAAGGTGCAGGGATTTTTTGCCTTGCAAGTAAATCACTGGTTTCCAGGGCAAAGAGGGAATAAACAGCTGAGTTCTGCTAATTGAAACGGGCATAGCTGTGCATCCCCGTACCCGATTCCCCCGTTGAACACCTGGGCCTCATTTTGACTGGAATTGTGATTGGAGGAGATAATCATACATCAATTTCTGAGACGCAGTGTTTTCAGGAAGCTTAGTGATGTAAATGAAGGCCATGAGGTCACTGAAGGGAGACTTTAAAAGTTGAGTGTGGAGTTGTGAGGACGCTGACAAAACAAATCAATTCTTCAATGTGCCACCATATCAGTAAAGAATGTTTTTGTCAGTAGTATTCTGTGCTTCATTATTTGCCAGTGTGATAAGTCGTCTCTGTGTCTGGTTTCTTTCACACAGCTGGATGTGGCGATTGACGGGGCGGACGAGGTGGACGCAGAGCTCACATTGATCAAAGGGGGAGGGTGAGCAGTCCGGCTCCTATCTGTCACTCAGTACAGATAACAGACCATCAGCAGTCTCCTCTGGCTTCTGTCTCACTCTCTTTCTCTCTCTGTCTCTCTCTCATAGGGGCTGTCTGACCCAGGAGAAGATTGTAGCTGGCTGTGCTAAACATTTCATCGTCATTGCCGACTACAGGTGTGTGTCTGCCGGGTTTACCTTGACCTGTGAGATCCGCAAGTCCTCACAAGTGCAGTGCAGTCACTAGAGTAAGAATTGTGAGGACAGCGTTAACAGCCCTCGGTGGAAAAATAGGCTTATTTTGGGGTGACAGGTTAATGTTACAGTTACCATGCCTTCAGTGTGAGCAACTTGGATGATGGGTCGCTGTATTCTGACTCACTGTGGGCGGTGTGAGAGGCTCCGTTTGCGTCTATGTTTTAACAGGCAAATTATGTCTTTTTTGCTGCTTTGGTGTTGCCTTTCATAGCTAGCAGGCACTAATTAGGTGACACTGGTTGAAAATTAACAGAAAAAATGACTTCAGAGCTTACCAACGACCCCAACAACGGATGCTACCGATCTCCATGGTCCAGTGTGCATGTATTTGGGGGTCCCCTAGACTAGGCAAATATAACATAGTAGTACTGATATCTATATATATATGTATGTGGGTATAGATTCAGTACTTATTCTCCTTTTCCTGCCCCGTCCCAGGAAGGACTCCAAGGCTCTGGGCCAGCAGTGGAAGAAGGGGGTTCCTATCGAGGTTATTCCCATGGCGTACGTGCCAATCTCCAGGGCGATAGCCAAACGCTTCGGAGGGGAGGCCAACTTGAGGATGGCTGTCAGTAAAGCAGTAAGTGAAGGATCTGCCTGCCTCTTACCTCTCTATCTAGCACTTCTCCTGCTCTGCTGTCTTTACACTGGCTCCCTGTCCATTACAGAATCAACTTCAAAATTCTGTTTGTCTTCAAAGCTTTGCATGGAGTTGCTTGTGGGCATATTTGTGAACGTTTGTCCCTGCACAGTACTGACCTGGTCCCTCGGGTTCTCTAATCAGGGGCTTCTGGCGGTCCTGAGGTCCCGGTTAAGACTATTGGGTGATAGGGCTTTTGCTGTGGCAGCGCTGAGACTGTGGAATAGCCTTCCCCTAAGCATCAGATCAGCTGAATCATTTGAAATCTTTAAACATATTTTTTTCATTGGCCTTTCGCTGCATCTGACATCTTCTTTTATGCCCTATTGTTCTTTTTTTGTGCTTTTAAGCATGCTCTTATTTCCCATATGTCTTAATTTTGCTGTTGGTACTTTATGCTCTGCTTTCTTTCCACCCTCCTTATTTTCTAAAGCCCTATAAATGAAGTAGACTTGACTTTTCATACATTAACATTATAGGGGCATCTGTTGTCTGGGTGCTGTGGCTTTGTACATGGGCTTAATCAAATTAAAGAGGGAAACAGAGGGTGAATGTGTGGATAGAGAGACCCTCCTTTAACCAAAAAGGTCACAGGTTTGGTTCTTGAAACAGCCGAAGTGTCTTTGAGCAACACACTGACTGAACCTGTTCGCTCATTGCAAGTGTCTCTGGATAAGAGCATTGGCCAAAATGTAAATCCAAATTTAACTAACATTTGCCGGGCAGGTTGTGACCTCGGTTCTATTGCTACAGACCTGAGGAAAGGTGTGTGACAGCAGTTGACCGTGAAAATGGGGAGCCAGCGTTTACATTACATAGAATCCAGGTGGGTCATTAACAGCCACCAGCCAAATACTGATGATTATGTCTGGTAGGTTTGTCCTTTCCACCAGCCACTTTGGCAGGGATCCATCCACCAATTTGAGGCTTTAGTGTATTCTAAAAATCCAGCTGGCTGGTAAAAATGTGAAAGTAGCTGGTGAATTCTGAGCTGAACCATGAACTGTAGCCAGTGGACAAAAAAGTTAGTTTCCTGCCCTCCATATAAAGGGTTATATTATAAAAGTTTGGTTTAACCATCAGCACATACCTCCCTCTTTAACAGTCTGTAGAGTGGAACCTCGGTGATTCGCCTCCTACTCATTTTTTTTTAATCCCCAGCATCCGCAGCAGATGGGAGTGTTGATGTTTGTTATTCTGGCTCTTGATGTTTTTATTGTTCCCGCTGTCCTTGACTGTTGAGCCTGGAAACAGTTTGTATACTAGTGAGTGTTAAAGTCCCTCTTTGTTTACCCTTGGAAGGTTTGATGATCACACATGCTGTTTTTCATCAACGCCCTGCTTCACACTCGCCCAGTCACACACAGTCACACACAGTCACACACAGTCACACCTGGGAGCTTCCCAGTACAACCACAGTCTTCTGCTGCTGGCCACTCAGCAGCTCTATGGGAGCAGTAGGAGAGTTAAAGGTCCCACAGTATAGGAATTCAATTTGTTCTCTATTTATATACATATATGATCAAAGATTTTGTGGAGACTGTTAATATTTGACTTTGTTTGAGTGGTTAAATTTAAAGTAATTGCATGTTCAAAAATCCATCCTTTTTTCCAGGCTGTTTCAGTCTCCAGTAAGAATGAGGGAGTGTTATTGTGTTGAAAGTTGTGTTGAATGTTTTATTCACTTTTTTTTAGTTTGACTGTTGGAGATTATGTTGGCTCTGTGGGTGTGTGTTGGAGAGCAGCGCTCCCTGAAAGCTCTACAGTGAAGGAAGTGGTGAAATTTTGATCAATTGCCATGATGGAAAAAACTAAAGCCCAGGTTGAAAATAAACCACAATTATCCTTTAAGGTCACCTCAGTTGTTGAGGGCTTGTGAATGGTCTTGTGCAGTGAAAGAGGTTTGAGTTGTGTGTGTGTGTGTGTGTGTCTGCTTCCCAGGGCCCTGTGGTCACCGACAACAGCAACTTCATCCTGGACTGGAAGTTTGAGCACGCTCAGAACTGGAAGGAAGTCAACACAGCTATCAAGATGATCCCAGGTGAGGAGCCGGTGTACATTTACTGATAAGGTCCAGTAGAGTCGGGCAGTGCTGTACATCCTACTGCCAGCCAGTCGTCATCACATATATAGCCAGTCCCCAACATATTTGGAGGGGAGGGGGGGGGGGGGGGGGGGCATTCCCAATAGGAAGCAGTAGCACAAGACACTCAAATGGGACAAAACCAGCCCATCCTGAGGAAGGCTCTGGGAAATGTTGCATGCATTTAGGCTCTAAATAAATTTGAAATCAACTTGAGCATAATTTCTGTCCCTGTATGTGCTTCCCTATTTCTTGCACCAGTTTCGTCAGTGTGCACAGCTAATGATTATACTGTACACTGATTTGAAAAACAAATCTCTCATCTCACTGTGTGGCTTCCTGTCCTTTAAGGTGTGGTGGAGACCGGACTCTTCGTCAGGATGGCTGAAAGGGCTTATTTTGGGATGGAGGATGGAAGCGTGCGGGTTCGGGATTCTCCAGTCAACTGAAGAGTTTTGCCATATTCACTGTTGCCCCTCTTGAATGACCTCACTTCTCCCTCAAGTGCCGTATATATGATTTACATCCCTTCATGGACTGTGTGGATAGAGCTGCACCTCCTGCAGAACTGGACAAAACTGTAGCAGAATACTTTTCACGTTTTTCAAAAAAAGATAGGGTTGAGGAGCACTTGATTTTGCTTATCCTGCAAGTGGTGCTTTCATTTTTGTGAGTGTTAAAGTGCCTGGTGAGTAAAATCAAGTGCATCTTGAATAGTTTGAAATGGTTTCTTTTCTCAGCCTGTATTTTTGCTCAGGTCGGCTGCCTGGTCACACTGGGAGTGGTGGCTCTTGCTGTAATTAGGGGGTTTGATTGAATGTCTGTGGGGCTGCGGTTCTCAACCAGTGTGCCGAGGCTCACTGCAGTGCTGTGGAGTGAACTAAGGTGTGCCTTGAGATTCTATTGATTCAAATTCAGTTTAACTGAATTTGATCATCTAGGTTGCAGCAGTTTAGGCCAAGTCCACCAGCCAGTTGAATGCTCAAGGCATTGTAAACAGTCACAAAGTTGATGTCTCTTTGTCTCTTTCCTCCAGCAAGTACAAGAGGCAGTTGAGCTGCCTAATGTCCCTCCATAATCACCATGATATATTGAACATAACCAGTTAAGGTAATTAGGTCATTAATTAAGCTGATTAATGAATTAATCAGCAAATATTTCTATGTCAACATACTTGTCTTTACATAACTCATGGGTAGTCATATGAACTCTATCTTAAAGCATTAAGGAGTTATAGTAGTTTAAAGAAAATTAGTTTTTAGCAGCTTGGTGCTCCAAAGTCTAAACAGATAATCTATTGGGGGAACCTGAGGTGTAAGTATGAAGTTTCTATCATGTGTTACTGTGTTCACAAAAATGTCTTAACACAGACTGAGAGACAGACGGATGCCACCATGGTGACATAATGTCCTGCAGACCGTGTACCATGGTGGCAGGACATAATCAGTGTACAAGAATTGGTTCTGGTGGCATTGGAGCAGAGATATTGACGACTTCCACAGTATATAATGTAGCTTGCCATCAAAACAGTTGAGAACCGCTGCCCTAAGATTAAGGTGAAATCACACTATCACTGCAAGAGCAAGCATTTCCTGTTGCGTCTCTGGAGCAATGCTTTCTGGGTTGTTGTATTTTTAATTGAAAATGTATCTGGCAGTGTGACAGCAACGGTTTCGCCTTTCCTCCAGAAAGTTTTGCACCACAGTGAAACTGAAGCATCAGGTTTTCAGCTCAGTCGTCTTGTCTGCAGTCACCGTGTCTCACACAGCGGTGCACGAGTTAATTTTGTACCGTTTTATGACAGTGGAGTGATACACATGCCATTTCCATGATCTCAGCTTATCAGCTTAATTCAGCAAGAACTTTACATACTCTAGAAATTGTACCGGTTGAACTGCTGTGGACAACAAAAGGGATTATATAGGTGTAGAATATTGTTTACATTTCAAAGTTTCAGCAACCTTGAAAAGTCTCCATTGTGTCTAGTGAGATTCTGTTAAAAAAATAATAAACTAGTGGTTAGCAGAGCGGCCAGACAGATGCTGGTAAATTTTTGGCTGGTGAATTTCAGGTTGTGCTGGAGTTAGTTTCCTGCCCTTGTGACCAGTGTGGCTCCGGGAGTAAAGACAGTTTGGGAAATCTATGTGGTTTCCCCTCTGTTTCAACAGCGCTCCCTGTATTGTTAAATTAGTCAGCAGGGTTAAAGTCCAGCGCCCAGAGGAATCCCCCTCTCCTCTCACAAAAAAACCACAAACCACTGAATGTATGTACTATCATGTATGTATAGCTATACCCATTTCCACACTGTTGGTTCTTGTCTGTGCCTGTTTCGTCACATACATGCAGTTTTCTCATACCTTACTCAAGCGGTCACAGGAAGTCTTGTGCCATAAACTTACCCAATTCTAAACGGAACGATACACAGACAACGTTTTGAGGTAATGGAGATGGGGCAGCTGTGCTTGCAGACGAGATTGTAATAGGTTTTTCCTGGATTTTTCAATTATTAAATAGTAAATGTGTAGTGGAGGGAGAAGGGATGCCTTGCAATAAAGGTCAGAAGCCAGATTTAAACGCACAACACTACGAGTAAATATAATGTGCCTTTGCCCGCTGAACCACCTGGGCGTCTCTGTTGATTGCAATTGGAACACAGTCTGTGGATATATTGGAACAACTGCCCATCAGCACTGCTGCAAAATGTTGCTTGTGTTTTGTATAAAAGCTGCACTATTAGGTTTTAAGAAAGACGTTTCAACATTTAAAATTTCTCAAAGGTTTAGTGGTGAATTAATTGCTCAAAGACAAAAGTTGAATCCCTGAAGCGACTGGTTGAACTGAGGAAGTAACTGGCTGTAATGGTTCAACTCTTTCATTACATTTACAATACAAAGAAGCATCTTGTAGGTTTACTGTTTGGCTTGTTTCAAAAGTTTGTTTTGGATTTGTGTTGAGATTCAAAATAATTTCTAAGTATGTGAAAATTAGTTTTTTTATTTTCCCATACCAAAACTGCGTAGTGCAGCTTTTAAAGGTGCAGCTGATGTATAAATTCTGTGTTCAGTGCAGCAGGAGAGATCTCCTGTGACGGCCATGACACCGACAGGCCTGTAATGTGCCTCAAGTCTACAGCTCAGTGCTCATATTGAATTGTCTAGACATACTTCCGAGTTCATTTCCAAAATGTTACATATGCAAAAATAATCATTACTGGAAGTTCATTATTCAATACCTCAAAAATATAGAGGATCCAGTCTGTAAAATCATTCTGTCCACCAAGGACGTTACCTCACTATCCAGTAGCCTACTATAAGAACCATCGTTTGTTTAGTTTTTTGTTTCTAATCATTTTGTAAGAGTAGGTGTCACTTTTTTCAAATGGTGAATATCTCATTTTGGAATGAAACTCTTCACTTTGCCTCTGGCTCCATGTTAAAATGCCTTACACCTTTTTTTCTTTGTCTTTTTATTAAATGTCAGATAGCTCTGAGAGCCTCAGAAGAACATCCAGGCCACCAGCCAAATTTAGCAAGTCTGTGTATTCTACCAGCCACTTTTGTCTGGTTATTGGCAAGCATTTTGTTGTCTAATTCTAGTCTAAAAATCAAGTTGGCTGGTAAGATTGAGAAGGTGGTTTGAGTTTTGGGATTTATCAGCCACAGCGGCCCGTACACAAAGAAAAGGTTCAGTTTCCTGTCCTGAGAATACATGTCCCAGTTTAGGTCACATACAGATTCCAGACATGTTAAATAGTTTTGCACCAGCATTTCTTTCATCAACCCTTCTTTACCAATAAGACTGTGATTATGATTTCTCTGTTACGGTACTACTGTTGTTTGTATGTCAACCAAATACAGGACCAAACTGAAATCATTATGCCTCCTGTTTGTTTACATTGCCTGGTTTTATTTCCTATGATTGTGTGAAAAATCATTCTGTTACTGACTAAAGGTGCGGTGGAACAAGGGTTTCCAAACCAGTTGTTCATTGCCCAATTAAAAACGCACGACATCTTCTAAATGGTCCAACATGACTAACCAGTAATACTCGTGTGTAAGCTGTATTTTCATGCCAACAATCATTTTGTCTAGTAGGTGTCATAGTTTTAAAGGTCCAGTGCGATGAGAATTGCATTTCTTAATTTCATGGTATAAGTTAACAAAGGATCTGTTAATGTAAAGTTACCCAAATTATCATAACGGTCAGCACTGTGGAAATTTGACTAACGACCATCTAACCATCAAAAACTGAAAAAATTATGTTCACTGTGCCAAATCAACATCAAACTTTTCCTGAGTTGAAATCATTGCACTGGATCTTTAAATGGTGGATATGATTTTGGAATGAAACTCTTTATAGTGCATTATTATCCCAGCAGTGTGCAGGTTGTGCTCCTGTATGACCACATGGGGGCGGCAGAGAGGAGAGCAGTCTGATGCTACTGCAAGTTGCAGCCTCGAGCCTGAGCAAACTGAGATGGGGGTTAGGTTAACCATGACCTCACATACCATTGCATACAGTGCATAAGGTCCGAATAAAGTTATAAAGGAAACCCTGCACGGGCAACAAATGTCTGCACCGCCTGTAATACGTTTACAGGTGACTGTCATGTCATGAAGTGAACATGAACTGAGGACTAGGAACGTCCGGAAGGCATCACGGCTGACAGGCACTTCTACAGAAATCTGCTCTATTCTTAGTGTTTAATTAACGCTGTCAAAGTCATTCGATAGACATTATGTCATCGGCCGGCCTGTTTGTTTATCCGCTGTAACTCGTGATGAGGAACAGGAAACATCCTACAGTGGAGCCACGTTGAAGTTTTCATGTCGGCTGTTCGCTACTCTTGACAACCACACATGAACGACAGCTGAGATATCAAATCGCGTGCCCCGGTTTAGTCCGCCGCTGCGCAAACCAGCCAATGGCAGTGCTTTAACACGGTGTTGTTTTTCTATTGGACGAACGACGACACATTCCCCCAATCAGATCTCCGCCACGGGAAACGCCATCGGGGATTTTTTTGCGTCACCTTTTGCTCTCGTTGTGTGGCAGCCGGCAGTGCGCCTGCGTCGTTTTGACTGACAGTAGGCTTGTCCAATGAAGTCCAGTGTTTGGGGGGTTGGCACGTGCAGAGCCCGCCTCTTTGAGTGACAGACTTTTGATGCAATCGGATTGTGCTTAGTATGCGGGTTCCTCTGATTGACAGTGTATGGCGCAATAAGATACGTTTACATGAAATTTTAATGACTGTAAGGATTATGCTGTCCAATCCTGGTGTAGAAACGGGGCGGGAGTAAGCGTTACTAAGGCAAGTCTCGAGTCAAGTATAAAGGGAATAACATGGTGTCCCAGTGGCTGTTTATGTTTACCTAAAGAATAGATTTGAAGGGGCGCCCTGCAAGACAGAATAGGGCTTGCTTTGTAGTTTCGCATTTTTTGCACGTTTGTTTTTTTTTTGTTAAGATTTACAAGGCCAGTGGCATGTAAATCTCATATTTCACTAATGTGCCAGTCTTACAAATGGAAAGGGGGTTTCACTTTGGAAACGTGAGCATTTCCCTGGTGCTCCTGCTGCTGCTGAAAACGTTGATCGGGACTTCGCAAACTCAGGGCTCCGCCATCGGGAGGGAGCCGCAGCCCGCCGCCCGGGGCTCAGGTTCGACCGCGGAGGAAGATGGTGGGAGAGTCATGGAGCGGGGCTTGGAGAACGTAGGCGCCCCGGTCACCGGAGACGTTACCGTGGAGGACGACGAGAACGGGGCGACGGGGGAGACCGACGAATCGCATGGAGAGAGTAGCGGTAGCTTCAGCCCGACAAGGTAATTTGAAATAACGGACAGTTACCAGCTATACATCCATTATCGGACACGTCCCCGTCTGACATGCTTGTTCACTTTTACCCACAAAATTTGGACGACAACCTCCATAAACAGTCAGTCCAGTCTGAAAACTGGGTTGCCAGTGTGTAACGTTACACCAAAATCAGTTTGGTCTCTGCTAGCTTAACTTAGTCGATAACGGACAGGCTGCTCTGCTTCAGCACTGCACGAACAACTTGCGGACGGAGTTAACTTGTGCCCCCCCCCCCGTTCCCAAGCTTGTATTAGCGATTCAGATACCTATTATGTCAATAAATACTTGTGGGAGAAAGGAGAAGTGATGCCAGTAAACGGCCAAACCAATAACGGTCATCAAGCACTGTCCACGACGGGGCTTGACTGCGTGTCCGATAATGGATGTAAGCGTTCGACTCAGAAGTTTGATGATCCTCGCACGAAAAATAGAATGTCGGTTATATGCAGGAGCACGAACGATAGGCGCAAGGGGTTAGAAGAAGTACTTTGACATTATTAATCGGTGTTTTTTCGCGTTATAATGACAAACTGATGGGTTTATTGGAAATTAGACTAAATATCAGTCCCCACTACTGGTAGCACGACTCGGCACATGTCCGGGCAACGCACCGACCAAAGTTTGTGAGGGACGAGGAGCCCCAACAACAAGCTAGCTAAACAGTTGTTTGTGTGAAACTGGGGCAAGTTGTTAGCTTGGTTGTTGTGTGTGTTTGTCGCAAGCTGCATTGATAAGTAGTTAGGTGTTGATATGCGTCCTGTTCGTCCTGTTCTGTCAGTCGGATTTTGTATTACATCAACCACTTGTCCTGCGCTTCGCTGAAGCTGTCAAGACAGTTGAGTCCACACAGGTTTGAGAACAGTTGAAATCTACAGTCATTTAATTAATTTGATAAATAAACAAGAGCTTGTCTGTGTAACCAAAGCCAGAATCGAGTCGAATCAAGCGTTAAAGTTAGCGGACTGTCTGTCAAATCACCTGAGTTGAAACTGTGGGAAATTGTTCTAGGTTGTTCTATTTAAAGACCCGTAGTTGGTTAGATGGATGTGATGGGCAGGACAGTCTCCGCTTCCAAAGTTTCCACTTGTTTCGCTGGTTCCGCTGGTTCATGCCATGTTTGCTTTCCTCAACTTAGTCGACACTGACTGGTAGGAGGTGAAAACGTGCTTTCCTTTCACTATTACCCTGAAATCATATTAAATGAAGGGAGCACTCCTAATCAGGTGGTGTTGACAACAGAGATACCATCCTGTCATCACCCAGTCCTTATCTCCTACTGCTGGCAGACAGGCTGTATCCCAGCTGAGAGAAGTAAAGTTGGCTTATCTGTTTATTTGAAGCGTAAGTGAATTGGGTGTCTTGCAGTTTGCACAAGAAGTGACAGTGATAATAGCAATTCAAAGCTCTGACAGGCTGGCACAGTTTGTTCCAAGAGGGTAAAGATTTCACCCAGAAATCATAGACTTCGCCCAGTGTCTGACTACACATGTTGAGATGATGCTGTGAGCTGTTATTGTTATTTAACAAAGTGGAAGGAGGGCTGGTGGAATAGTTCTCCTGTATGCTTTCCCATACAACTGACAATAAAGATAAAGTATTGTCCCTATGGGGGAATTTGTCTTGGGACGCCATGCAGATGTTGCAATATCAATAAAAAATAAACATTTGGTGGCTGCTTTTATCCAGAACCATGAAAGCATACATTTTCACCAAGGCTGACCCCAGTGGGATTTGAACATCTAGCTACCCACTGAGCTACAGAGGACGACAAATCATACATGGCACAGTATACATATAAGGCAACCTCACGCACAAAGGCACGTCGTTCTGCTTCTCTCCTGTGTGATAAATCCCCAGGATGCTGTCAGTGAGAAGTTTGATGCTTCGTACAGGCTGCAGTTAGTTTCACGGACCCTCGCCAGCCTTAACACTGCCTCCCAAAGTGAGATCCAGCTATTGGCGCAGTGGGTAGGGCATTGATTTTGTCTTCCTTGGTAAACAGTAGGTTTGACGCCCACCTCGGATGGTTGGCGCAGTGTCTTCTTTAAGATATTTCCTTCTCGCTCGCTCGCATGTTTTGATACCGAGACCCGGTCTGATACTTTAGAATTTCATACACCTTATAAAAATGATTTCCTGTTTCAATTAAATACCTTTCATTGTTGAATGAAAGCACACTGACTGCACTAAATTATTCTCTGTGTAGTATTTGTACGTGCCGTCTGCTTTTCTTAAAGGAATCGGACCGCAGTCAATTGCTTCCCTCAATAAAAATGCCTGTCAACTGGAAAAAAAACTTCTCATTGTAAGAATCCAACGTGGTGAAGCTTTTTGTTTTACTGTTTGTATTTGATGGTAAACATGCATCATGTTGCCCACTGGTTGTCAACCTTTGTGGCCCTGAGGCTCACCTGAGACTTGCTGACAACTGTAAATGTCAACTATGAGTGAGTGTTACTTGGAATGGCGTTTAAACCAGTTTGGCAGAGCTAGTAAACACAGTATTATGTGTGTCGGACAAGTGTGATCTGTTGTCTTAGATTTTAATTTTCCAGGAAGTGTGTAAAACAGAGATGGAGCACGAGACAGAGAAAGGAAGTAAATGTTTTCCAGGGGTTAGCCTGGTTTGCCTCGCCGTGAACAAAATCTCTCTGCACATCAGTATTGAGAGACGACAGATGTGACTCGGATGTTCGTGCCCAGTCTGTATCCAAGGACACAAACTTATCAGAGTGAATCTGTTGGCCAAGTGACTCCGGTTCCTCGGCGGCCCCCGGCAAGGACCGTCGTGATGACAAGGAGGCGAAGGCTTCCGACTGTCATCTGCAATATCGTATCAAGTGGAAATCGAAAGTAATCAGCGAAGCAATTTGGTCCGATAGAAGCAGCCTGTTCCCCTGCCAGGCAGCTCAGGATGCAGGAAAACTCCTCGGTGTTCATCGCGCTGCCTGCCTGCCGGTCACACCCTGCTCTCGCTCTCTTTCCATACGTCTGTGTCTCTCTACCTCTCTACCTCTCTCTTTTTCTATAGGTGTATCTGTTTCTGTTTGTCGCTCTGTTTCCATTTCTCCACCTCTGTTTTTTCTTTTTCTGTCTCCCTGCCCTTTCTCTCTCTCTCTCTCTCACTTTCGGTCTCTCGCTTCTCTCTTTCTTTTTCTTTCCCTCTCTCTCTCCCTCTTTCTCTCGCAGTATACCGTGTTCAAATTCAGATATTTGCCAGTTTTTGGTTACATAGTTATAATATAGTAATATTGTCTATAGTATTATAAGTTTTAACCTATCCCTTACTCTCTTTTGTTTTCTGCATAAGATAGTATAGAGATATTGTCATGAACTGGAAGCAACTATAGGAATGGGTGACTCAGTTCTGTCATTTTTGCATTTGTGTGATTGTATTTAGCAAAATAGTACAAAACTTTCCGCTTTCAAAATGGTGCCACAAATGGTAAAAGTTTACATGCGTTCACAGTAATAATAAATAATAATAATAATAATAATAAATAGTAACACTAATATAGAAAAGCAAATAAGATAAAGATTGAAGTGCTTGAATCAACATGAATTTAAAGGTTTATATTAGAATTAGAATTAACAAGATTACATAAGAGGCAAATACAGCAAGAATGAATGGCAAAAACAATTCATAAAAGCCTGTCTGTAAAAAAAAAAAAAAAAAAATTTTTGAGAAGTGATTTAAAAGATGACACTGATTATGCTAAAATAATAAAGAAGTTGGCAGAAAGTGAACATGAAGTAGGTAAGCTGCCTTTCTTTATTTAGTATCAAAACACAACACCAATTGTTTTTTTCAGCCTGTTTTAGTAGCCCAGTTTTTACAGAAAGGGACTTGGCATCAGTGGTGAGAGTAAGACCTGCGATCACACCCTGTCTGTCTCTGTCTGTCTGTCTGTCTGTCTGTCTCTCTGTCTGTCTGTCTCTCTCTCTGTCTGTCTCTCTGTGTCTCTCTTTCTCTGTTGATGTTTCTCTCTCTTAAACTTGTTCTTTCTCCATCTCTCTTTCTCATTCATTTATTCTTTCTCTCTCATCTTGCACTTGCTGTCTCCCTTATGCTCTGTCTCTCTCTTTCACACATACACATTGCTTTTTAATGTGGCCCCTTGAGTATATACCTACACTAGCTATGTTTCCATCCAGCTGTCAAGCCAATTTTAGTTGAACTTTTGAAATGTGAATTAGATGCATTTCCATCAGGTGTGTTGAGGCAAATAAATCGTCATCCTGAACATCAGAAAACACATCCACAAGAAAAATGGGGAAAAAGTCTTTCAAGAATTGATTAGTATTGGGGAAGTTGTTATTGTTCTTTGGTATCATGTTAGCCATATTTCATTCTTTTATCCAAAGACAAAAACAAAAAAAGCACTTGGTAATTTTCTAATGTTCATACAACCAAGATGGAGAGTATTATGGGAGAGACAGCAGGTATAATATTGTGTTGTATTTCACAGACCTTTTAAAATGTCCAAAGGCACTTTTCCACTGTGGTGCAGTGAGATCATTATTTATTGGACAAATGTGTCTCCGTCACTATTTATCGTATATTTCTTTAGAAAAGAAAACTTTTCCACCTCAAGTGAGCTTACAGACTTTTTTGCAACACAAAGGAAATGTTTTTTAATTTGCCCTTTCCATTCAGCTTTTCTCATTCAATAGAATTCACATGTAACACTTGAATGGAAACCCAGCTGTTGGCTTCGTACAAAACAGTGAACTTTGACACTTTTTGGGAAGCTGGCCTCTACTTCCAGCACTAACTAGGTCAGCCTTTTGAAAACCCGTCGCCACTTCCTTCAGTGACCTTTCAAGGTTTCACCTGCAGTGGTTTCAGTCTGCCAAGTCAAACAGTGACCATGTGTGCAGCAGGTCTTATGATAAGTGACACCCTGTGATAATAATAACACACCCTTGATACTGCGAGCTAGAAAAACATCCTTGGAGGCCAGAGGTGGAGAGTTTGCTTCCAAAATGAGATATTCACCTTTTTTTTACCATTGAAATCATGAACTTGATCATCATGACACAAAAATAATATAAACCAAAGAGGGTACTTAATCCGCTTGTGAAGAATAGTGGATAACTTAAGAACTTGGCTGACAACATTATAACTCTTTATACACTGGATACTTTGTATTTTAGAGAGAATGAACTTCCAGTAATGATTTTTTCTACTAAATTAGATTTTGGAACGGAGCGCTTCAAACGCAGCCTCTTTAAACATTTGATGTGGACAGCTTGAAAACAACGACTCCGCTCAGATGTCTACATTTTTAAGTTTCTGTCAGTTGCAGGTGTTTTTTTTTTTTTTCAGTTCCCTTCTCCGCTCCTGTATCCTGTAATCTATAAATATTCTAGATGTTGGCTTTGATCCGGCCTTCAGTTTGTGAAGCGAGCTGCTGTTGTGTTGTCTGATGGCTGTCACCTCACCTCACCTGCCATCTATACATTACAAACGCTGCTCTGGAGACCTGATGTTTACATCGATGTCAGTGTGAGTGTGTGTGCGTGTGCATACATGTTTTAAAGCTTCTGTGTGTGTGAATCATGAATGTGACAGTGCTGCCTGGTTTGATGCCTTTGCCAGCGAGCGCTCCGTTGGGACCTCCAGCACCTTAGGGAGCACTTGGAGGTGAGAGGACAGCAGCTTTGTTTGAACCTCCTCACCACCCCCCTCTTGTTTCAACCCCCCCCTACACCCTCTCCCCCCCACCCCCACACCCCTCGGGCCCGGTAGCGGCAACAGCTCTTCTGGGCCGCCGCGCTCGCCGGCTGGCTCCCACAGCCTACTGCTTAGCAACAGCCAATCAGCTGGGCCGAGCCAGGCGACTTGTCGGCCAATTGCGTCGGAGAGAAGGGCTAGTGCTCAGAATTTGAGTTGGCCGCGTGGGTCTGGCTATAGGAGGAGGAGGAGGAGGAGAGGAATTTTTTTTTTTGGAGGGGAGAGTTCACGTCCTTGTTTTTCTTTTTTCTTTCTTTTTTTTTTTTTCACTACACTGCTCTCTGTAACCGGGGAGATGTTGTGGGTTTTATTAATAGAATCCGTCCCCAAAATAACAGGTCGTGACGTAGACGATAGAGTAAGGTGTGGCCCTGAACTCCCTCAGGAAAAGTTTCAAAGGAACTGTCTATCTCTATACGGCCCATGTGTGTTGCATTGGACTGAGGTTGGCAAAGTCAATCAAGTCATGCTTTAAATCACCTCAAACAAGTTTATGTAATTCGTTTTAACCTATTTCATCCTCATTGTTTTTTTCTTATGTAACCCTGTTTTTATTCATGTCTGGTGTTGTTAATTGTCTGTCTTATTCAGTTATTCATTGTTTTCTTCCTCTTTGTAACACTAATCTGTAAAATGCTATTTAAATCATGTCTAAGTTAATTGTTTTGTGTAGACGTTGCATCAAAATTGATCTGCCGTTGCTGATGTTTGGGTGTGATGACACTTAGTCTCTCAACGCTTTGTATGTGCCTTCGTGAATTTCTCTGCATGAAAATGTCTGAGTTGTGGGAAAAGAAGGTCAGGACTCATTTGACAAAACGTTTGTGGGTTCATTACCTTGTGTAGAGGGACATTAGTAACCCATTCATCATGCATGTAATTACCTATTCATCATTAATGTCATAACAGTTTTCATCTTTAATGTGATTATCAAATAAGTCGATTTATTAGGTCAGTGGCTGTTTTGGTGAGTTGGTAGGACCCATCCTGCAGCACTGCAGTATGGGTGGGGCAGAGGCAAAAGGTGGGATACTATGAGGGGAGGAAGAGAGGAAGGGAAGGAGGGAGGATAGGATGAAAACAAGGAGTTAGCCGGTAGTTAGTAGGACCATGCTGCCCTGTTTTTACTGTAGGTAGCTCCTCACTGCTTAGCAACAACGAATCAGATCCTTGGATCGGAGTTGCAGCCCAGCCAATCAGCCGGCAGGAGCGTGGCGCCATAGAGTTTGGATTTTACCACGTGTGACATGCTACGGGTTGGAGAGGGTGGTGCGGTTGTGCAAGAGGAGATAGGGTGATGGCAAAGCTTTTCAACGGTGTGTTGTTTTTTTTTGTTGGTACTAGAAGTCTTTTTTTTTTAAACCACACCCTTTCCCCACTGTTGCAGTGGTCTGCTGCAACCATCCAGATGGTTGTCAGGTTGTTGTGCTGTGAGGATTTTAAAGCAGACCACACATCGCAAGTCTGTCATTTAAGTCCATTTTGGTCACGCTTCAGCCATCGTGACAAAGACAATCTTTCTCTTTTTTTTACTTGATTATTTAACAGGGACTGTGGACAGTTATATAAACCTTGCAGTTGCATTAATGAGTGCTGAGTTTAGTCTGTAGTTCTGTCATCTGTTTTGTGATCGTTCATCTCTTCAGTCTCACTGACATTTTACTGGCATGTCAGTCAGGAATTAGCCTGTCTGACACACTATAGGTGGTGTTTCTGTTTATTATTTTATTTATTATCATTTTTTACTCGGCACTTATTTCAGTGTTATCATAACTATTTATATTCAGCATCAACAGGCACATGGGAGTATGCTTCTGTGTGCCTGAGAAAAAGACCAAGTCCTGGTTGCATGCAGTGTTGTGTGGAACAGAGCTAATTGCAGGCTGCCTGCAGGTCCATAAGAAGCCTTAAAATATCTTCAGTTGAATCATCTCAACTCAAGGCCTTACTACTGGCAAGTCTTTTAAAAACTATATTTGTTTTTCTGTTAGTCCACGCTTTTTATTTATTGTTTTTAACTTTACTTATGTTTGTGGGGAAATTGGTCTTGCATTTTATTGTATTTGGCATTAAAAAGTCTTAAATTTAACCCTTCCCCTCTAAATAGGTCATTGCCTATGCCTTATGTATGTCAGAATATCCATAAGTTCAAAGGAATGCACTTCACTTTCCTCATATTTTTTTGCTGCTGGTGCAGCTGGTCCTGCTGGGCGCGGCCGGCTCAGCGCCGCATCCATAACTTTCTCCCCACGTGTTCCCCATGCTCTCGTATTTTCATTCTGCCTCTCGCTCGCTGCGCGGCAGGCTGAGTGGCAGCTGCGCGGCAGCAGAACTCCACACTCCAGCGAGGAACCAGGCTGCTCGCTGTTGCATGGTTACAGGCAGTCCCGCCCTGCCATTGGCCCAGAATCTGAAGAGCGTCTCGCCCGTTGGCTGAGCGAGGAGAAAAACAGCGCCGCGATTGGCTGACGGCCGGAGGCAGGCTGTCGCGATTGGTCCTGCTCGGCGGTTCCCGCTCCTTGGAGACTCGGCCTGTGTAAACATCCTGGTTGTTTCTTTCAATGGAGTGTGTTTACCAGCAGCTCCTCTTGCCAGTGTGTGCAGACTGAGGCTGAGTGTCTCCAAGGAGCTGAGAGTCTGGTGAGAGCGAGGCTAATTGGCTCCCTGCTCTGCCATACGCTTTGTGATTGAAGAAGCACTCGGCACTATTATGACACTTTGACAGCATTACAGGCGAGGACGCTAACAACCCTCACTCTGTTGGCATCTTTAGTTCTCTGTCTCTCTCCCTCTCTCTCTCTCTCCCTCTCTCTCTCTCTCTCTCCGTTCTCCATTCCAACATCTTCTTCAGCCACAGCGCTGCCTGGATCTGTCACGCTCAGCAACAGCAGCCCCACAGGCTACATGTTATCCCTTTGGTGACGAGCAGGGGAGCAGCGTCTCGGGGCGCAGACATGGAAAATAAATTGCCTCGAGTTCTAAATGAGATAGTAGAGCTCTGTTTGCTCGAGTTTGCTTTTCTTTTTTATTCTGTCTGGTATAGTACTATTTTTGTAGTTACTCCCCCTCCCCTCCCTCCTCGTTTTTTCTATTGCCATCATGTTACCTAAGTTGTAGAGTTAAGTGCCCCCCCCCCCATCCAATCCTTTATCTGGAGTACAAAGAGTCTTTGAGGGCTTTGATCTCCCCCTCCAAATGAATCTCTCTCTCTCTCTCTCTCTCTCTCTCTCTCTCTCTCTTTCTCTTGCTCTCTCGCTCTCTCTCTCTCTCTCTCTCTCTCTCTCTCTCTCTCTCTCTCTCTCTCTCTCTCTCTCTCTCTCTCTCTCTCTCTCTCTCTCTCTCTCTCTCTGAAGTTGAACTCCATGCTCTCAATGACTTCTTCACTTCTACATTCACAGCATGACTTGTGGGGGGCGGGGCTAGTGGAGTGAAGACAGCCAAGCTTCCACCCTCTCAGAGAGCCTACTGCTTAGCAACAACCAATCAGCCCAATATTTTTGGCAGGGCTGCGCAGCCAATCAAGAGAGTGAAACCAGGCTTTAGCGCGCTGTATTTTTATTGGTGGCTGAGAAGAAAAACAATGTTTTTTCTTAGTACTCTATACTTTGGTGCAAGTGTTGAGGCTGATAATGCTAAGAGCAGATTCAGGGAGATAATCTTGGCTTTGATGGGGCTGAAAGACACATGGCTCATTACTGTTTAAGTGATCTCATTTGCATTTTTATGCAAACTCCCAGCTGAAGTTGAGATAAGACAACTAGTTGGTCCAGAGTATCAACTGTAACTTCCTCTGAATGTGCCAGTGACAACAGTGAGAGAATAACACAAAACGTTAGGAAAGCCTTCCTAATATTGATTTGCACCCTCTGAGACAATGCATGTCTCAGTTGTCTCAAGGCTTAAACATCCTCGAACATGCCCCCTCCCCTTCATGACTGAAGTGTATTCAGTGGGTGAAATCAATATGGGATTATAGCTGGTCAATAGCAGTTAACCTGTTTAGTCTAATTAATGGGCAGAGCGGGTGTTCTTAATATTAAATACACTTGATTTAGTTGACAACTCTCACGGTGTGAATAAATGAGGATGATGGATGACAAGGCCATGTTTTCCTCAACATTTTTCAGTCTGAGTGGGGGAAGTGAATGAGTAACACTCTGCCTTCCCTCAACAACTGCTGTCGAGTTGCCCCGAATGCCCAGTGGCCAGCAGGGGAAGACTGTGCTTATACTGGTATGAATATAAAGCAGTGAAAGACAGCATGCGTGTTCAGCAGACTTTCCCTGGTCAAATAAAGCTGAAAAATCTGCCTGTTGACAGTGTCTCCTTTAGACGGATACAAATCAATAGTGAGACGTGGCCTGTGCCAGAGTTTAGGACATGATTCCGTTGATGAGCAATGCGGCAGAAGCCTTAAGAATTACTGAGGGTGAAGGGTGGGGCCGGGTCTCTTCATTCACTCAAGTCTGTTAGACTGTTTTTAGCCTGTAGTTGCTAGACAAAGGAGAGAGAACTTTTAACAAACCCTGTTGTGTAACCGCCTAAAGGGGAATACCACTCATTTTAAGGATTCGAACATCGCTACTGCTGGACAAAAACCATAAACAAGTTGAGTTTTAAGTTTTTGGTAGGGCTGCACAGTTGATTGAAAAAAGAAGTATAAAAATTCCTTTCCATTTCCAAAACGATTTCTAAATCTTTTCTCAGGGGGGAAAGAAGTTACTGATGATGTTCTGTATTCTGGTGCTGTGCAGAATCCTTGGCCTATACATCAAGTTGCAGCACCTTGGAGGACATGTTTTTTCTTTTTTTTTTTCAGACTGAGGAAATTAGTTTTTGCCAGCATTTTCTCATTTTTAGCATCCTCTTTTTTTCCTCTGCCCACAATGCTAATAAAAGAAATATGTAGAAAATGTGTCCACTTGATTTTGCAATATCAGCATTCAGTAATGCAACCCTATTTTTGAGGATTTTTTTTGCCATTGACAACTAAGCATTTTTCACAATATCGAATAGGCTTTAGATGGGTTTCATGGGCACCAGCATTGTGAAACTTTCTCAAACCACAAAGATCTATGTAAGCCTTCATTTGTATTAAAATGATAAAAATCCTTGAAATTGAAGGTTTTAGGCTTTCACTTAACAGCAGTGATATGCTAAGCCGTCATCTTGGGCAGTTGAGCCAATATTTGTGAACACTTACAATTTTCTGCTAATGCTAGAGAGCCAAGACTAATCTGAGATGTCATTGAGATGTACAGCATTGAACGACTCCTTTGACGATGAATGAAAGACTGCCTTTGTGGACACATAAAATGCTTGATTGAGGTTTTACATCTAAATGAGCTTAATTTTATGGCAGTAATAACAGTTCTGAGCCAGAAAAAGTACCCATATCAAATCCCCCTGTGTGCTCTAACAGTCGCTTTTACCATCTGTTTCAGGGCTTTATCAGTATGCGATCCCCTAACCTGAGGTGGGACGACGTCTTCTCTCTCGTTTTCACCCTTAACTGCTCTCCCCTCCCTCAACAGCTACAGTGTAGGTGCCCTTGAGCAAGGCACTAGTTGTAAAGGGCAGCTTGAAGGCATGAATATGTGTGACGGCATGAATGTGAAGCAAGATGTGGCTGAAAAAGAGCTAATGTACGCAGCAAAACTCACCTGCATTTAAAAAAAAAGAAAAAAAAGAAGAATGTGACCTTCAACATGAATTCGAAAGCTATGATCCCCCAGGCTGCCAAAAATTGAGTGGGTCAATGTGTGCTTCTTTAAATAAGATAACAATTGAATACTGAGCAGGTTTACGTTCTGTTTTCTACTCATAAATTGTAACTATCACAGTCTTTCTGGGCTTTAATGGTATCTAATGACATCCATTTTTATGGATCTAAGAATTGTAGCTGAGTCAGACAAGGTCAGATACAACCACAAGGACATACTGCAAGCAACTGCTTACTGTGTGTTGTGACAGTAGTTTAGTTAATTGTTTTCAGTACCAGGGTATCTGCAGGTCCTCGGAAAGTTTAAAAAGGACGTAAAATAAGATATCCAAATTCAAGGCCTTTACAAAGTATTAAAATGTCTTAAATCCAGTTATGAGGTCTTATTTCTTCACCACGCACTGTCAGGTTTCATTATGCTGGATGTCGGCTTAGACTAATACAGAACAGGGTTAGGAGTACACTATGTATCCTATCTGCTTTACTAAACACAGTTGGACTTCATGTCCCTTACCAACCTGTTGTCCTTTTTCTCATGCTGCCCATTTCAAATTTCAGAACTTTCCTGAGAAATAGACTGGTTTTGCCAGCTTTATTTCTATATCTTGGTTTCTAATTGGTTAATAGCTTAAATTCAATTCCAGGTAGCATTTAAAAAAAAAAAAAAAAAAAAGTCTTAACTATTCTTAAATTTGGCTTTCTGAAAACTGCAGATGTGATCATATACATGGGGGCGTTGGGTTGCTCTGCAGAACTTCAGCAGAATTGGGCACTGGTTGCACCGGGGATCAAACCAGCAACTCTTTGAATACTAGGCATCATCCCAAACCAACCTGCCAACCTGCTGCCTTTGTTCAGGAGCAATTTGGAAGTCTTTGGCACTGCTGGTACCGGGGATCAAACCAGCCAACCTTCGAAAGCTAGGCAGCCTCTCAAACCAACTTGCCACCCAAACTCAGTGACAGGATGGGGTTTGTCACGGCACAGGTGTGCTGCTGGCTGCAGTGGAAGGTCGCCCTGCATGCTAACAAGGGCGGACCAGGAGGGGAAGGCAACATCTGCACTACCGCCTCACATTAAAATGCTTCTCCCTCAGAGGATTGTCTGTGATGGGATTTGACCAAACTCTTCTGCTGGGGAGATGAGAAGCATTAAGGGAAAACATTAATTTTAGTTCTTTTTCCTATCACCATTAATGCCCATGAAAAGTCTATCCCACCGATGTATTTGCCATAGTCAAAAATGCATTAAAAACAGGTTGCAGAGACAGCGTTAGTGGCGATAGGAAAAAAAACAAAAATTACACTGGTGTTATCCTTTAAATTCAGATGGTTTAATAACCTCATAAATGGTTATTCCACATCCTTGTTTCTTAACTATAAAATAGGTCACAGAACTATTTTCTGGTAGATCCCCACATGACCAGAAAGTTAGTCTGTTTTAATGAGCTTGGGTGCCTGCGGCTGAAAAAGTTTAAGAACCTCTGACCTAGCCAATAGGTAAAGCTGCTGTGCCATTAGAGGCTGTGTTTAAACTGTTGTGTTTTATCCACAGGTCCCTGGTGATCATCAGCACCCTGGATGGGCGGATCTCTGCTCTGGACCCCAACAACCAGGGCAGGAAGCAGTGGGACCTGGATGTTGGCTCAGGCAGCCTGGTGTCCTCCAGCCTCAGCAAACCTGAGGTAGACAAACACCACTAACAAACACCTTTACATTCATTTAGCTTCAGTGGCTCCACACAGCTGGACTAATTTAAATGAAGTAGAAATTCATCATCTGGACTTATTGCACAGCCCAAAAAATTATAACAATTGCAGTTACGGCACACACATCCATATATCATGATATAAATATCCCAATAAGAGGCATTCTTAAACTGCAGCACCCACAGGAACTGATCCTGGAAAGGCTCAGGAGTGAACCTGGGTCTCACAACCAAAGTTAACCCCCACATCTACAAAAGATTCTACAGGAGGCACTGCAAACATGCCTGAACACATAAGACATAGGCTTACGACTACGTCACATAGAGACTAGGAGGGCTGCACAATTGATGGGGAAAAATGTAATTTCCAAATCGCAAGAGGCCACTTTTTTTTTTTTTTTCTTTGAGAGATAAATGTTTCAGCTTCTTGAACAAGGCAGTCTAGTGCTGTAAAGAATCCCCAGCCTGCACAAATAAGATTTTTTTTTTTTTTTCTACATCTTAAGTGTTTGAAGAAGAGATTGTGTAGAAAAAGCTTTTGATCAATATCATGCAGTCCCAGATACTAGTATCAAACTCAAAATAATACAAAACACAAATGTCTTTGCAAGCTAAGCTGCATACCTTGTGATACTTGTTATGCCATGGGTTTCAATCTGATTCATGGTCTTTGTCACATCTATTCCCCTCTCCAATATTTCTTACCTGTTTTCACTGTTGAATGACTCAGGAATGCCATTCATATAAAAACTCAGCCACCCAAATTGCACAACTTCACACATACACACGCAGGTTGACTGCTCTTAGCCTACACTAACAGCCAGTTTAACAGGTTAACAGACATTCTTCTGATGATGAATATCTACTAGTGTGTGAAAAAGTTACTTTCCAGGATCTCGACATGAGAGTGGGAGGTTAAGGTCACGGTCTGGCCTGCATCTTTGTCTCAGAACCAACATTGTCCCTCCTGGCTTTCCTTATGTACTGTAGACATTAAGCCCAACAATTGAACTCAATGCACTTTGAACAGTCAACCAAGGGTTGCTGTTGCTCGCATTCATTTCATACATGCATGCACACACACACACACCAGACATACTTAAGGCTACAGCAGCCTACACCCCCACATGAATCTGAGAGTAGCTGTTTCGCCTCAAGGATAAGCCTTTTTGTTGCCTTTTGTGGTTTACACATACTAGCACAGCAAGACCCCCGTCTGTACATACATACACAAGCTTAAAACGCCCACACCGACATGCTGAAAGTGAAGTGTAGCCCGGAGCGAGACCAGAGCGCTGCTCTCTGAGAGCTACATAGACATACTTATAGTTGCACTTTGATGTGGACTCGCTCTGCGTGATATTAGCCTCAGGGAAAAAGCCTCTCACTAACAAGGGTCTGCGTGGCTACTGGGATCAGTTTAATGTAAGGCTGCTGGTATTGTAAGGAGCGCTTGAGTGTAATGGACTCTATGGCATTTTCACATAAATACATTTCCGTTTTGCTGCTCTATCACCGATTGATCTAACACAATGGTAACACTTTGATGACTGTTTCCAGTTCATCAAAGCTTTTACATTTTCTGCTCTAAACACCCGGTGTCTGGTAGGTCTTCACTGGGAAAAAATCCTCTGGCCCACAGGAAGTAATGCATTCTACGTTTCCGGCAGCAGCAACAGCAGTTTGATTGGAATAAATTAAAGAACTGGATAGTTGGCATGAGCAGCGACAGCCACCATGGCTGAACAGACAAAGAAAAGAGTGCTGCGTACAAAAACCCAAACTTCATCAACAGAAAATCCAAGCAACAAGACGTTACAGTACCACCCAAGCGCTGGGCACCTAAGATGTCGCCAAAATGAAAAATAAGAATTTAGCAATTTAAGGAGATCTTCTAAAATCCAAATAGAGCCGAAGACAACTTGGGGTTTCTCGCCAGTAAAAAATCTCCTTAAAGGGTTTGTTTAAGAACTTCCCATATTAATTAGTCCAGTGTTTCTCATCCATGTGCCCTCGAGCCCCAAGAGTCTGCAGGCTTTCAGTTCATTAACACACTTTCGACCAGAAAGGATTAACTAATCAGTGAAATCAGCTGCTGTAGTGTTTGGTTGAAACAAAATCCTGCATGTTGTGCATATTTTTGCTCCTCGATGGCACATGGTTGAGAACCAGTGTGTTGGAGGTTCCTGGAAGTACCATCAGGGTTCATGAGCCCTTTATGATTTTTCAAGGAACCTTCCGAGGTTCCCCTAGGATTCCTCGAAGCCCTTTGACTTCATACAGTGTGTAGTATAGTTTCTCAGCTGGCTGCTTCAGGATCTAAATTTGACCTTGCCTATGAAGATCCAGCCCATTGTATTAAATAACAAGATATCACAGAGACACATTTCAGTTGTCGTGTGAAAGCCTCGTAACTCCAATTTTGGTGACTCTCAAGTGTTCACTTCAGTTGGACTATATGGTTCTCTATGGGTTGAGAAGGTTCTCCGAACTCTTGGGCTTTTGAAACCATTTCAAAACCCATTTGACGATACCAGCAAGGCATTTTCATCAAGCTCAATATAAGGTTGTTTTTCTTAGCTCCTTAAAAAGTGACATTTTAGAGATACAAGATTTTCATAGACAGCGAAAAGTACAGCTTTGCTATGCTTTTGAAGATGTTAGATTTACTTTTATTTATTTATCTTTTTTTTTTTTACCTCTTTTCATCCTTGTTAGGACATTGGGTCCTCGCAAATATTGAAGTACATGGATACATAAACACATGGTTGTATTTCTCTACAGAAGAAGTACATACACAAACACACACATTGTGTCCTCCCATCTTCTCCCAGTCTGCTGTAGTGACAGAGGGATGCTGTGTGAGTGTGTGTGTGTGTGTGTGTGTGTGTGTGTGTTGGACTCCCTGTATCTGCGCGTTTTCACCTGTTGGCTTTCATTTAGCTGACGGAGCGTAACGAGGAGAGATGCCTGTCAGCGCTGAACCCAGTGACTCGCTGTGACGTCATTTGTTATGATCCAGTGTGTGTGTGTGTCAGTGTGTGCTGCTGAGTGCGTGTGTGTATGTTGCATGTGTGTGTGTGTGTGTATTAATATTAATGTATATGAGCTTCCAGCCAGCCTTGCCCGCTCTGCCCTCTGTAACCTGGGATGCCTGTCTGAGGAGGGAGGGAGGGGGGGGTCAAGGCCGTGCCATTGGCTCCCCCCCCCCCCCCCACTTCCCCCTCCCCCCCCTGAGCGCTTAGCAACCAGACGGTTTGATTGGCGCTCGCCAGGTCCCTCAGACACCAGTCTGCTCGGTGATTAGAGGCTGGGGGGAGTCTGCCGCTGTGCCATTGGCTGGCTTCGACACGCCGGGGAGGAAGCAGCCAGTCACCTGCTGTAGCTTGTGGAGTGTGTGTGTGTGTGTGTGTGTGTGTGTGTGTGTGTCTCTTTTTTTTTTTTCTTTTTTTTTTTAAGAGAAAGGAGGGACAGCAGAGCCACAAACAGCGTTGTCTGCAGAAACAGAAGCCATCACTTCAAAAAGCCATGAGTTGCTGGGGGGGGGGTTGGAGGGTGTGTGTGTGTGTGTGTGTGTTCGGGGGGTGGGGGTGCATTGGATGGATAGAGGGAGTCCGTACCAATGTGGAGTGAGTCATGCTGGGGGGGGCGGTTAAAGAGAAAAGAGATGGGGTGGGGTGGGGTGATTAGGGTGGTGAGGTAATGCCTCAGACCAGGGATGATGTCATCACATAACAGACACCCCCCTCCTCTCACACACACACACACACACAAACACACATAGATGTACCCATGCGCGCACACATGCACCCTCACTCGCTCTTTGACACACACACACACACACACACCCTTACCTCGGCGTGAATGAATGAATGACGAGAGAATTTGATTGATCACTACACAATGACTAACGATTGATCGCCTCACGGTGACTAATGCGACAAGCAATAAGTCTCCCAGCGTAGCAAAGGAAATTAAATAGGCCAGGCGCGCAATATTTTTGGCAGCAAATCAATTTTTTTTCCGGCTGTTCTGATTCTGTTTTGATCGTTTTTTTGTTTTGTTTTGTACAGCCCCCCCAGCATTACTCGGCCTCTCTCTCTCGCATTCTCTCTCTCTCTCTCTCTCTCTCTCTCTCTCTCTCTCTCTCTCTCTCTCTCTCTCTCTCTCTCTCTCTCTCTCTCTCTCTCTCTCTCTCTCTCTCTCTCTCTCTCTCTCTCTCTCTCTGTGTCTGCCTGCCTGCCTCCTTTAAGTGGAGCAGTAGCCTTGTGGGCCAACAGTGGCACATTAGCAGTGGGTGAGAGCCGACACTGTTTGACAGGATCGCTGGAGCGTCGGCAGCAACCCGGGATCACCGGGCACATAGCGACACCCCTCCCCACACACACACACACACACACACACACACACACACACACACACACACACACGCACCCCGACCCCTCTGAACCTCACCACCCCCTGATTCCTGAGGGTGGATGGGAAATGACATGATTAGTAACATCAAATAAGCATCAAAGTCTCCAGCTAATTTGGATGACTTTGCATGCTCCGAGAATGCCGCCATGAAACCCTAACCCTACTAATTAAATTAATTTTTTAATAATAATAATAATAATAATCAGCATATAGCGCTCATCATCTTTGAGTTACAAAGTGCAAAACAAACATATGAACCAACAAACCGACCTATCAAAGTGAAGGCTCCATCAAGGCCCATGCAACCAGTAAACTAAAAACTATACATAGCACGGAGGAAAATAATATAGTTTATAGTAGAGATGTGCTGACTTGAGAATGGGCCATCCAGACATTCAGAAAAAGGAAAGAGGGTAAGACTTGAATGAATGCAGGGTACAACTCTTAAAAAATTTAAAAGCCCTAGGCAATTCATAGCAAAATAGACGCAAGGATGAGGAAGGCATGTGTGCCGAAACTCATGGGTGCAATATTTTTTTTTTTACCCAAGAGGCTTTTTATTTTTATTTATTGCCAAGTGACTTGCATTCATTGATGATTCACCCTCTGATTCATCAATGAATGGAAGCTGTAGTTGAGATGAGATTTTTGTGCGGGACACCCTGATTGTGTCTTGGCTAAATCTGATCAAAATCTCTCTTCACCTCTCCTACCCATCAGCCTGACTGCCATCCTGCTTCTCCTTCTGCATCTCGACAGACTGCTAGACCATTCAAGAGCCTGTCAAAATATGTCAAAATAAATCATAAAACATGCCACAAAATCCTCTACGGAGTGGTTGAAACTATGCTGTCCTGAGATAACGTTTTGTTTTTTGTAAGGCCTCGTTAACTTAGTTACAACAGAGATATGGTTAATAATTCACTAGACCTTCCAGCCAGCCAGGGAAAGACTTTTAAAAGAGCTGATGTGACGGTGATGAACATAGTTAGGAGTGGGAATATGAATAGTTACTAGGAGTTTGTTAAATCAGCTGGAGAGCTCAATGAACCTTCAGCATGTTGTAGTCTAGTCTAATCTGCCCTACAGAGGCAAACAGCAGTCACTACTTTGTGTCTGTGTTTCACCCAAACAATGTAGTATCCATTGCTGTACCAGCTAAACTTTTGGCGGGGCAGGAGATAAAATGGGAAGTCATTTTTTTTTTCTCAGCTTCACTACTCGCACAGTTGCTGATCATTGGCTGTGGAGGGCAGCGATTGTTAGATCAGTCAGTACAGAAATCAGTGGAATGGAGCCGTGTGTGTGTGTGTGTGTGAGAGAGAGAGAGAGAGAGAGAGAGAGAGTGAGAGAGAGAGAGAGGGACTGCTGGGAGAAGAGAGCCAGGGTAACTGGTGTTAGAACATTGGACCAGATCAGAGGCAGGGATTAAGGCATCAGGAGGAGGATGACTCATCCATGGCTCTGAGAAGTCCTCTCCCCCCCCCTCTGTAAACCTCTTACCCCCCCCTCCCTGCATGGTGTGATGCGGTGGTCAGGTTGTTAACCCCTCCTCCACCCGCTTGCTAAATTTATCCTCATCTCCTCTCATCCTGTCTCCGACCCGACTCTGAGGAGATGACATCACCTCTGCTCCTGGCTCCGCTGTCCAGTAAATCATTCTGTCACATGATTCTCATTTCTGGCAGCAGCTCACTATAGTTGAGCGAAGAGTTGGAAACTGGCTTTTTTTTTTTTTTTTGGGTTCACCAGCCACAGTGGCAAGTGCATCCCAAAATACTACTTCCCCTACGTTTTTAGAGTCGAATCGTGCTTCCAAAAAGATGGTTGTTTACCTGCCACAGTCACACTTTTGTGTTCTAGTGGTTAGAAAGCCCAGCCTGGTCCCGTAACCAGAAGGTCACAGTTTCGATCCCGACTGTTGGAAGAGTCCTTGAACAAGACGATGAATCCCTGTCTGCTCCAGATTTGTTGCTATGTCTCTGACCCTGAACTTTGGCCTCTCTGGTGAAAAGTGTGTGAGCCAAAAGGACATACAAAGACACAGATTGGTAATGACAGTCTGTGTAATACGATGATTGAAGTGCTTGGTGAAAATAAATAGCCTCACACCCCCCCATCGAGCTGAAACGCTGGAGGTTAAATCAGGATTAGGCAAAGCAGCATTGGCTCAGGTTTTTGCAATGATGTCATCCTTGCGCGCCCCCCTGCAGTGACTACCTAAACACACACACACACACACACACACACACACAGACATCCGTGGGTTTAAGCCGCATGCCTTCATCAAGATTCAGGTTAATTAGCGAGGCTCTCAGTTGTGTAATGGTCCCAAGCCGGTGGATCGAGTCCAAGTGTGTGGGGGCTGAATTTGCCGCGGTGTGGGCGGGTGTGTGTCGGCAAACACTAGTGTCGTCTGCGTGGGCGAGTGTTTTCTTTTGTTCAAACTATTGTCTGGGCTGAAAAGGGCTCATCGGACCGTAAAAGTTTCTCCAGGGAAGTTGACAAAGCGCTAAAAGGCATTGCATCATACCGAAGTAATGACAATCAGAATCGATTCATTTATCAAGTACAGTGTGCAGGAATTTGTCTTGGTGACATTGATGCGGAGACATATTGACAACTTGCGAGTATTACACTACATACTGATGCATATGGTACAAGGACAACATGACTTCACATGGGTGGTAGAGAGAGTGAGAGACAGTGAGAGAGAGAGAGAGAGTGTGTTAAAAGCTCCCAGGTTCCTGTAACAGCCAGTGTGTCCTGCTGAAGTGTCCTTGAGCAAGGCACTGAACCTCTACTTGTTCACTCATTGTTTGTAAGTTGCTCTGGATAAGAGCGTCAGCTATGTGCCATAAATGTAAACATACGGTAACATCTAGTGCAGTCAAGTCAATTTTATTTGTATAGCACATTTCATACACAGGTAAGCTCAATATGCTTCACATTAAAAGACAAAAATGCAGAGGGACAATGGAAGACATACTAGACAAATCAAACATTGTTGAATTATCATTCAGTCATGTTGAATGATGATTATTAATCCTCTTTTGTTCCTCTCCAGGAAAGTGATTTTTCATGGCAATTTTTTTTTTCTTTTCAGGATTTCATTATTTCTTTGACCCACTTTTTCCATTCCTTTCCAAAGGAAAATTACCATATTCCTGCCTGTCTTCTGTGTGTTTTTTTTTTTTTTTTTGGCGCTTCTGGTCAGATCCCTGCTGTTCCAAGTTGGTTCAAGTTAAACTTGTGTACAAAGCACTGTTAACAAACCAATTAGTCGCAAAGTGGTTTTTACAGAGGAAACAATGGACAGGAACACTGTTTTTAAAACCAGAGAGAAAAGAAACATCACTTCCTTCCCAACCTTTTGTCCATGCAGGTGTTTGGCAATAAGATGTTCATCCCGTCGCTGGACGGCGCCTTGTTCCAGTGGAACCGGGACAGGGAGAGTATGGAGGCAGTGCCTTTCAGTGTGGAGTCCCTGCTGGAGTCGTCCTTCCGCATCGGAGAGGACACCGTCCTGGTCGGGGGCAAATCGCTCACCACCTACGGCCTGGGGGCCTACAGCGGCAAGGTCAGTCACAGCATTTAAATTAAAAAACTACAATTATTATTTAGTTAAGTATAGTAATAAATGTATTACTTAAAGCATTGTAGCTATAAAAAGGTTTTGTTGTGCTACAAAATTTGTTTACTGTTGAACCAGGCAACTTTGCACACTGGTGGCCCCAAATTACAGTGAGAGATAACTGTAAGAAAAATTTGAACTTCAATACCCAGAAATCCTGTGCGGTGACGTCAGTAAACTGCACACAGCTCGCTCATATTTACCAACCCAAAAGCATCACAGCTTTATACCAAAGGAAACCAAAGGCAATTTGAGGACAAGAGACAATTTGAATACATCTCATTTTACCTTTCTTGCAAGGAAGGCTTAATCAGCTATCTTCAGTACATGAGAATACATACATTGGGATTTTAGGGTGTAGGGTGTACTGAAAATGCTTCAAAATGCTTGGAATACCTGTGTCATTTATGGATTACAAAATCCTGAGGTTTCGAAGAGCAAAACATAACCCTTCATTACATGAAAGTATAACAAGTGCATTTTTGTGGTTGGTAAGTTTATTTCCTGTCCAATTTCCTCATTGAGCTATAAAATTATAGATGGTAGAGTACACTAAAAGCTTTTACTTTAAGTTTCTCTTTTACTAACCACATTAACACACGACAGTAACCCTCTCTCTGTCCTTTCGCTTCCTGCTGCCGGTCTCAGCTGCGGTACATCTGCTCTGCGGTCGGCTGCAGCCGCTGGGGGGAGGAGGAGATGGAGGCCGAAGACGTGCTGCTGCTACAGAGAACCCAGAAGACCGTCCGAGCTGTCACGCCCCGACTAGGACTGGAGAAGTGAGTTATAGTCAGTCGATCAATCAGTCTGTCAGCTGATCAGTCACCATCAGTCATCGTCGTGAAGCAGCTGTATTGGATCTGGATGAGGGAAAGTGAATAACAGACTGGTGTATGAAGTGAATGTGCCCTCAACAATTATGACTTTCCCTAAATGAAGAAAGTTTTTGTTGAATTTTATCACACAAGTAAAACATAACTGTATTTTGAGATGTGATGCGTTAGGGAAGGTCCAAAAGTTTATTATCTATCTACAAGTCACATTTCTCAAGAATATATGAAAGATTTCATTCAAAAATTCTGTGTCCATTTTGGAAAAAAACCCAAAACTTGGCAGTCATTGTTTAGTATTTTAAAAATACAACTGATAATATGATATAAAAAGTTACTATTTGTAAGCAAAGGTCTTAAAATAACTAATAACATCAGTAATAATCCATGGTTAGTTTCAATCTCAAGCTAGTAATACTTTTTTTGTCTGGGTCGTCACATTTTTCACTTGGTGGATATTTCATCTTGAAATGGAACGCTTCATATGTGAATACACCCAAAATTTAGATGGTGAAATGAGCTCTGGATTGTAACATTAGATAAAGGTTAATCAAAAATACGTAACTTAACTTGCATATTACAGTTGTAGTAGTTGTCTCAACAGTGTCTTATTCCTCTTAACCCTAGGTGGAACTTCAGTGTGGGAAACTTCGAGCTGAAGTTCGTTCCCGAAACGGGGTCGGGGTTGAACTTCCTGGAGGGGGAAGTGGCAAGCGGCGACGCCTGGAGGGAGGAGCGGCGGGACAGCCATCGGGTCATCACCGAGGAGCCGAAAGAGAGGGAACACACAGAGAACCAGCAGAACCACAACCAGAACCTGGACCTGGTCATCAAGGTGTCTGTTCCTGACTGGAAGGTCATGGCCTTCAGCACCAAGCCTGGTGGACAGCTGGTCTGGGAACACCAGGTGAGAGGCTCAACCAGTCACGTAGGGCGCGTTCACACCAAGCATGTTTGCAGTGGTTTATTCAAACACTGGAGCTTTTACTACTTTAGTTTGGGTCATTTGGGCAGGTGAAAGCAATGCCATTTGAACTCAGGTGGCACCAAATAAGATGATTTGAGATGACTGAAATGCAATTCTGTGTCCTCTTCCAGGCAAATTGCGGTGCGGTTTGTTGAGAGAAAACAGTCAGAACACAGTAAAAGCCCAGGAAATGCCCTAAAACACTAGATTTCATGGATATAAGGAAATGGATGTTGACATCTGATAGCCAGCAGTTTCTCATGCTTGGAAAGCCTAGCATGACAAAATGAACCGAGGGCAAACTGCAGTCTGGACTGATGCTCATGCATTCTTAACAGGTGTG
The DNA here is from genome assembly GCF_048128805.1 of Centroberyx gerrardi. Lineage (NCBI taxonomy): Eukaryota > Metazoa > Chordata > Actinopteri > Beryciformes > Berycidae > Centroberyx > Centroberyx gerrardi. The sequence goes on from NC_136013.1 coordinate 4,288,252, forward strand.
AACACCAGAGAGGTTAAATTATGGCAAAGTGTAAGTCCATCATGCTGAGCTGAAGTTACAGGGAGGTGAATCAGATTTGTTTTACACAATCAGTAATTGCTTCACTCTGTATGGGTGGCTGAGCGAGGACAATAAGCTCCTACATGCCTTAGGTTTTAGTCAAACGCCCCAGTTGAGATTATCTTTGGTAGATAAACTTCAGGAGAAAAACATTTAGTTGTTTATTTGTTTTATTTCTGTTTCTTTCTGAGGTGAGATGTTTTCATCAGCTCCTGGAGGTTCCCCTCTCACTTTCACAAATTACTAATTTGCACTTCTGTGTTTTTGTGTTTGTTTTTTTATCACATTTTGTATGTGTTTTTTTTTTTTTTTATCACTTCCCTTCTATGTGTTGTTATTCTGCAAACAAACTAAAACTAAACTCAGGTAAACTAAGTGAAAAATGAGGAAGAGGCAATGTCCCATGTGTAGTGGTCTTATAGTGAGTGTGTAGTGAGTTTTTCGGCATCATCAAAAGCTTCAGCACATTTGCCTACCGAGTCCACATGATAACTTGGAGTGAAAAAGTTGCTCTACAGGGATCAATAAAGTATCAAGTTATCATTATTATTTATTTACTTCCCTTCACGTGTCTTTTAGCCTGTAAATTTATTCCAGTGTTGTGAGACGAACTGTAATCTTTAAGATCAAAAAAAGTATATAAACTAATCTCGGAGCACCTGTGTCTCTGTCTCTGTGTAGTTCTGCACACCCATCGCCTCGGCCTGGCTGGTGGGTGGGGGTAAAGTGACGCCCATCAGCCTGTTTGACGACACGGCCTACAACAGCCAGTCCGATGTGGAGGAGGAGGAGGACGAGGACATCATGGAGAAGGCCCGAGGAGCCACCCAGTCCAGTGTTTACCTGGGTAAGTTACTCTCATGCACTTATAAACACACACCGCATGGTTGTGGTAGTTCAACAAATTGGGTTTACTGCAGAAGAGGGCTTCTGACTGGATGATCATTGATTTGAAAAATCTGCACAGAAAAAGTGAAAGAATGACGAATGAAGTGATTTGTAATAATTGCGTAGTTGGTGATTTTAATTCCATGCAAATCTGCAATGTCTGTCATTTTTAAAGGAAAACTTCCAGCACAAGTTACGTATTATATTTTGGAGAAGACAGAGGTCCCCTGATAATACTAATCCCATGCAAATCAAACTCCCAATAATTTCATCTTCTAGACGTGCAATTTCTGTCCTGTCGTGACAAATGGAGGCAGTAATGGAAAATAGAGAGGAATGGTTTAAATGTATTTCCAACGCAAACTTCAGCTTTTGCTTTGCTACATCAGAAAGTGACGAATTGTAAAATCTTGACTGTATACAATTGTATCTGGTGTGCAGGTGATTTCAGTGAATTTCATTATCCCTTGAGAATGTGTTTCATGGTACATAGAAGTCGGGGGGGGGGGGGGGGGGGGAATTCATTCATTAAATGATCTCCCCACATAATGCTAGTCCGGTGTGAATTGGGCATAAGTCTTTGTTCCTCTGGTTGTCAGGGATGTTCCAGGGTCAGCTATACCTCCAGTCCTCAGTCAGGATCGCTGAGAAGTTCCCCTCCAAAGCCCTCGGATCTGAGAAGGATGTTATTCCACTGCCCACCGTTAAATGGAAGCCCCTAATCCGTAAGTCCACACCTACTTAGCCACTTGGGTGCTGTGTCTGTTTCCCAAAGCAATTTAGTGCCTAAGGCAGTCTTACTCAAGTCTACTTTTGGGGGGGGAACAGTTGCCAAGGAGTTGCCTCATCACTGTTGTTTTAATCATGCAGTAACCTCTTATTCCCAGGAAACGTTTGAATAGATTTTTGACCCTGCGTCTTACTTTGTTCCCTGTTGCTCAGAGCGTTGCCCATCTTCATTCCCCTTAGTGTATGAATAGCCTAAGTTTGATCTCGTTTCACTGTAAACCAGTGGATTAAAACATGTTCGTGATAAAATGCTTTTGAATGTCTAGGCCCTGCTCGGTTAGAAATATAATTTTCCAAAGCCATTGTTCCGTATTTTGATTAAGATCACCGCCCTCTATTTGACAATGTTGATCTTGTTGTTCTTGACACAGATTCCCCGTCTCGGACACCAGTCCTGGTCGGCTCTGATGAATTTGACAAGTGTCTGAACAATGACAAGTTCTCCCATGAAGAATACAGTAACGGAGCCCTGTCTATCCTTCAGTATCCCTATGGTAAGGACTGATCTTGGACTTTGGCTATGAAAGACACAGTTATACAGTGTTTCTGTAGCATTGCTGCTAGGGGTTCATTTTGGTTTTAGTTCCCATGTTTGTCCCTCTGTGGGCCCCAATTTTGGTTACAGTGGTTGTAAAACTGTATTAGATGATAAGTAATATCATTATACTGTCACTTAATACATTCTCATTGAATCTGTTTATCTGATGTAATTATCCCTTGTGCTGGTAGCCAAAGGATGAGCGCCTACATCGGCACCTGGATTGGATGTTAGAGGAAAGGGGGTTGTGTGAGAGAGATAAAAAAAACACCATTCCTGATTCCTACCCCTCTCTCTCTCTCTCTCCTTTCAACTCTCTCCAGACAACGGCTACTACTTCCCCTATAGCAAGCGTTACCGAGAGAAGCGCGACAGTGCCGTAAGCCTGATAAAGGGGAACGGGGCCGGAGCCGAGAGTCGCAGGAGAAAGGACCCCGTTCTGCTGCTGCCTTGGTGGAAGGAGATCCTCGGCACCATCGTCTTCTGCATCGCCGCCACCACCTACATAGTCCGCAAATTCTTCCACCCCCCTGCACCTGTGGCCTATGTGCGGGTAAGACCTCTTGCTGCAGCGTGAATGCCATCCTAGTGGACGGTGCTGCAGGTTGTTTTTGTCATATGCTGTGAGTGTGCGTCCACACACCGCATGCAGCTTGAGCGACCAGTTGCTGGAAATCTGTTTTCTACAACCAAAAAAAACTCAAGCATTGTCAACCTCAGCCTCGTTTCCTTGTTTGTTTTTGGGCAACATCGCCCATGAGCAGCCAATCACGTACTAGCGTTGATACACTTTCCACTACAAATGGCAATCAACTACCTCAAATTGGCCATTAGGCAGTATCACAACAAAGTGTATGCTTGCATTGTGTTGTAGGGTTGACGTACAGGGACAACATTCCCAGCAACACACAAGAAAGTGAGGGTCAGTAATCTAAAGTTTCCTGGTAACATCAGTGCATCCATGCCAAAGCAACTACCTTGTGCACTACACCCTCACTCCCCTGTGATACATGGGGCAATTTATTGGGCAACATTTGAAAATTACAGTTGGAGACATCAGGGCTCATTTTCCTCCCTTCAGAAGCAGCCAACCGCTGCCATTCATTCTTGTACAGTATGAAAAACAACTTCCACAAACTTGAAAATTCCCAGAGCCAGATAATCCATCACAGTAAACATGAAGGCTTAATTTAATTTGGTCATTACCGTTATTTCATTGTGCCCAAGTTGAGTGTTTTCATATCAGCGGCGCTGCATTATGTTACGTTCTGCTTCCTGTCAATCACCTGACACCCACAGGAGGAAATGGAAGTCTCCGCCAAGAAATAATCCCTCAAAAACATGTCGCCTTACAAACTTTACTGTCACATCCATGCCTTTTTATTCAGGACATCTTTGTTAGCCGGGACAGTTAATTTCAAGCTAGGTTTGACACTGAAATCTGTATTTTAAAAACAACGAAAAACGTTGTTAAAATGTTAAAACTCTAACTGCATGCATTGCAAAATGATTAGGGAAATGTAAACTAGACCTAGACAGAAGTAAATGGGCTGTAACCGCAAATGACATCGGTATTCTCATAGGAAATTCTTGTCTTGGAGCCATATCAATACATTTTCTGTCCTGTGTCTCATATGTTTCCTGTGGCTGACTGAGCTGTCCAGCTATGTTTATCCCAATAATTACCCAGCATGTCACAGCATTTAAGCAAATTGTTCATCAAAAACAGCACTATTGACAATTAGTTGATCAAGAGTTTCTTATAGTTTCTCCGCTCTTTTCTGCCCCGTCTCTCAAAGCAACGGAAGGAGTCGGAGACGCAGTGCCAGACCGACAGCAAGTTCGACCTTGAGGTTGTGGAATCCAAAGAGCCGGTTGCCATGGAGACCCGCTCCAGCGAATATGTGTCCAGGTACATCATTAACATACTGTGAAACTAAGTTACAATGTGTTTCTGTGTAAATGCCTCTGCGTGACTTCAGAGAACTACACGTAACACTTCCCCCGGTGCTCGGTGTTGTTATCCTTACACATGAAAGTCGCATGCGAGTCTCACTCTTTTCAAGGTGTAGCTACAGAATCGGCACTGTTACCATGGTGACCGCTGGTCTTCCAGGCTGCCTCGATAGGACAAGGCAGAGATGGGAGATACGAGTCGTAGTATTGTATGATTGGATAAGTCAGCTGTTTGCCGTCAAATGAAAATGACCTTGCCCCCACAGGCCCCACCCTGCTTTACGCCGCCCTGCCCAGCAGCATCTGCCACAGGGTGGGGGTATCACTTACATCACTGTCAGCACATTGATCAAATGTTTTTTTTTATTTTGGACAACCCTCGTTTATATAATCGGCAGCCCTAATTTATGTGCCGCCACTGACCTCCAAGCCCGATCGATACAGTTCACATGTTTACATTCATGAGTGGAATAATGTGTTTCACACCACCCAAACACAAGCAAGGATCTGATTATACTGCTGGAGATTTTTTTTTCCAATGTCATCTCTGCTTTTGATCCACCCTAAAATGACAAATACACCACACACACACACCCCCTCCCTCCCTGCCTCCTTTCCTTTTTAAAGTCGGTGCCACAATCCATGCGAATTGCTCGGTTGGAGAATTTTCCCTAAATAAAACCGGTGGCTGTTGGAGCAGCTGAGGCAGGATGAGTCAGGATCATTAGGAGGGAGATGGAGATCAGGAATCAAGTGCTGCCTCAGATGTGCCCACACATTTCCTTTAAAAAAAAACAACCCTCAACCCCCTGGGGAGCGGGAGCAGGGATGCTTGGATAGGGTGTGCAACCCTGCAAATAGATCTGGAGTTTAGTGGTATCTCTCTTCTTCACTTCAGGAGTACTGATAAGAGCAGCAAACTTGATGGTTTTATTTACGCAACACAGTGACTGGTGGTTTGTACAATTCACCTGCCATTTTGAAAACATGATTTATAGAATAAAGAAGAACCTCCTAATGATTTTTGGTTACCTGCCTGTTAGCAGCTGCAGCTAAAGTTTACTGGCATTTGGCTGGTAGCAGGTAATAATTCCCATTAGGGCTGAAAGCTATTGAAAAAAAATCTAATTGTGATTATTTGACAGAATATTGCAATTGAGATTTAAACTGTGATTTATATCTTTTCTTGTCATATTTTTTTTATAGAACTTTAAAATTGTTTAAAGAAAAGTGATTTTGTTAAAAAAAAAAAATGTTGTCAGTGTGCAGGATTTACTGAGTTTGAGTGTGACGAAAGGTTTGCACTTGATTCATGCACTAAAGATTACCTGCAGCTCTAAATCACCTTCTTTAGAAATCCATTTTGGACGAAACTCTCTCTTAAGCAATTAATTGCAGCCCCTGCGATTTGGAAATTGCAGAACTTCATATTATGATTTCGATTTTTCGATTCATTTTTCAGCTCTAATTCCCATCCTGGTAATGACCTATTACCATTGAGTAAGCCTCCGTGACCATTTTTTCACACTGACTTATAAGGGTTCCTAGTCTTAGAAATGTTAATGGCTGTAGGTGGTGACACACTGAGCTGTGAGCTCCCTTCTCCTCACTGACAGCAGAGCGGACTGTGGTTCTTGTTTTGATGATTTGATAACTATAAAAGTGTCTCTCCCAGGTACCTGACTGACTTTGAGCCGGTGCAGTGTCTGGGCCGCGGGGGGTTCGGCGTTGTGTTTGAAGCCCGCAACAAAGTGGACGACTGCAACTACGCCATCAAGAGAATTCGTCTTCCCAACAGGTACGGCCTCCCACTGGTCATACATACTTCCTTCCTGGAGGCTATGAACTCTTCCTGTGTTGCTGTTTTCTGTAATGTGTAATGGAATTTTATTGACCAATTTTACAAGTAGTCTGACGATGAATCTAAGTTATGTAAGCAGCTGACTGACTCATCTAAAAATAGAAAACCAAGTAAAGAGACGTAATTGACGGCTTGGCGCAGCCCTGGTGACTTGTGATGACTTAATTATTTTCCCTTACGCATTATTAATTTTCATTTATATTGATGAGCCATGAAAATGTTGTGTTCAGCTCTGGCAACTCTGCATCTCATTTCAGTTCAGCCCCATTATTTACCACTACATCGCCCAGTGGATAACTAACTAGTCGTTCATTCTCATCATCATTATTGATTCTCATCCCCAGTATTTGTGTGGAAACTGGTATTGAGCCCTTGGTCTGTCAAGGCTGGCTTCATTTCACTCTCATTGCAGTCAATTAGGGCAGTGGAACTTCTTCAGAAATACTGAAAACGTTTTCCATAGAAAGCTTGAATACTCATAATCAATCAATAATGAATCAGGGGTGTGATGAGGAACACAAAAAAGAGCCATGTGTCCAGTCTAAAATCCAGAAAAATACAACAACAAAAAAAATTACAGACTTAATCACTGAAAGATTACTGTCAATTTATAACTAATTGAACTGAACGTGACTTGAACCCCCTTTCTTCTTGCTCCGTCTTCAGGGAGCTCGCCCGTGAGAAGGTGATGCGGGAGGTGAAGGCGCTGGCCAAGCTGGAGCACCCGGGGATTATCCGCTACTTCAACGCCTGGCAGGAGAGCCCCCCCGAGGGCTGGCAGGAGGAGATGGACCAGAGGTGGCTCAAAGACGCCAGGTAAGCCGGTGCTTTAAAACTTGTTATCCTGTGTAGCTCAGTAGGTAGAGCATGGCACTAATGCTGTCCGGGTCAGTGGGTCCGCCGTCCAGTGGAGCCACTCATGCAGAGAAATGTATCCACTCACTCAGGAAAAACAGCTGCACACTCCAGTTTGTGACATTTATTTGACTACAAACTTTTCATCACAGCTCTCTTCACCCTGAAGAAGACGGATGCCAATGTTTTTTTGGGGGAGTGTTCACATCAGGCACGTTTGGAGAAGTTTATACGAACTCTGGAGCATTTACTCCTTTAGTTCGGTTTGTATGACCAGGTGGGAACAATGCCATTCAAACTCGGGTGGCACCAAATAACTGTTCTGTCAGTCTCAGTCCTCTTCCAATCAAACTGCAGTGTGGTTTGTTAGGAGTGAGAACGTAATCTGAACCAACTACAGTAAACGACCCCTGAATGCAAGATTTTATGGGTATAAGGAGGCAGATGACCACAGTCTGGACTGATCCACATATTCAGCTATTTCTTCATGTTTTTTTTAACTTGTATGAACACAAGAGAAGGTCAATTATGGCAAAGAGAAAAATCCATCATGCTTTGCTAAAATTACAGGAACTGCAATGAGATTTATGTGACTCCCCCTCACTGCCAAAATCTCTAACCTTGCAGGATGACAGGTCACCAAAACTATCCAATAAACAAGTTACTTATGAGTCCATGTGAGTTTTGTTTAGAAGCACTGGTTCACTTGTAATTGGGCAGCGTGAACCTAAATGAACCAAATACAAAAATGCAACAAAGTACATTTTTCCACTATGAATCAGAACAAAGAAAACAAACTGTAGTTGCACCCTGAATTGAACACACTGTGTGCTATTTTATTTTGTTTACTTCTGAATATTTGAAATGTACTACTTTGTTCATATTTGTTGCACAGTTAAACATTTGTCTTGAATTAATTGTTAGTAATATTTGTATAGTTGTAGTTAATTATAGTATAATTATTTAATGGGTGTTTTACGGTTGTACTGGTTGGATTGGCAGCAACAACGCTCTTGTCTCTCTTTCAGCACCACTGACTGGCCGCTGAGCTTCCCAGACCCCATGGAGGTGCTGTCGGTCAAAGTGCCGGTGTCCAGCTCGGTGTCTCCTGTGTCTGGACCTGGAGGAGACGGCCTGGAGGCTTCTGTGGACGAGCGGGTCCTGCTCTCCGGCAGCGCCAGCCGGGCCGTGAGCTTCAGCATCGGCGACGGGAGCCTGTCCTTCCACCCGCTGCTGGGCCACGACAGCCTGATGTCGGAGAGGGACAGCCAGGCCGACCCTGAGGCCTCCGACACCCCCCACTCCTTCGAGCTGTGCCCCCCCCGCGGCCCCAGCGACTGCACCTCCTCCTCCTTCGACATTGTGTTCGAGGACTCGGGCTGCGACCGCGACGCCGACGCAGACACGGACTCGGTCTCCGGTGCGGTCAGTCCCGGCACGCTGACGGAGAAGGCCACTTCCTCCTCCTCGCACACCCGGGGGCAGGAATCCGTCCCGCCCTCCTCCTCTCCCCCCCGGCCAACCTCCCTCACCCTGGCTCTGCCCACCACCCCTCCAGCCCAGCGGCCCCAGCTTTCTCCCAAGGTCAGTCAGTCATTCAATTTCAACATTATTACTAGTTATTACACAGCTTTGTTTCATACTCAATTCTGATTGGCCAGTTACTTTAATTTGTGATAAAATAATTTTAAATCAATATTTTGTGTCAAATGATGAATGCCTTTGGTAAGTAGCTGTGTAATAAATGACGTCAGGGGCTTGATTCACCTTGTTGGGGTTTATTTTGTGATAATAACCGGCTTGCTTGTACTGACAGTTTTATTGATGATTATTTTTAATGGATATACTTCTTACTTTATTGACTGAAGCACTTTGTAAGTTTAAAGCCATTTTTAATATCATTATTATCAATATTATGATTTAACACACGGGGGGGGGGGCATTTTTGTTCCAAGGCCTTGCCAGAGATCCAACATAATACTGCTATGTCTTTTTTAAAACTTGATATACACAAGCAAACTGTTTATTCAAAGGGTTCACTTCATTATCTGCTGGTGTGGATCCACAATGATCCATCTACCATTTGGGGTAAACAGTGACACCTACTTTTACAGAGCAAACATGAAAGTAAACATCAGTATGAAAAATACTTGAGTTTTTAGATATTTTAACAGCTTTGCCTACGGATTGCCAACATGTATAATATAATAAAAAGTCCTTTACAATAAGCAAAAACCAATCTAAAGGTGGAGTATAAGTAGTGAAACTTGATACTCCATCTGTTTTGGGTTGTGATAACAGAGATATAGCGTTCTGGATTGAAACCCACCCCTCCCTGTCTCCAGGTGTACCTGTACATCCAGATGCAGCTCTGTCGGAAGGAGAACCTGAAGGACTGGATGGGCCAGCGCTGCCTGCCGGAGCAGAGGGAGCACAGCCAGTGTCTGGACATCTTCCTCCAGATCGCAGAGGCCGTCGACTTCCTGCACAGCAAGGGACTCATGCACAGAGACCTCAAGGTGAACACACACACACACACACACACACACACATACACATACACACACAGACCTTACTGCTTATGGAGGATTGAATTTATGTCTGTATATTTTTGGACTACTTTTGGGCCATTTGATATTTAAGATATTCTTTGCAAATATTGTGTATATATTTCTTGTACTGTTTTGACATGACTGACTGCTACTGAATGATTATCATGATGTGTTGACATGGGGGGGGGGGGGATCAATGACGCAGTAAAACACCTGCCAGCATACATTTTGTATCACCTGATGAAGATCCTTTGCGGGATCGAGGCATTATTAAAAGTGGAGAGCAAAGTAAAAATGTGTTGCGGGCTCTACTTTTTTTATTCTGATCATGTCAACAGTGTCATGCATTAGTAATGTTATGTGCCCTCGTGCGTTTAATCTGTGGTAGATGTTACCTAACCTGTGGTCATCTGTCCTCCAGCCCTCCAACATCTTCTTCACCATGGACGACGTGGTGAAGGTGGGAGACTTTGGCCTGGTGACGGCTATGGACCAGGAGGAGGACGAGGACGAGGCCAGCACTCTGACGCCCGTGCCGGCCCTGACCCGGCACACCGGCCAGGTCGGCACCAAGCTCTACATGAGCCCAGAGCAGGTGAGAACGCACACATGGTTACTGCGACCCAACGTTCATTTGGGCTCCATCAACATTACAGGAGACATTTTACATAAGGAAACTATACTAACTGTAACTGTGTTCCTTGCCGTTTTATTTTTCCTCCAAACTAAAAAAGTAAAAACATAAACTGGAAATCTGAGAAAGACAGTTGCTGGTTCTCCAAACAATTCTCAGAGCCAATCCTGTGGTGGAGCCTGTCTTTAAATAATGTGAAAAAAATCATAGTCTGACTATTTATATGTGTGTAGGAATGTTAGTTTATTTAAGGATCAATGGCACACAAGGGCTGCTAATCTTCCATACTGGCCATACTGGATAGTTCTATTGTGTAAAATATAAAGTCGTACAAGTGTCTAAAATACATTAAAATGAATCAAAATAACTGTACTAGTTAAATGTCAAAATATGAATTATGTGCTATATTCTGTGTGAATCTCAGAACATCAGCTGAAGCCAATAACAGGCAGGGTGGGAAATAAACACGAGACACCAGCCTAATTTTAATTTTATCTAGTCTACTAGCCATCACTGAGAGGTGTGATTGTATTCTAAAAATCATATATGGCTGGTAAAGTGTGTTTCCTACCATTATAAGAGGGATTTAATATCTGTGATTCCGTTTTGTCCCGGCAGCTCTCTGGAAACTCCTACTCTCACAAAGTGGACATCTACTCTCTGGGTCTGATCCTGTTCGAGCTGCTCTGTCCCTTCAGGACCCAGATGGAGAGAGTGAGGGTGAGTGACTGAACACACACACACACACACACACACACACACACACACACACAACCTAATGTGGCTTCATGTCTTAGTTTCACCTCCATTTCTCTCTTATTCATTTAATTCCCAAAGGTGTTTATATTCAGCAATAAATTACCCTGCAACTCGGCTTTGAATACATATGATCATTGTAGTCATTTTACGGTGTTTCTGTCTGTTTTTATCTTGCTGTTTATAATAACATAATCATCTTTTTGTATAGCACTTTTCAAAGCATGGAAGCGCTTTACACAAAGTAGAAAATGAAAATAAAAAAGATCCAATCATCAGTAAGGCAAAAGGCGATGTAAACAAAGGAAGCAACATAAAAGCAGAAACATAAAAAGGAAGGTCAAGGACAATTAATAAAAGATCTACATAAAAGCAAGTCTGTAAGAGTGAGTACAGAGAAGTAATTTAAAAGATGAGACTCATTCTAGGAGTCCTGATGGGAAAGAACCGTTCACCTCTTGTTTATAATCTAGACTTGGAACAGCCAGTATTTAACTTCGAGCAACTAACTAATGTAAGGATGCTAAAAAAAATGGTTGTGATATGATCTCATCTTTTGGCTCTGGTAAGAATCTGATGCATTTTATATAAGCTGGAGCCAGGAGAGGGATTTTGTCTCTGTCTATTCATTTATCCATTTAATCGTCTTTTTTTGTGCAAAGTCTAAACTCTGCTTGGGAAACTCTAACACAGAATCATTGTCATTTTAAATAGCAGTTTTTATCAATCAGTGCACTAATTGATGAGCACACACACACACACAGCCATTGTTTTCTCATGCCAGGAAGATTAGCCAGGAAGTCTTTGTCTCCGTAACAAAGGGCCTGATTAATTATTATCGTTGTTCCACTGAAAGGTGTTTACATCCTCTCTTCCAGACGCTGACGGAGGTGAGAGCGCTCCAGTTCCCCGAGGTTTTCTCCAAAAACAACGCACAGGAGGTGAGTGGCCCTCTGCTGCCATCTAGTGGACGGAAAGAGAAACTGTCTCCCAACCCCAAAATGAAACTAGTTGTTTACACTGAGAGCAAGCGATAGGAGATGAACAAAGTGGGACACACACATCCAGATCTGGGAAAGCGTACTGTCAACACACACTCTGCCCCAGATTAATATTTTACCTGTTTACAGTGGTAGTGAGTAACATAATCCACTGGATGACTCAGAATCGGTGAGCTAATCTGATTACTTTGAGTTACATTTGGATTATTTTGTAGCCAAAATCCATGGAATAAAATTTATTCCAGTTTACACACTGTAATTTGAATAGTGTCATCGTCTGTAACTATTATCAGTTATTTCAAGATGCATAATATTTCTGTCCATAATCTCAATCGATCAAATAAATTAATTCATAATCAGTAAAAATTGCTTTTCTTCACCCACTTTAAATATATTTCTGAGTAACACAAGTAATGCCCCGCAGTTTGTGTCTAGTCTGTTTCATTACTGTTTACCAGCTCACTTTGTAATAAGATTAACATAATCCCATAACATAATCTGTGATTCTCCAACACTGTAAATACCCTCGCCCTGTTATCCCAGTATCCCACTTTACTAGTAGCAAGTGTGTGTGTGTGTGTGTGTGCGCGCCTGCATGCGTGTTATTCTATTTTAAGATGGACGTTTATCTGTGGGTGTTTTACAAGCTTGAGTGCGTGTGTACGTGTGTGTGCACATACATATGTGTATGTGGCTGCATGAGTTTGTATGTGTGTCACAGTTTATGAGTTGTGTGTGTCTGTGCGTAATTCATCATTTATGTTTACAATTAGTACTGATTGTGTTATGTTATGTTATTTGAGCTCTAAGTAAAGCAAGTCAGTTGAACTAATGGATGATAATGTTAACAGTGGTATTACTATTGCATAACACTGTGCTGAAAGGAAAAAAAACATCATAGTGTGTTTTCCCTCTCTCCTCGTGTGTGTGTGTGCAGCTGGGCATGGTGCGCAGCATGCTGTCCCGGTGCCCCAGCGAGCGTCCCGAGGCGGCAGAGATCACGGAGACGCCGCTGTTCCAGGAGCTGGAGCTGCCGTGCCGCCTGGCCCTGCGGCAGCGCTCCCGCACCTACAGCGCCTCGTCCATGGGCCGGCCCTCGCGCCAGACGTCCGCCACCTGAAGACCCGATGACGCAATATAGACCCCCGTCCCACAATCCCCCCCTGCTGCCCTGTCATCCCCGCGCTGGTCTACTGCCTGAGAGAAACAGCTCAGCCCCCTGCCATCACATACTGCCTCAATCAGAATCACTTTAAACGCCAAGTACAATAAATGTGCAGGGATTTGTCTTGGTGGCACTGCTGCAGCAGCACAAAGTCCTGTACATTTATTCTACCTGGCAAACACACATGCTCTTACATCTTGACACACCAGTTTGCTGCCCAAGTATCCCAGTTTAAAGTCCGTTCTCTAATGCTCACAACTAGACTTGACTCAAATGTTACTTGCAAATCATTCTTAGCGTTTGTTTTAAATGGTTCAGAGTACCAGATGGGTGGTGTTTACTGCATCAGGTCAGTTCACTGTGTAGAATAAGCTGTCATTCACAGAAGAGTATACTAATATGACTTTGAAATGCTTGCCTGTGATTGTCCAAACTTTTTGGCATTCTCCTTACTCCAATATGATAAACCCACCCATCTGGTACTCCAAGTACATTAAAAGAAATGCTAGGAACTGTTTCACATACTGTTTGATCCAGGTCTGATCACAGCACACCGCTTGCTCCTGTCATTCAGCCAGTGTTTGCTCACTCATGCTACACCTCAGGTATCAAAACCAAGAGGACACTCCAAAGGGGCCTTTGACGCTTAACCATCCTATCTACTAGTGACTAGTATTGATCACTGGTACCGGCACTAACTGGTGTTCTAACGCCCAATATGCCTGATTTGGGAGACCAAAAAGACCGTCTTTTTTCCTATGTGTTTTTTTAAATAAGAAAGAGAGGGTGATGTATTGCGTAGAGCAGAGTTTATGAATACAGTTGATCAGATATGATTTGCCTTTAGAACGGGGATCCAGGTCTCCCTCTGAATGAATGCCGAGCCGCCGGCTCATGTCTTTTTTGCATGTACCTGATAGGAAACTGAAGGGGTGAGTGTGAGTTTGTTAACTAAAAGCCAGTACTTGGACGCAGTTTTTCTGTGTAAATTTACACAGCGACTCTGACTGAGGTGCTTAATAATTTTCCAACACCTCCTCTTCGCTTTCTGTACATAATTGAAGGGAAAAACTTTCTTTATATCTTTTTATTTGTTGATTCAAAGTTCGATCAATCCTGTACATAATGTAAGGCGCCATTGCTTTGTAAATGGCTTTGTCATAAGGCTGCTGTATGATAGTGTGATATACTGTGGGAGAAGGAACAAGGAGACGATAGCTGCGATTTATGGATAGCTGAATGTTCACACCAGAGACCGTAATTGTTGCAAATGATTCTTGGCGTTTGCTTTAACGTGCCTGCGGTACCAGATGGCTGGGGCTTTGTCCTATAGGACAATAAGAGTGCCATTTGAAAGTCAGTTAAGTGAACTTTTCTGTAACTGACTGCTTACCTGACACTTTCTGACTTGCAGTGAAACCCCACCCAGCTGGTGCTCCCAAGTGAAGCACAACAAACACAAAGAATTATTTGCAAATGCTATTTAACCCAGGTCTGCACCTCTCACATGATGCAAAACAACATTGCATTTAGTTGAGAAGGTGATCTTGTTTTGTCCCTCTGCATGTGGCTGCAGAGGGACCTGGACCTGACTGGTATACATGTTGGTCATGTGGTTTTATCCCCTGGATGTATAGACGGAGTTCTGGGAGAGTCACATGACCTGACTGTAACTACACACACTCTCACAAACACTGCTAATTGTAATGTGCTTACAATGATTGTACTTTTCTAAGGATCTTTTTCGATAAGAGCAGTTTTGGATTAATCTGCAGGGTTTTTTGATTACTGTAAGGTCTTGACTGTGTCTGATGCAGGAAGTCAACCTGATGTTTGTTCATCCATCCACTCAGCCCGCTGTAGATGAGTCATTCATGTTGTGAAATTATCAACCTCTCTTCTGAGTTTAAAACAGACTGTACTCCCACCATCATAAAGGTGGAAATTGAAGAGTTTTGTTCCAAAATGAGATATCCACCATTTGGAAAAAGGTGACACCTCTTACAAAATGATTGATGGTTGAACAATTTTGGTAAGTCCTTGGTTGACAAAGCAATACTTCAGCAGGCTGGATCCTTCATATTTCAAAGAAATTGAATAATGAATTTCAATGTAATTATTTTCCCCCCAAAATGGATAGATCACATTTTGGAATTGAACTCTTCAGTTTTGTTTTTTTCCATATATTTTATGGAAGGCGATTCTTGAGTGAATTGTGATATGAAGACTTTCCTATGAATGATTTGGAGCGGGAAAGAAGGCGACTCTCAAACACACCTGAAATCACCTAGTAGATATCTTGACATCTTTTAGTCACTAAGACTGAACACAGCATTATGGATAATAGTGTATTACCTGGATTTAACATTTCTTCTTCTTCTTCTGTTTCACTCCGACCAAGAACAGTGATTCTAGTTTGTTCATCGTTGAATTGTGTTTGTCCTTTTTCCACCCTCTTGCCTGGAAGTCTGTTCCTGGGGAGAGTTCAGCTGAAAGTTCAGATTCCAGTCTCTGATGCCTCTCCTCTCCCTTGACCTGTAGTTGCGTGTGTTCTCGTGCACAAACCCATTCTCTGTCCATGTCGAATTGTAAATATGTTTATTTGTTTTATTTATGTTTAATGCCGTGATCAATCCGTTTTGGGTTGGTGATATTATGAATGCGCTTCATGCGATGGAGCGCGTTGGAATATGATGACTTCTTACAAGTCTAAATTTAATAAACTGTTCTATAACATTTGTACAGTTTGGTGTCCTTGGTGTGCAGTCTGTGGGTTGGTGTGGGGCAGTAGGGTGATTTTAACTAATGCCATTAGACTGCATCATTTGTACATCTCACACAGTCTGGAAGTCCCATACTGTTGACTCTGCAAGACCTCAATCACACACAACCAGTGATGTAGTGCTAAATGAAAGTGGGAGAACTATAATCTCCAGTCAGTGATCATTTTAAGGCAAAAACCACCCATAACAAAAATAATTCAGACTTTCAGAAATGCATTTTTTTTTTTTACTTTAAAGATCATATCTTCATATAGGTTACACCACTTTGATGTTACTAACTATCTTTACTACATAAAGTTTTATGTCCGCCTAAACTGGTGGGTAAAGTGTCCTGCACGCACTCAATAAATGATACCAACTAATACTAATTGGATACCTTGCATATTGATACACACAGATGCAACAAAATGGATATTGTTTATTGTTTTGGTTATCGTTTAATATCACAGATGATTTCCATGACGTTGACTCAAGTAACAAATGAAACACTACATTTTCAATGACAAACCTAATGAAAAGGATATATGGCAGTCCTATAATAAACCTTAGAGGGAAGCCATTCAAATGTCATAGCTCACTAATAACTCACTATTGAGCACCACAGGCACACCACAAGTGCCTCTAGGAATATGATAGGAATACTATAATGATACTACAGGAAATAAAAATACCATAAAGTACAAATAGGTCACTATAAACTGAGAACCACAGACAGTTTACGTTCCTATGGGAATATAATAGTAATTTTTCGTTAGCATTAGGAAATTACAAGTAAATTTAATAAATTTCAAGCCTTTTTGAAGATGCTTTAATTTTCAATTATCGTACAAACATAGGCCTACAATTAATACAATGTATTTAAAAAAATAACTATACACTGGAGTATATGTAGACCTATTAAAAAAAACATTAAAAAAAAAGAAAACGTAAGGCCTTTTCTTTACTGTTTCTTATTTTATGTAGCATTTTGACGTAATATTCAAATTCTATTTTATAAAGATTTTTTTTTCATTTGCTCCAGTTGCATGTATGTGATACTTCCCATATATAATATGAAGATTCAATAAAAAATAGAATATTATTATTTAGCTGTTCGTGAAATATAAGTAAAATGTATTTACAATCAAAATTAACCCTTTCAGACATGTTTAAAGTCCATAGTATTTTTAAGCCCTCCGCGCCTCGTCGTTGCGCATTTCCGTTGCCTTCACGTCACTTCCGGATGTCAATATGCGGCTCGGTGCGGCGGTGGGAACCATAGCTAACCACCGGGAAGATGTAAACCAAGTAACCGACTAAGACCTGTCACAACAAAGAGAGCGTACGGTGTTTCCAGAGTCACAGCTTACCTTCCCACAAACAGCGGAGCTCCACACCCGGCCAGCGCGTTGGGCTGCTATCCCCAAAGCCGCGGAGCGACTGCCTCAAGCAGCCATCTTTTGTGAGAGAATGGACGGGGCGACACGGCGGGCCTGCTCGGGCTTTGGCCGGAGCCGGAGCCTGAGCCTGAGCCTGAGCCTGAGCCTGAGCCTGAGCCTGAGCCGCGGTCTCACGGAGACGAGCCCCCGCGGCTCGATGCTGAAAACGGCGCTCCTTCTCTCGGTTATCGGGCTGCTCTCCGGGCTGCCGGGCTTCACCGAGGCGAAAGAATGCGACAAACCTTGCATGAACGGGCAATGCAACACCGCTACTGGCAACTGTGTGTGCTTCCCAGGCTGGGTTGGGGACCAATGCCAGCACTGCGGAGGGCGATTCAGGTACAGTGAACACACCGACAGAATAAACCTGCTTTTTATCAATGAGATTGGTTCCGTATCTACCTAATGCCCGTCTGGTTCTTCTGTGCCAAATCATTGCTCATTCAGAGTCCAGATTGTTGGTTCAGAGATGCAGAGCAGTGCACACAACCTGAGGCAGAGAAAGCGGTCCGACTACTACTACTACTACTACTAACGTTACTACTACTAACTACTAACGCTACACCAGGGCCACAACTGTGAAATTAACGCAGTTGTTTCAGTCTTCCTCGATCCAAACACAGACATGTATTTAATGATATGGGCTAGACTGTATGTATGTGGCTGTGGATGATATGTGGTGGTAGGTGGCTTGCAGTTTGCCAAGATTGGGCTTCATTAGTGGGCTAGCTGCAAGCAGGCCCACTGATATGGGCTAGCTCATATATGAAATTACCATTTCTTATTAGTGGGCTAACTGTAGGCGCTATCTCCTCCCACATACTTAATGCTAGAAACTCCATTCACTTCTTTCACCTTCACCATTCACTTTCATCTTGTAGCATGTGTTGTGAACTGTGAACGTTTTGATCAGACTTTTACTTTTTTAAAATACTTAACCAACTATTTTCCAACAAACCCAACACACACCAATGATGGAATGTGTCAGAACAGGTGATGTCACCAGCTGACATGAACTCTGGGGCGGGCAAGCTGCTCACATACACACACATACACACACATACACACACATACACACACATACACACAGGCTGCTATTAGTATTAGTGCTACTACTGTGTCTTATCCAGTACCGTGCAGCTGGCCCACACATTTCTCCAGGAAATGAGGTTTTCTAGTTGCTTTTTGTGCTCGTGATTGTGTTTGTGTTCAGTCGTTCAATCACCCAAAGTGGCATCGTTCCAGTCTTGTACACATGACATCATTGTTGATCATAACTTGTTCTCAGTTGGAAGATGCCACTGGTTGGGCTGGGCTGCATTTCAGCCAGCTGTTGGCTCACTCAAACCCCTCCATGGATGGGTCTTTCTTTCACTTCCAGCGCTCTCAGATAGCCTGATCAGGGTTTAGCCGTTGCTTTCTACGCCAAATTGGGTACATGGTTGGATTTTGTGAATTGTCAGTGTCCTCTCTGCTGAAGAGGAACCAGAGGTGCTAGTTGCCTCAGCAGGGAGCGTGGATGAGGGTTCACTCCAAGAGGGACTTTTGTTGTTCTGTCAAGCCTGTATGTAAGACTGTTGCTTGTCGTCTGGCTTGGCAGGACTCTGAAATATGGCAAACGTTGCTGGTTCTGACCCAAAGGACCGGGACCCCTGGAGTATTCAGATAACTGTAATGCACTAACACCTACTGTAAAGCGCCCTGTGCAGATTACAGTTGAGCCGTCTAAGAGTGTTGTAGTCTAATTCATTGAAACATCTGAGAGGTGGGAGGGAGGGAGGTGGCCACTTGATAAAACCAATAACACTCACCCCCTTTCCTCCCACATCCAAGCCAGGTTTCTGTGTAGGCGCTCACCTTAGTTACATACCACAAGGGATGGTGACACTAGATACCTGGCAAATGCAGGAAGCAATTAAAAGGTGTCTAGCGTCTATTGATGAGAATAATCAGGCAATCATCGCTGCATATTTTGTTCTCTGTTCCCATTAATTTGTCAGTTCACATTACTGGGGTTTGTGTCCGTGAGGTTCTTGTGTAGAAATTGTCCTACAACACTCACGGCAGCTTTATTTAGATAAAATCAATGATGATTACTCTGTTGGCGAGTTTACACAAGAGTGCGCCCTTCTGCACATCCCTCCTATACACGTAAACACAGAGGTATTTCATCAGAGAAATATATTTTTCTCATAACTCAGACTGGGTCTGCCCTTACAACTTATCTTTGATTAATGAGCCATCTTTTAGCCCAAAGCAGAAATCTAATATCTCTACTTTTCCTTCTTTTTTCTGTTTGTTGAGCAAGCTGATCTTGTTCCAAGATTGTGATGAGCTAGCAGGTCTGTGCAGCTAAAAGTCCATCAGGCTGTACCCTATAGCCCGGCCTCGGCTAACTGTTTTTTAGGAGATCCGGGGCATTTTGTCCTTTATTTATTCAACACTCTGTCTCATGCTGTCTCAGCTCAGTGCCAGCCGGCCTGCCAGCCAGGTCATAAAGCAGAGCGGGGAGGCCTGCAGTGTTACGCAGCATCAGAACATCGGCTGCGGTCAAGGAGGGGGAAGTTGGAACTATTTACAGTCCCTTTGAAGCACATTAGCACAGCCAATTACTGACCTTATCTGAAAAGGTAGGATGGAGGCTGGAATGTTACACAGTGTCTAATGTTTCAGAATGGCAGGGTTGAGTGCTGCTTGGATGAAATGGGTTGTCTTAGTTGTGGTAAAAAAAAAAAAAAAACTGGGAACCCAAGGCACTCCAGAATCAATTGAAACCGCCTCAGTCACTGTGGGAAATCATCACGAGCCACACGCTGGTAAATGTCGTCTGTGGCTGGTAAGTTTGTCTACTCTGCCAGCCGCTTTGGAAGGTAACAGAGCATCATTTCATAGTTTTGTCCTATTCTGAAAGCCTATCGTATTGAAACGTGGGAAAAACGGCACCCAGTCTTCTGTCAGTGCTGTCAGGGAAGTTGCTGTCTAGTGGAGGAGTGGCTGTCTGACCCTACCCTTCACCCTGAACCTCACTAATAACAGCAGGGCATTAACTCTATAATGTTTATAGGCTTAGACCTCAGCACTCCCAGGCCACCATACCACATTATCAGTGCAGCTCTAGAGGTTCTACTTACCCCACCCCATTAGGCTAATTGTCACTCTTGTGATCCCAGATTTGCCTGAAATCAGAGCGGTGTTGTTTTGTTTCGCGGTCAAAGGGCCGATAGTTTTTCGGGGATGAGCCTGTGGTCTGAGGCCGTGTTTAGCATACAGACAATGCCACCATACAAAGCTGGTTGAATGCGAGTAAAAGCAGCTTTCTGTGGCAGCGTTGTACACTGCCAAGGAGTGCCAAGATGGAGTCGCAAGCTCGCACATGAGGGCCAAAGGAGCGGCGCGGACCACAGCATCAATATGACGAGAGGGAAAAAAAACAGACCGGGGTGTTTTGAGATCGAGTCTTCCTTCTCGTCTGGGAGGATTTCCCCGGGAGTTGTGGTCCTGTGTAGCTCAAAGGGAGTACAGCGTGGTGCTAACACAGCCAGAGGAAGGGCTTCTCTTCCCCATGTAACTCAATGGGTGGACCATGGTAATAACATTACCAGGATTAAGGGTTCAACTCCCAGTGGGACACCCATGCTACAAATGTACACACTCACTGTACTGTAAGGCATCCACCAGTTTATTTCGCATAACAAACCAAACATAACATAAAAGTGCCCCTTCAAATTGCATATGTTATCCAAAGTGCCTTACAGTACCATGAGTGCTTGCATTTTTTGCATTGGTGGATGCGGTGAAATCAGCGTTAGTGCCATGCTTTACCCTCTGAACTAAGCCTGCTGAGTTCAGGACACTCTGACATCTGTGCCCAAAACAGTACACTGTTAATTATGGTATTTATTTGAAAATCTGCCTTCAGCCAGTTAATATACTGTAAGTCGTAGCCATAACTGCTGTTTGTAATTTTGATCAGTGTTGCCATAAGCCTGAACCATATCCCATATTCACGCTTTGATCAGATTATGGCTGCAAAAGCCAGCTTTATTCTTGCTGGCCTAAAGAGCCCCAAAGACACGAGACGAGTCTGTCTTTGAGTGAGATGGATGGAGATGGAGATGGAGCTGTAGCCGAGATCGGTTTGTTTTTTAGCGGGATGGGGTCGGGGATATGAGGCGGTTTTCTTTGCAGAGGGACGTGCTGCTGAATAAATGCCTCGTCTGTGCCGTTTACAACCGGTTTAAGCCACTCCCACTCTGCCGCTTGTTCGTTTCCCAGCACCAACCCTAACTCATAAAGCAATTAATGTTTAACCCTGTGAGTAATGTGAGTAATGAACCGACTGAATCCCGTGCTCATCATCGAGGGATATTAAGCTAAAGGCCATACTATATATCACTGACATTGGTTTATGAATACATTTTCTTCTGTGCATGAATCTGGGTGTATAACACCGTCCACCGACCAAATGCTGATAAATGTTGCTGACTGTTGCCGTCTCCTCTATTATCCAATGTGGCAGGAAACCAGGCATCAGTCGGAGGTCCTAAAACTGTAGATGGTGATTTTTTTCTGTCTTTGTGTTGCACATCATCAGTGATGAACTTGGGGTCTTTCAGCACCAGACGCCCTCACCTAGGTGACCCAGGCCTCAGTCCTCAGCTTCTGTCCAAGTAGCCTGTGTAGTCTACAGACCAGCCCACAGCTCTCCTGAGACCCTCTGTGGAAGCTGTGGCGGTTTTTCAAGGCAGTCTTCTCGTGAGCGCCTGTGAGACTGTCGGCCCTGCAGAGAGGCCGGGCTGCCAAGGTCCCAAGTGCTGTTTGTATTTGGTTGAGGGAGAGAGAGATCTTTCCCATCCCTTAAACGTCAGAGCTGTAGATGGAGTTTAGGAAGTTTCAGTAGCAAATGCAGGATGGGAGAGTTGCGCGATGGAAATGAAAATGGAAACGAGAGGTAACCGTTTGAAAAAAATGTGAACTTCAAAACCCCAGAAATCTTGTAAGGTGACATCAGTAAACTGCACACAGCACGCTCATGTTTACCAACCCAGCCGCTTTATATCGCTTTATACCAGCGGGACGAGAGAGGGAAAGATCTAATGTTGGTGAGTCCGGCTTTCTCTGGACCGGGCGCTGCTCACTGCTGTGTAGGAAACCGTTTGGATTTTGCTCTTAAGTTTCAGTTCTTCACAAGTGTCACATACTGACACCAGGATTTATTTTGGGCAAATAGGGAGAATCTATGGCATCTCATTAGTGGGGACGCTCTCCTCTATCGCAGCCCCACTTTGAGATTTAGGCTGATAAGATTTATTTTTACAAAAAAATATTGCCTAATGCAGCTTTAACTCAAAACCCAAAGACAGAGTAAGGTGTAAAATGCACAAAAACTGGAAAAAAAGGCCAGCATTTATGATATATGAATGACTTGTGGCAGAATATGAATGGCTGTGTCTTTATGAGCATGTTTTTGGTATACAGCCTTTGCTGATTCACTGCCAGCCATGTTGGGTCCACAGTCCTCCTCCATCACAGTTGCTGAGTAACTTGCCATTTTCTGTCAACTTATCTCTAGAGTGTTGCATGTTGGCGCGGCCATGTTAAGGACGGCAGGCTGCACATTTGCTGTCAACAGTTGCAGCAAATGGCATTTTGGTGGACAGCCGGGGACACTTTAATCGAAAGTGCCTTAAAAGTATCTTGAGTGCATCTTTCTTTAGTATGTGTGTGTGTCGCTGCCCCTGACAATGTGCTGTACCCATCCAGCTACAAAGGGATTTGAACCCCTAACTGTGGCAGTGTCAGTGAGCTACACAGGACCATGGCACCAACAGTAAAACCCGACTTCTGTATCGGACGACCAAACAGCATGATGGGGAAAATCCCACTGCCGCTGTAGTATTTACTCTCTGTCTAGTCGTGCTCTTTTTTTCCTTCTAGTCTGCGTCTCTGAACAGGACTCTCGTCGCCTCTGAATGAGAAATCATGTTTGCCTTGCTCTCACGCTGCACAGATTTGCCATTTGCAGACTGCTTGGCACTGCTGCCACAGCGCTGTTTGCACGAGAACAAGCAGTTGTTGGATGTCACAGAAATGCAAAGATCCGCTTGTATCGATGTGTGTCTAATAACGGCAAATACAGATGCTCGTCAGCTCGTCCTTGATTTCAGGACATTTTCCACCTTCTGTTCAGTGTGACAGTTGGCATTTTGAAGGCGTGGAATATAATCACTGAAATTAACACTAATATATCAGTGTTTCCTCTAATTTTATGCAGCAGTGCTCGCTGCTTGGGGGTTACATTTAGATTTGGTTGTACATCCGCTCCTGTTTTGGTCCCAGTTATGTTTCCAGTGCAGGTTGCATTGCTTAAAACGTTCTTTGAATGGTTTATCATAATAAAAACAAATTCTAGGATCGTATAGGTCTATAACTTCTATTAGGATCCTCCTTCTTTGCATTTTAGAGGGATAAGTGGCTGCATTATACTTTTATTTTAATCTCAGATTTTCTTTAGAAGTGGAGCACCACTGCCAGATGAATACAGAGAAAATACTGCAGTAATTGTGCAGCAGGCTAATGAAATGAGTGGGAGTTGTGTTTAGTTTTTTCACCAAGAACGTCCAGAGCCTCGCAGCCTCCGAGGAGCCCTGTTTGTCTGCTAGCTGGGAGAGCTGGGACTCCCCGTAGGCCGGGCGGTATTAGCACTGTGCGTTCTGTAATTACAGCGTTAGTGTACTCGTTAGCTAACCGCTGAGACCTGCCACGTGAAAAAGGAGCCGGATGGAACTGCTCTTAAAACACGTTCAATAGAAACACTGAGCCAGCGATATTCAGAAAAGCCTTGTGTTTGTTCGCTGATTTGTTTTAGCTCCTCGGGGGGGGGAAACTTGAGGGGAGAAGTGGTTCAGTTAGTCAGCCTTAGTTCTTGTGAGAAATTTTTCATTTCCAAAACGGTATATATGCATTTCTTTCAATAGTACTAAAATATGGAGGTTCCAGTCTGTAGGAGTGTTGTTGTTTTGTAAAACAAGCACTTGTGTAACCTACAGTTCTTGTTTATATGTTTGCCGTATTTTCTTTGAACTGTGTGCTGTCCATCATCTTCTAAGTCAAGTTTTTTTGAATAGCCCTTAAGCATAGTTAGTCTCAAAGGGCTTCACAACGCCCACATTATGAAATGGTAAATGAAAACGACACCCAACCTCAGACCCTCACTGAGAACAAGGTCAAACTCTTCTCAAAGCGTGGGATCCCCATTCCAGGATGGTCAGGTGTCCCATGGGTGCAGAGAGTGGGCAGAGTAGGTGCCAGCAGCAGCTAGCATCACTGGGTCGGTCGGTACCAGAAATTTCAAAAAGTTTACTCCGCATGTGCTATTACGGGCTTTAAAGACCCGATGAGCCGGACTGCTGCTTCACTTTGAGTTACGTTCTTTTTACGCTTCTTGTCTTGTGGGTATATCTACACAAAATACAGAAAATTGTGTATAGATATGATCAATATATGTGGTGATCTCTTTATGTATTGTGTCAAAATTTCCCAATTGAAACCTCACTACAGACATGCTAAATAGTAATACTACAGGAATATTATAGTTATGTTTTGCTCTGTTTTTAGGCTGTATTTTAGCACACTTTTTCTCTGGGTTCAACGGCTCTCTAGCCTAGTTTGTTATCTGCCTTGTCAGCTCTAAATGAATATACAGCCTAGAGTAATGTTTTCATTGTTCTAGGAGTTCAGCTTCCTGATTGAAGCCACAGACTGAAATAAAACAATGTGATGTGACCGCCACGCCTTCTCCAAGCGCCAAGCTGGCCGCAAATTATCACGGATTTGGCCAGGTGCTTGTTTTCGAAGTGTGGATATGAAACCAAATTTCACACATTTTGGAGTGAAACTTTTTATTCACTTCTTAATGACTTTTTAGGTGGCAAGTGGAAGAGATAGCACAAGAGCATTGTTACAGTATAGCATCATATTCTTGGCCTGTAAAGTTGTTGTTAACTTAACAACACCCTTGGTCTTGGACCTTGAGCCTCCCAGCCACACAGCTGGGGCTACTGGCCTGCATGTCGGCTGCTATGGCAGCAAGACTCAAGTTTTGAATAACAAGAAGTTGCAACACACTTGTAACCTCGTTGCAAATAATACTTGAATGCAATACATAAACAACATGTTTCGACAAAAGATGGTTTACACCACCGAGGCCATTCTTTTGTCAAAATGTTGGGTTTGTATTGAATGCAAGTATTATTTGCAGGGAAAAATGTTTACATTTGTGTGCAGGGAATTGTTGTTGAAGTTCTGAACAATGGAGGAGTGTGTGCTCTCCACCTTGCTCAGTCGACTCCAGGCTGACTGTTTTGGAACGAAACTGCAGCTGGGTGTGCAGCAGAGTCTCTGCACCTTGAGACCTGGACAGATAATGATACAATCTATGACTGCATGTAAGTGTCCCCTGTGTAATTCACCTCCTCTTTGCTGCTGTGTCATCAAGCTGGAATTGATCAGGCAATAACAGAGGCCAGGCACCATACTGTACTATTACAGTGTTTGCGGCTGCGAGTCGTGGTGTCGGTGTCAGATAATAATTTGCTGTGAGGTTTAATCATTCTCAAACCCTTTAACTGTCCTATTTGCTGCTTGCTCAACCGCCGAGCTGCATGAACTAGAAAGTGATGTGGCAGAAGTTAGTGTTTACCTTTTGCTGCCGCTGGTCTGCTGACTGGCCCTTGTGTAAAAACATTATGGGTAATGATTTGTGTGGTTTCATTCCATAACACCGTAAATTGTTGCCTGAATTTTGAGTCCAAAAATCTAGATAATAACGTGACAAAGATACCAGAACTGTGGAGGCAAAGTTCACACGTCAACTGACTTTGAGTAAATATCCTTATAAACCTTTATGTCAGCAATAAACGTTTTCTGTGGTAATAATACAAGAGGTATGTTCAGTTAAAGGGGCAGTAAGTAAGATTTATACTACCCCATAGAACAAAATTACCATAATATATCTGCTGGTTGATCAATACTAATGACTCAACCATTACTTCACCTGTGCCAGAGACCTGACGATGTTGTTGCACTTACTACTGTTTGTCGATAGAGGTCATAGATTACTTAATGCACCTTAAAGCAATCAGTAATTAGCTGACATTGATTCATTTAAACTGATTTTCCATTAAGCAATCAGCAGTCTGATTGGTCAAAGACGTGCTCGAGTTATGCTGATGAATCTCATGAAGTATAGCTGTATTTGTTGCTATGCCAACTCACATGGTAACCGGTTTGCTGTCTTTTCTTTTCTTTGTCCTGCTTTTTATTCTAATGTATACGCACTATTTTGAATAACGCTTGTCAGACAGAACACGTGTTGATAATTGTTGCATAAAACTACATAATACCCGTGGTGAGCTTATTCCTGATTGTGGGTGATTCAGTGATGCCAATGCTGGTACTTGGCTGCGCCTCATACCGCATCACCATCACCCATCGCATCACCATCATACCCAGACTCACAGTAGAGAACATAGGATTATTGCTGTTTAATATTGCTATATTATCTTGTGTGGAATGAATCTCTTCCGTCTTCATTTGTAACCTTGCCTCTCCTCTTCTCGTCCCTCCCTCCCTCTCAGGCTGACGGGGCCCTCCGGGTATCTGACCGACGGACCAGGAAACTACAAGTACAAGACCAAGTGCACCTGGCTCATCGAGGGACAGTAAGTTGATCAGCGGGGCGCAGATGCAACCCTACGGGCGCGAACGCAACACTGGATTCGGACAGGATTTGGCAGCAATTAGTCTGCTCCACATACATTTTGGAACAAGTTCTCCGAGGCTTTCTTGGAGCGCCTTGACTTGAAAATTTGGCTCTGACAGTAGCTAATTTCCTTAATTAGTTCAATAGATCTTTTGAGTGTGCAGCCATCCGTAACAGCTTTAGGAACAGAACTAGGTGAAGTAGTATTTTTCTAAGAATTCTTCGTATTTGTTTTAAACCGCTTGGAGTGCCTGATGGGTGAGGTGTCCCGCATCAGGACAGTCCAAATGGTGGCAGGTGCGTTATCGATTGTAATCTAAAACGAATCTAAACTGACTTTCAAATAATTTCTAACCTTTCTGGCGCTCGTTTTATTGTCCTAATTGACAAACTCCACACATTTGGCATCCAAGTAACTGAAACAAACCATAAAAAAGACTTTGCAGTTACTGTTTGGCGAAGTTCCACCTAATCTTCCATGATATAGACGGACCAGGTGAAAGCTACGATCTCTCATTGATTTCACCTATTAAGTACACATTAAATACAATATTCTGCCATGAAGGAAACGGGTTAAAGAAGGATGTCTAAACCTCGGGACGGTTGAAAGATGGATTGTGATAATTAGGGCTGCAACTCAATATTATGAAGGCGGTCATAATGATTGTTTTGTGCACAGTCTACACTGCAATCTTTGACAGAGATCCAGCATTAGGAATTTACCCAAGTGGACGGACAAAACTAATGGCAAAGTAACTGTGTGAGAAATTCAATATCCTTCCTCTGTTGTCTTCGGTCAGCATAACCACTCCGCGAAGTATCGATTCAGAACAGCGATGATTCTTCATCTCTTGGACTGCTAGCTCATTCAAACCATAAACTGCTTGATTACATTTGCATTTCAGGCATTTAGCCAACGCTCATTCAGAGGGATTTAGCGTGAGCGGGCAGGTTGGGGTTCGGGGCGTCTTGCTCAAGGACACTTGGCCAGGACAGGCGGCCGTGGAGGGGATTGAACTTCTGACCTTCCTGCTACAGGATGGTCTCTCTAATCACTAGGCCACGCTGCCAGCCAGCATTTTCATTACGCACTGATGGCACATTTATATGCAGTCATGAGATCTCGGCATGCTCTTAACAGGGGGTTAATGCAGTGACACATGCACTGTGTGCGTCAAAACCACAAGAATGTGGTAAAAGGGGAAAAAATGTCTGATTTAATAAGCACTGACACACATCCACTTTGAGACTTAAAAAGCTCCCTCTGCAGTTAAGTGTGTTGGATTTGTGTTGAGTGGCCTAAGTGACTCCACCCGCTGGGCAGAAAGTGATGAGACAGAGACGTAATTTAGATAGTGGCTGTAAAATGTGGCTACATGCCTGACTGTCCTGATAGTGCACATTATATTCTAACAACTATGTGGGTGTATTTTTTTTTAAACCTTTATATATCCAGGGAATGGTTTTGCCAAGCATGCATGTTCTTTTTCAGCAGCAGCCTGCTTCTCATTCATACAGTCACATACATTCACACACGGGAGCTGCCCAGTACAACCACAGATAGGAAGTTAGTCGTTCAGATCTCTTCAGCCAGTCCTTCGATTTGACCCTTTAATCTTCCGGTCACAAGCCCATTTCTCTAATCTAACCTTTCGGCTACCGCCGTCCCCCAATTATCCAGCTGCTTGGGGAGGGGTGGACCACCACTTTTCTCTAAAAAAAAATTTACAGGGGGAAAAATATGACTATTCATAAGATTTCCGGTCCATTTTATCCTCGTCATAGACAGACAAAATGGGCCTTTTTTTTCTTCCCGCTGCTTTTCAATGATTTAATTTTCCAAACCAAATTTAGAAGTGGTGAGACTTTCAGGAATCCCATGAATGTCTGCAATCAAAAGCTGATCAAATAAGCTAGTGTTCCCTGATTTGCCTTCCGCTGCTCTTCACTGTACAGACACTGAGCCATTGACTTACAGTAAAGTTTAGTTTATTCATTTCGCACAGTGATTAAAATATAGAAACAAGCTAATAAAAACATAGCACGCTGCATTTGTAATATCACAGTGAATTACCACAGAAGTTTTATCAGAAATGTTAATACTACTATAAAATAAATTTACTTGTGTGTGTGTATAATGTCAAACAAACAATGTGTCAACTAAGTCTAATTTAGTATTGCCAGGCGGTCCATTCTCATAACATCACAGATTATAACTGTGGTCCTTTACAGAGATGTTCATGATCACAAATAGTATATCAAGTGCAGCAGGCTACAGGAATTTCGGTGTATAAATGATAAATAACATCAAATGGGAATAGTAATATTAGGCTAATAATCTTTGCCTGTTTAGATCTACTTTGCAAGATTTGGACAAAGAAAAGCTCGTTGGCATCCATGTTTCTCCCATGGTTTTTTAGAGCTGCATCACTGGAAGGCACAGAGGTTGTAATTACGACCTACCAGTTGTGAATTCCTATACTTTCGACTTTGAGTGGAACGCAGCATCAGATACAAAGCGGTATTGCAATGCTACACCGAAAAAAATAATGAAAAATAATGTTGGATGTTAGGAACTGTCATGGCACCAACTTAATGCAACCAAGACAAGGTGCTGTCAAGCTAGTGGTATTTGTGATATTTCTGATGCTATGATAATACAGTGATATCCAACCCAGACACACATTCTCATGGTCTTCTTCTTTCCTCTTTGTGTGCTTTGCAGGCCCAACTCCATACTGCGATTACGGTTCAACCACTTTGCGACCGAGTGCAGTTGGGACCACCTCTACGTGTACGATGGAGACTCCATTTACGCCCCCCTCCTCGCTGCATTCAGGTAGGTCCGCTGTGGAGTTGGCTTCAGGTCGGTTTGGTGTAGATTTGATTGCGAGGAGGCTTTGTGTGGACTGGACTTCCTGCATGGGAATCTGCATTGATCTTTGGAGAACTACTTGTAGTATGGTTTCACATAGCAACACATTAGGAATGTAGGACCTGTATTGACTTCAGGTAGGTTAGGTCTAGGTGTGACTTCAGGTAGGTTAGGTCTAGGTGTGACTTCAGGTAGGTTAGGTCTAGGTTTGACTTCAGGTAGTGTGACAATCTGGATTTCATCACTAGATTTCACCACCTGTGTACACCCCCCGGAAACACCCATCATTCAGTTTTCGTGAGGAGAGCAGGCTGAGCAGAAGAGAGCATCGGCCGGAGCAACACGCTCGATTGTGCGGTTAAACTTACAGTAAGGTCGTTTAAACCCTTGCGAACCGTTTCATTCGTCCGCCACCGACAGACCGATCAACACTAATCTGCATTCTCCCGGATCGCTCCATATCCTCCATATACTCTGCTCAGTTGTTTACGGAAGCCGGTCATTCACCCACAACCCAGCAGCAAAAACCCGGACTGGACTCTTGACTGACTGGACTGAACTGACTGACTCCGTAAGTCAACAAAACAATTTATTTTTACTTGAAGGTTTTTTTTTGTTTGGTTGCTACGTACAAACTGAACTGAATTGAACTTTGTCTCGAACTGAACTGAACTTAATTTTCTTTTTTCTTTGGGCAACGAGCTTTACCTGGACTAAAACAAACTTTTTTGAGTTGGATTATTTTTTGTTTGTGAACTTTGGGACTGTGGGATTTTGGGCATTTTCTGTGAATGTCTTTAAACATATGAATATTTTGGTTCTACCCTAAGATTTTGTGTTTGTGTTGTTCTTGTTGGGTTGAGTATGGTCATTCGATGTGTAGGGTGTACATTTTGATTGGCGTTCATCCTTTGTGAGGTTTGATTTAAAAACACTAAGAGAAAAACTACAAACGAAACAAAACCTGACTGACCAATCTTAAATGCCAGGAGAGAGACCTGGCTGGCACCCCTAACAAAATAATAATAAAAAAAAAAAAAGAGAACACAGAAAGTCAAACTGTCACAGTAGGTTAGGTCTAGGTTTGACTTCAGGAAGTCTAGATTTGACTTCAGGAAGTCTAGGTTTGACTTCAGGAAGTCTAGGTTTGACTTAAGGTAAGTTAGGTCTAGGTTTGACTGCAGGTAGGTTAGGTTTGACTTCAGGAAGGTTAGGTCTAGATTTGACTTCAGGAAGTCTAGGTTTGACTTCAGGAAGGTTAGGTCTAGATTTGACTTCAGGAAGTCTAGGTTTGACTTCAGGAAGGTTAGGTCTAGATTTGACTTCAGGAAGTCTAGGTTTGACTTCAGGAAGTCTAGGTTTGACTTCAGGAAGGTTAGGTCTAGATTTGACTTCAGGAAGTCTAGGTTTGACTTCAGGAAGGTTAGGTCTAGATTTGACTTCAGGAAGTCTAGGGTTGACTTCAGGAAGGTTAGGTCTAGATTTGACTTCAGGAAGTCTAGGTTTGACTTCAGGAAGTCTAGGTTTGACTTCAGGAAGGTTAGGTCTAGATTTGACTTCAGGAAGTCTAGGGTTGACTTCAGGAAGTCTAGGTTTGACTTCAGGTAGGTTAGGTCTAGATTTGACTGCAGGTAGGTGTGCTGTAGACTGGACTAGTAGTTGGTTGTGTTGTCACAGTAACCAAAATTTCGATACTACTTCAATACAATTGTGAAACATTGAATTTTATTTTATTAGCATTCCATACTTTCACCAAATGTGTTCTTCTAGGTTGGTATACTGTATATATGTGTGTGTGTGTATTGGAATAGTTAAAAGGGGAAGAAGGATTGGAACAGACAGAGCTGCAGTCTGGCTCTTGACAGCGGGCCGCAGCAGTCAGTCAGACAGCTGAAAACAGTCCATCACATCTTGAACTGAATCCCATTGATAAACTCGTACCAGGAGCGAAATATGGAACTATTTAGCTTGGAGAGCTAACAAAGACGGACACCCAACATCCAAACCCCTCTGCAAAGCTGCCCAAGTCAAAGCATCTCAGTGTCTGTTGTTCTGTGGCATTGCTTGATTGTTTTTCTTGTTTGCCGTGGTATCATAGTAGCACTGAATTTGTAGATATCAAACTTAGTATTGGTGTCTCAGTCACAATTCTGGTATTGAGCATGAAGTTCATAAAGTTTATGTTATACTGGTGAAAACAGGAACCGCATAACTTCATAAATGAAGAAGTTTACAAATGAAGAGCTTCTTCATTTGTGAATTCTTTTTTTAAATATCACCATTGATTACCCAAGGGGTTTCTGTTGTCATAGCACATCGAACAGCAGTGTGGCAAAGGAGAATCTGTTCAGCACAACTGGAGAAAGAACTGTAATACAATAATGAATAAATCCGTATAATTTAAATCATTCAACCATAAGCCCCAAATCCATCCAGAGAGCCTAGAGGATGGGATGGTGTCTAGTTTGTTACTCAACTGCAATACATAGCTAAAACGGTAAGCATGTAGTTGTTTACATCCAAATATTTTCTTTCATTCAACCTTTTTTGCAGTTATCTTATATCAGAGGAAGTTTTTAATTGCCCAAAGGTTATTTACATTACATTTGTTGCTGATTGCTAGTTAGGAAGCAAAGTAGAGACGCTCATACGGTTTTGAGCCATGTTGATATGAGTTAGGAAGGAGTTAGGAAGGATTTTGCTCAACATTTTGCAATGTGATCGGGTGGATGAGTCATCGCTGTTTGTGATGATTTGCTAATCTGTGCTAAGACACGCACAGGAAGCTGTGTAGGTGAAAAGTGAGCCCCCTACAGACCTGGAGACAGTTTGTCTCTGCTCTCTTCTGAGTTCAGTGGGTACTTACAGCCGTCACTAGTACAGAATTTATTTTCTCAGTGTCCTGTGGCATTCAAAGCTGCTGTTTTGAAGTTGTATGTAAACCACACTTTGATTTAAAATTTTGTATATATTTATCGTTCTTCCCCAGGCACTTGTCACATGGTGGGGGACAAAACTGGTACAGACAATATGGTTAACTGATTTCCTGCTGGAAACAAGTGGCATGTGTCTTTATGTATGTGACACGTGTCTTTAAGAGCCTGGGGAGGCTGGTCCTGTACCGATCAATGGGTACAGCATTGGCACTAACATGAATCCCACTGGGGCCACGATATAAAAAGTGTATGCACACATTGAACTGATTTAGATTACACCAAATGGCGCTTATATACTAAGGTTTGACTGATATGCCTCTGAAACAGCATTTAGACCATCATGGGACACTAAAACTCTCCACTGAAACCCAGACTAATGAAACTCTTTTAGTGTCAGGGCAGCTCTTTAAGGCAGAGTGACCCACCACACCTATTCAATGATAGGGAAACTCTGGGAATAAAGAATTAATTTACAGAAAAATAACGAATGGCAAAATTAAATGAAAAAACAAAATGAGCAAAGAAAATAACATTTCATTGCAGGTTTTACAGACTGTTTTTCTGTAGCTGGTGTCAGGGAGGAACCTCCATCATTCAACAGTGGATGCCATTGATTGGCCAATATTTAATACAGGCCAATATCAGCCCAATATTACAGTCTAACCCTAATATAAACTGTGTATATAAAGTTCTATAACAGTATATATAAAGTTGAGTAACAGGCTAACATTCAAACTGTTTACATATCTCAGTTTACATATCGAGGGCTTGGAGCCAAAGGGGCGTAAGTGCGATTTTTGGCGAATATGAGTATTATATATCAATTGAAAGGTCTCAGTGAGATCTTTTCAGTGCCAAAAGGACATCTTGACCCATAAGTTTTAATTAAACAAAAACTGAAAGCCGTAACAGTAAAAGTAGGGTTTTGTTTGCTGCCAAAAGAGCGTAACTGCACTTACGCCCTTTTGACACCAAGCAAAACCCCACTTTTGACCCTGAACAAGCATTGTGGGTAGAGGATTCTAACAGCACTTCGGTCAACTCAAAATGCATGCTGACGTAAGTAATGCTAGCATGGCAGCATCATCACATCATTTTTAGTATCCTATTCATATCCTAATTAATATTCTAGGTCAATATTAGCTGAATGTAAATATGTTAATATTCCCATGAAATACTTCAAAATGTTATTTTCTAATGTTAGGAGTGTGAACTGGTCAAGATGAGCTCTGGTAGTAAGACTGCTGGTAGCTGAAGTTCTCCCTCAGTGTTATGAGGTTTGGTATGAGATTTACAGGTCTTTGAACGTGTCCCAGGACACATCAATAAGTGATATGCCCACATACAAAAATGTATTATACTAGCAAAAGAAAAAAAAAGTAGTAGTTTAGAATCAAAAGTAGTTTCTTATGTCTATAGAGGTCTATTAAAAAGGTTTATTAAAAGTTTTTAACAGAAAAAATGTATCAATCAATTTGATATGTTCCATGTAGCTACAGTTTTAAAGGCCTTGGTGAAAGTTGCTGAGCATTACTTCAAGATAAAGATATTCATTCTGATCTTGTTTTATATTTCAGTGTTGATTGAAGTGTAATTGCTAGATTTGTATTAAAATGAATGTGTTTTACAATTGTTTACTTACATACACCCATATTCTGCATGGCTGCATTGGGACAATGTTTGTGCCAAAAAGGCGTATTTCACTCTTTTGCCATTTTTAAAAAAGTTAACAAATATAATTCAACTTAAACTGTAGCAGTATTGTTTTTATGGTAATGCTCACACAAAAAGTTAAAATATTGTGCTTAGTATGTGGTAACGGCAGCTGATCCAAGTTTGATCAAAATGTGTTTTGGCTCTCCTGTAAAATCTACTATAACGCACTTACGCCCCTTTGGCTCCAAGCCCTCGATATCTGCTAATCATTATGAGGATGATGATGATAACATGCAACGTTTCAGCCTGACACTGTCCGTCTCCTCTCTTCATTGCAGCGGTCTGATAGTTCCTGAGCGTTATGGGAATGAGACGGTTCCTGAGGTGGTGTCCCAGTCCGGCTACGCCCTGCTGCACTTCTTCAGCGACGCTGCCTACAACCTGACCGGCTTCAACATATCCTACAGGTGAGCGGGACCCGTCTGTAGATCAAACGATCAAAATCCTTTTTAGTTCCTGTAAGTGTTTGCTTGGGACGGCTTAGAGTGTGAGTGATGATGACAAGTTAACCCGATCAGGGGAAACCTCTGAAATGTAAACAAAATTTGGATTCACTCATCGCTTTTGGATAATTCCTCAAAACTCAATCACTAAAAAAAATTGCGTCTGTTACCTCTTCCTTTTGCAAAAAGGGAAATGCAAGTTTTTAACATTTTATGGTTTAAGGTTAAAGTTCTTTCCGGTTCCATGCATGCTATAAATACAGGCAGTCATGGTAGTGTATGACACTTTGGATAAAAGTATCCACTAAATGTCAAATGCTATGTTATGATGCTGAGTCCTGAAATGAGAATCCCTTTATAAACCAGCCTTTTGACCAACTATTTCTGTTTTACTGGCTATTGAGATTTATTTCGGTGATGGGCCCACTTCACACTCATCCCTGGGACATGATGACGCATATAAACCTATCACACTCTACATGATTCAGCCCCTGCGTTGGCACGGCTGGTTGACAGTGTTTTAGCAGTAAGATAATGTTGTCCATTTGCTTCAGTCTGTAATGGCTTTTTCATTGCACAATAATACCCTCCTATACCGTTCAGGCGCACTGTGGCAGCATGTGTTTCATTGTGTTTCGTGCAGATTGGTGTGTGTGCGCGGGTGAGGCTGCCAAACACATTTGGTGCCAGCCTACTTTCAAAGGATGCTGACAGGAACATCATCATTACATTAGATACAAGCAGGCAGTATGCACATCTGCTCAGTGTTCCAGTAGAAATTCAAACGGTGCTGATGATAGACTGTAAAAAAAAGATGGACATAATGAGTGTGACGTCACCCATAGGCTTCTGAAGGGCCGCGTTTACGGTCGGCGCCGCCATATTGATGTTAGAGGAATTACTGCCTGCCGTTACTTCCGTAGTGGCGTCAAAATTCACCCGTGGTTTTGGCCGCTTGGTGCTGATACTCTACCATACCTATAGAAGACCCAGCGTGGTTACAGCCCGGTAATTATACTATACCATACCCACAATAGGCCCAGTGTGGGTACAGCATGGCACTGATACTGCACCACACCCGTGATAGGCCCAGTATGGATACGGGAGACTACTAGTACTGTACAATAACCAAAGTAGGACTAGTATGGGTACAGGACAGTGCTGGTTCTGTACCAGTAGTAGGATCAGTATGGGTACAGCACATGCGCAGTGGAAAAACTCCAGGTGGTCCATACCAAAAACACCAAAAGAGCCCAAAATGTCATTTTCTTTAAGCATGTTGTTCCATTTCACCGACATAAAAGTGAGTGGTATTTTGAAAAACCAAAGAAGAATCTGTGTAACTAACCTTAACCCCCGACCCCCCCCCCCCCCCCACCCCCACCCCTCCCACCCAAACATCTGCAAAGGGCACAATGGACCCCCGAATTTCCCCCCGCTCATTGGTATCGTCGCCATGGCGATAGGATTGAAGTTGGGCTGAAAAACAGAGATTGAGATAAAAGCGGAGTGCCCCCGGGCCCCCGGTCTTTGGTGTCTGGGAGAGGCGGAGGAGCCGAAACATCAAACCGTCAGGCTGCCTGAGGAACATGAAAGAACGACGAGGCCCCTTTGTGTCGACTGTCTCACTCCCAAACATGTTTGTCTTCGGGAGTTTGGGTATAGTTTTTCAAAAAAAAAAAGATAACCTTACATCTCACTTCACTCTCTCGCTCTGATGGATAATAAGATTGTGTTTTCTGAGAGTTTACAGCAAAAACTTTTGACATTGGCTTGTTTTCTCTTGGTGCAGAGAACATTAGGAACATTTGTTCTTTCCTTGAAATAGACCAGGATTCAAGCAAAAGTTTGGTTCCCTTTTGTCATGATGTTATGGATGAGGGGGACAGGTTAAAACAAAACAATTAAAGCTACAATGTGCAACTTTTTTCTTATTAAAATAATAAATTAATAGGATATACATTGTCAGTCTGTGACTATTTCTGACCTGATGTGTCCATATAAATCCCCTCATTTGCCTGACATTGGTTTTCCATGATGTTGGGGACATTTTGGCTCATGTACCGTTAGCTGTGGGCGTGTGTCGTCTGGCCTGCCCAGCACTGAGCTGAGTTGTGGCTATCAGGCGCAGGGAAGTCATGGCAACAGCAACAATGGTGAAAAACAGTAGGAAACGAAGGAACAGCAAAGCTAACTGTGCAGTAGACAAAACACGTTCAAAAACATGGTGAGAATAGGCATTGCTGTCTTTTTTTAAATTGCAGATGGGCTGTGTTCTTCAGAGCCAGCGGAGGCTTTACGGATGCCTCGGGCTAGATGTCGTTTCACAATAGACGGCTCATTAAGATGAGGGACAAGTGTCGGGGCGGGCGCTTGACCAACCGAGGGGGAGGGGGGGGGCGCGACTAACAATACACTTTTGCTGTCTCAAGGGGAAAAGTTGCATTTTGCAGCTTTAAGCCTTGAGACAACTGAGGCATGACTTGCACAAAGAGGGTGTAACTCAATCTGAGGAAGGTG
Source organism: Centroberyx gerrardi (assembly GCF_048128805.1). Taxonomy (NCBI): domain Eukaryota; kingdom Metazoa; phylum Chordata; class Actinopteri; order Beryciformes; family Berycidae; genus Centroberyx; species Centroberyx gerrardi. The sequence continues at coordinate 4,325,761 of NC_136013.1, forward strand.
TCCCTGATGTTTTGTTCACAGAGTGTATTTTCAGGCAGAATTTGAATCCTCATTTCTCTCTCTCTCTCTCTCTCTCTCTCTCTCTCTCTCTCTCTCTCTCTCTCTCTCTCTCTCTCTCTCTCTCTCTCTCTCTCTCTCTCTCTCTCTCTCTCTCTCTCTCTCTCTCTCTCTCTCTCTCTCTCTCTCTCTCTCTCTCTCTCTCTCTCTCTCCCTCTCTCTCTCTCTCTCTCTCTCTCTCTCTCTCAGGGTGAACACGTGTCCCAACGACTGTTCGGGTCGGGGGGAGTGCCGCGCGGGGAACTCCACAGGTTCGGTGTACTGCGAGTGTGAAGCCAACTGGAAGGGGGAAGCCTGCGACGTTCCCTACTGCCTGGCCAACTGTAGCTACCCGGAGCGAGGCCGCTGCCAGGCCAGCACCAAGACCTGCATCTGCAAGACCGGGTGGCAAGGTGGGTTGGCACTGCGGCTTTGCTACCGCTGCCAGTGGTGCGACCTAATCGTCTCCCATCCCGGGCTTCTCTGAACGACCACGGTGTTGTCGGGTCAGCCTCGGCAGACCCACACGTGCCAAACCTTCTCACTGACTAATATAAGCACTTTAATGAGGAATGTGGTATGCTTGCACGCACTGTCCGAAATTCACTTTTTTGGCTGTCCTGCCAGCAACTAATAAACCATAAATTTAACTGCCAAGAATATTTTTCACCAGCCAAAATAATTAATACACGTTTTTCATGGAAATATGCCACCCTACCCATTATCAGTGCTATTTTGGGTATGCAAGCGGGTACTTTGTGAAACATTCACTAAAGAGACGACTTTTAATTTCAAACTTGTTCATTCACTTTACATTGGGCCAAGTATGTAATTCATCATGAAGTGACTTGCTGCAAGGGAATAACATTAAGTTTCAACAAAGTATAATATAAACTGTAATTAAGGCTAGTTAACCATCCAGGCAGCGGAGAAACCGAAGTTTAGACGCTCCCGCTTTGTGTAGAGCAGCGTGACAGGCGGCCAATCAGGAGCCTGTTTGATACAGAGAGATTGTTTTGCTTTGATTTGATTCGCTCACAGTCGGAGAGAGAGTGTATGGTGGCCACCAGAGAGAGTTTGAGTTTGAGAACAGGCAAAAACCAAAGACTTGTGTCTAAAAAAGGTAGTTAAATCAACTCGCGTAACCTGCCAAAGACTAATTTGACCAGCATTTGGCACGTGGCGGGTGGTAATTTAGTTGCTTCATATGACTATATGAAAATATAAAATAAAAATATATTTATGAGGCAAAGACAACTGTGTTTAGGTTTTAATGAAGGTGATGAGACACTTTGACTTGGCTGATGTAACCTCACCCCTGGCCACTAGCTGCCTGATGGCCCAACCCCAGCATTCACTAAACACCGAGTGTACAAAACATTAGGAAAACCTGCCGACACCCATTTGAGGTACGAAACTTTAAGCACTTACTCGTAAAGCAGCGATCTGATCCATTACTTTTACTTGGGCCATTAGCTTGACGTCACTAGACAAAAATGATTGAGCTATAAATACATTTTATCTGCGCCGTAGTCATCTAACATCCCTTATGGATTAAAACGGCAGAAACTCATTTCAACACTGCTTTGATTTCTGAGATGTTACATGTTTAGGGTTTTATATTTAGGGAAATTTTCCAATACTGATATGATATATAGCCTTATTTTGATCCCAGTGTCCAACACTAGCACTGGCACCAATCCATTCAAATTATTATTATTTTTTTAAACGTATCTAGGGATAAATGAAGAACATATCTACTGGCCACAGAGCAGCTCCACTGGGGCAGATGGGGGTTAAGTGGAGACGGTGTTACTCATTCACTTGATCCATCCAGATTTTCCCAGGTGATCCAGGGATTCGAACCGGTGACCTTTCAATTACAAGCCTTCATCTGTACTGTTCAGACTACTGCCCCCCCCTAAGATCCATCTTCGTTCTACTGTAACTCAATGGACTAAGATAATCGTGTTGCCAAGATGCCTCCAGCAAACCAGGTTCTGCAGGATCAGCTTCCCCATCACTGCCGATTGGGTCATTAATATCGAGCGTTCCTATTTGTTAATGACCTGACACGCATACTTTTTCGAATCAGACCATCTGGGCGCTCTAACTGCTCTGTTAGTTCTTAAACGGCTCCACGGTGCCGCTTTACACAAGTAGAGACAATGGCTTAATTTAACTGCAGTTATATCCGCAGCTCAGTGTGCTCATGATCTAATTACCAAGGCTGAGGGAGCTGAGAAACGGACTGGCGTTATCGTAGCCTTTATTACCCTGTCACGGTGTTTTAGCCGAGGAATAGCGCACTTAGTGTACCCCATGCTGTCAGCCTCCAAATGAACTCATTCTCTACGCCAGGCAGTGCAAAAGCAGAGACGGATGCTCGGTTAGTGAAGCCGGCCTTGCATTTAATCTCCCTTTTCACAGATGCATAGCCCTCAACAAATTACATCTTTAAAGGAGGCCAAGGCGGCGTTTGTTTTCTTTTGCGGAAATGCCACCAAGGGTGCAAAGGTGATTTTGTTTGTTTAGCGATCGTGGAGTCAGATTGTGGATGGGGAGTTTTCAGCCGTGGAACAAAACCACCCCGGAGAATGAGTAAAGTGACCTTGATTGGCACGGTGAATCACATCACTTCCTTTCCTGTCACGTGACCACTTCTGCATTGTGTTATAATGACCAATGAGGAACTCTCCCAGTGAATAACATCCTGTGCCGTTTTGACTTATCATATTCTGCTGGAAGATGGAGCGATACGGCTAATTGGTTGGGTTAATATTTTAATCCAAACATGTCTTTCATCAGGCGGGAGGGACATAGATGAACAAGATTAGCAAACTGACCCCCAACCGCTTGATTCAAAAGACATCAATGCGCCAGTCAGAACAAAGACACCCTCTCTATTTCTGACTCACAGTTGTTGGCCATCCCAAAAGACTTCCCAGAATCCTTTCCCTTCATTCAGGAATGATTCCGGTTTGTGCTGGTGTTATTGTTCTTGTCCCGAACCGGGGACAGACATAGCACTGGCCAGAGCCATCTATCTTGAAAGTTATTCCACATAAATGAAGAAAGGCCTCAATAGTTGTCATTGCTTCCCCAATGGAAAGTTCTGTAAAGTTTAATTTTGCCAAATAATGCTCCAGCAAGTAATCAGTTTTTATGTAACATTACTATGCAGCTTGCGTTTAGTGTACAAAACTGTAGGGACACTTTTCTAATCTTAGTTGCTGCCGCTTTCGCCCCAATCAATGCCTCAGTTATCTCAAGGCTTAAAAATGCTTGTTTAACCTCTCTGCCCCTTCATCTACATTTCCTCTTCATAATTCAAGGGGATTTAATAAGTGAAATCAATAATGGATCATGGTTTTCACCTAGTCAGTCAATTTATGGAAAGAGCAGGTGGCCCCCCATCTTTTGTACACTCTGCCTGGCTCCCGGACTTAAAAGAAAACTAATGGGAGGCTTTGAAAATTTCATCTTCCCTTTTTTAATGGAGGAACTTTTTCAGATGCAAAGCGTGTTTCTGCTTTTATGTTGATTCATTTTTGTTTGTATTTTGTCTCTTTTGAGCTGAGCTAATTTTATACGTGCAAATAAATCATCTTAACCGAGCTCCCTGCGTCACTCTGCCTCTCGTGTTGTGACTGACGCTCCGGTTTCCTCCCCTCCCCCCCCCCCCCAGGTCCCGACTGCTCCGTCTCGGTTCCTGCCAACTCCTCCTACTGGAGCAGGGAGGAGTACACCGAGGTCGGGCTGGCCAGGGCGTCCCACAAGGCCGTGGTGGACCAGGGCATCATGTGGGTCATCGGAGGCTACGTCTTCAATGCCTCTGATTACCACATGGTCAAAGCGTAAGTACAGTCCCTCGGATTCCTGCGCCTGCCCAGACCTACACTTACATTTTAGGCATTTTAGCTTGGTGCTTTTATCCAGAAGGTCTGCCAGACTTGCTGTTGCTATGCGACTATTGAGAATGTGTTTTTGAACTGCAGTGTCTCTTTTGCAAAAAATTTAATATTTTTAACTTAACAGCCCTCTGTTGTGTCGAGCGCTAAGATAATGCTCGGCTGTCAGTGCAGTCGGGAACAAGCAACAGCGCTTTGTTTCTGTTGAAATCAACAAGAAAAAGAAGACAGCGCTGTAAAGACGGCTCTCTGTCGGACAGACAGTGCAGGATGTAATTAAAACCATAAAATTAGAGTTGGTGCTACTTACCCTGAACTCCACCCAGGAAAAAAAAACACTCATTCCCTCGGCCCATCGTTTGGTGTTTATGGAGCTCTAGTCTGGCCAAGGTCCTGGTCTTATTACTCAAAATCTATATGTGAGGCCAAAAAATCAGTAAAGGGATATTCCACCCACAAAAAACAGCTTTCCCTTATGTCTGGTACTGGACAGTCGTATCATTCTCCTCCTGATTGTCACTGTTGAGCTTGTTTGTCCCAGTAGGGGATGCTAACAGTTGGCTCCCTGGCAGTATCTACAGTAACAAGTACCCCTGTGGTTATGTTTACAATGTGGACATAATATAACATAATGCAATTAAAAATGTATGTGTCAAAAGAATAAGCTCACCAGATGGACCATTTGGTGTAAGAATGTCTTATATCAAGGCGCTACTGGCTGCACTGTTTACAGTTTATTTTCTTTGACATATAAAATGATAAAACACAGAGGAGAGAAAACAAATAACACAATGTGCAGGTGAGCTAAAATCATCCCCAAGGTGTTCCTCATTGTCACCCTGTCTCCTGCCTCTCTCTTTCTGTAGATTCAACCTCAGTGCGAAGAGCTGGCTGCCCCTCGACCCCTCTGTCAACTCCGTCACGCCGCGATACGGACACTCTCTGGCTCTGCACGAGGTACGGAGAGCGGCGGGGATGACAGTCAAATGCATATGTACCAGGACAGGGAGGTGAAGGAAGCCTTTTCTGAATCGGAGACATTTTAAATGCAAAGCCTGGGTGGCACTGATGCAGAGCTGTATTGACAACTTGCATAGTAACACATGGTGCAGGGACAGCAGGGGGTCAGTGCAGGATGTTAAATAGACGGTACACTGTACACATAATGCTACATATATACATTTCCCTCATATTTGCAGTATATTTCATATATCACACTACAAATCTGTTTTTCTGTCGACTCAGCCACAGCGTAATATGGACTTGACATCAAAAGAGGACGAGGCAAAACAACAGATGACAAGAAAATTAAGTAGTGACACAAGCGGAAAAATCGCAGACTCCCTGTCCTTTTTATTTATGCTTTTGATAGTATCTGGTTGCTGTCTGGAACTATTATGCTGTATAAATCTCTGGTTTTTGATACGCCGCAGTGTTAAATGAAGCGGTTTCTTCTCAACCAGAAAGACTGTTCGGAGCTGCTGATGGAATAATAAATTAGGAGCAGGAAGACTCGGCGGTACACCAGAGGAAGACGCGATCTGTCTGCTGTGTGGTTTGAGAGAGCTCAGTGAGACCTGAGTTTGTTTTGCAGTTTGTTTGTAATGCACAAACTGCACCGTGATATATAGATGCGTCTTGTGAGCCGATGTGGGCTGGGTGAGGAACTGAAATCAAATCAATGTTGATTTAAGAGACATAATTGACAGAAGTCTCACAGCCAGAGAGGGTGTAGCAGTCAAGACCCGCCCCTGGAAACACATCATCCCACCAGAAGCTTCTCTTCTGGGTCTCCCTTTACTCTGTGTCGCTGTCAGCTTCCCCATTGATGTAATACTAAGGGAAAAAGACTGCCCACTCTGCTTTATAAAACGCTGACTAGGATCTGACTAGAAACTTCTCTGCCGTGTTCCCACTTCTCTGTTTCCCTTTTTCACCGTCTGAATGAAGAGAAAAATATGATACGCAGCACACCTCTCCCTCTCCTGAAAAAGGAACAAATGAAAAAAACCAGCTTGGTGCTACAGTAGTTACAGGCTTGTCAGCTGTGAGCATCTTGACAAGTAATGTGATAATTTGAAGTGTTTTCTATGACTGTCATGGATACAGATAACACCTCTAATCTCTTAGCAACACCTTTCATCGAGACGACAAAGGCTTTGGAGTAGAAATGTGTTACCTGTCGTCAGATTACAGTCTTGCAAATTTAACCAGACACGGTTATTTTTGACCGGTGAATATACTCTCTATTGAAGAAACGGAAAAACAAAGAGAGCATTGCTACCATATTCCAGTGCTTATTTCATCCAAATCTGCTTAAAATACACAAAATCCAAAACGCACTAACTGAACTACAGCTACTGCTAGAAGCCAATCCCAAGGAGTTTCTTTATGTAACATTATCCATCATTTCTTGCAAACATCAAGTACATGGAAATAAAGATGACTCCTCCTGAAGTCAAACTGAAGAAAAGACGCCGCTCACCCGGTACAAGGCTCGGTTGAGGCGCTGGAGCTGGAGAATTATAGACTTGAAAAAGGCATCCGCACACTCACAATCTTGAGTGTACGGATGCCTTTTTTCAAGTCTATAATTCTCCCGCTCCAGCAGTGAAAGACGCTGTGCAATCCAGACTGTCTTCAGCCTTTCAGGAGAAGCATTGCTCTGTAGGAAACTGACTGGGAGTAAAGTCTAGGGAATAAGGTTAAACTTACTCAGCGCTGTCTGCTAGTCTTTGTCTGGAGGAGGCAGACATTATTATTATTCAAAACTGAAGGACAATAGGAAGGATATTGCTCAAGGGTTTGAATTTTACTTGGAGAGTCCCCAGTGTTTTTGATGTGTTCAAGGAATGTCCCTCAACTCTTTGACAAAGGTTAGAATGGATTAGATTGATCTTTAGTGATCCTCATAGGGTAAATCAAGCATAAGGAGTGACAGATTGTACCAATCGTTATGCCGCCTTCCTAATACTGAGTTGCACCACCGCTCAGACACTCCATGTCTGTTGTCTCAAGGCTTAAAACAATCCTTTTAAAGCCGCCTCCTCCCTTTCCTTATTGAAGTGGACTTAACAGGTAAAATCAATAAGGGATCTTAGCTTTCACCAGGAGTCACTTTCATGGGAAGAATGGAAACCTTTTGGATACACACTTGTATATATATATGTGTGTGTGTGATACAGTATATTCTCTGTGACATTCACATCCCTAAACTATATCCCTAATAACTAAATTATTATTTAGTTTAGTCGATTCAAATGAATAGTTTACAATGTTTGTCTGAGTTTGTGTCTAAAACATTTATCACATTTTAGAAAAGTTATCAAAAACATTCAACAAATAGAGAAAAAAATAAAAATAAAAAATAAAAAATAGAAGATCCAGATTGTAGAAGGCTAAAGTTTCCTTCTAGCCTTTAACAAATACTTTTTTGGGTTTTTTTATGCTCTAAATCATTTTGTGTCACTAGATGATGTGTATATTTCATTTTTGGAGTGGAACTCATATTTACAAGCTAATTCTTCTCCGTTGTCTCCTGGTTTGCTCCAGGGGAAGATCTACATGTACGGAGGGAAGATCGACTCCACGGGAAACGTGTCCAGCCAGCTGTGGGTCTTCCACATCCAGAACCAGACGTGGGTCCTGCTGAGCCCGCGGGCCAAAGACCAGTACGCCGTGGTGGGACACTCGGCCCACATCGTGCCTCCCATCCAGGACGGGGCCGGTCCGATCATGCTGGTTCTGTTTGGACACTGTCCTCTCTACGGTTACATCAGCCAAGTCCAGGAATACAACATCGGTAAGTTGTCAGCGCTGTCAGGGGGCAGCAGAGAGACCAAACCTGTAACCAAAACATCACCGGTTCAGTCCTCGCAACCGCCATGTGTCCCGTTGATGTGTCCTTGAGGAAGACACTCAACCCCGGGCTGTTCACTCCTTGTAAATCGCTCTGGATAGGCGCATGTGCCAAATGCCTAAATTGTAAAAATCGGAAATTAACACCAGCCACCAAGCTAATGCTGGTATATTTTGGCCCTGGCTGGTAAATCTGTGTACTCCACCAGCCGCGTTGGCAGGCAACCAAACATCATTTAGAGGGCTTGTTCTATTCTAAAAGCCAATCTGTCTGAGGAATGGGGATGAATTCACCCGCCAAGAGTTCATTTCCCACCCCGATCCCCGTTTGCTCACATCAGTGATAAAGCAGCAAATGAAAAAGTAATTTGGCGATCACCATCAGCTGAAGAATCACAATACAAACTGATATCAGCCTGATGCTGCTTTCGTACTTGTAATGCATACCAGGAGGTTACAACATGATTTGACGAGATGAGAAAATGAGATTTATATCGGCTTATAAAGCTGGCTAGACCCTATTTCACAAATACAAAGGTGGGTGAACTGACTGATCCTCCACCGAAAACCCTCAGAGACCTTCCTTTACCTGTAGTTCCTCTTCCGTCTCTACTTGGTAGTTCAATTATTTTGATAACTTGAAGATAACTCCCTGTCGCTCAGATGTTAACCTGGCTCTCTTTTCTCCAGCCAAGAACACATGGAGCGCTGTGTCTACAGACGGCGCGCTGGTCCAGGGCGGCTACGGCCACAGCAGTGTGTTCGACCCCGGCACCAGAGCCATCTACATCCACGGAGGGTACAAGGCCTTCAGCGCCAACAAGTACGGCCTGGCAGGAGACCTGTACAAGTTCGATGTGGACAAGAGCAAATGGTATGCTTCTGTTTTTGGCTGGTGATTTGTTTTGTTTTGTTTTGTTCTTCTCAGCCTTCAGAACCATGTGATTTATCAAGTGAAATAAATTTAAAGGATTTTGTCTGGCTTTGGTGGAGAGAAACATCAACAGCACAGTGAAATAAAACATACTGACACATGCTACAGGGAAACACTGACTTCAGTGCAACGGAACAATGATTATACATCACTGTACAAAGTTTAGGAATTGCACTAAAACACTGCATCTGAGCAACAAAAGTTTTACACACTTATTCAAACATGACTGTGCGTTTTGTGTGGTCTAGATATAGTCAAGAAATGTATGTTTTCATAAAATTTTGCAATTTGAAATGGGAAATGTGTAGGAAGGAGCTTTGTACATACATGAAGAGCTTCCTTCCCATGTAACAACTCCCCCAGGCCTTCATGCTTTCTTAATCAACGGGTTAAATATAGCTTTGATAAATGTGTTGTAACTTAAAATAGACTTCTGAATGACGCTCAGACCTGCAGCCATCAGCATACATTATAAAAAGGATTACTGCCCAGTTAGCTACACATTACATGTTTGTTTTTATCTTTGTAAGTATTATCTTTGTATAACATTGTTGCTGTTCTACGCTCACATTGGTGTCCAGTTGGTCTGCTAACCCACTGACATTAGGGGAAAACTGGAGTGAGTCTGTGCTGTATCCACTTGTAGCTCCACTTCCACTGTGTTCACTTACTGAGACTTTTCAAGTAAGAATTATTTAGGAAGTGCTTTTAAGAAAAAAAACATGTCACAAAGTGCTTTACAGTGCAGCAGAGAGCAGAAGTACAGATAAAATCAAGAGAACTAACAGAATCACAAACACCTTTTGAGAATGACATGACATGATTTACATTTACACTGATGCGTTGGCTGTCATCTCTCATCTTTCCATTACTAACAATATCCTATACTACACCAATACTATGCTATAATATACTGTACTGCACTAATACTGGCATACTATATTATGCTACAGCAATATTACCCAAGAGGCCATTATTTACTGTGATCAGAGGTACAACATTGATGCATGAATAGGTACAAAGTGCAGCAGAGGATCATGTACAAGTGTATCATAGCTTATTAACAGCATTATTAATTGACTGTATTAGTGGTCGCCAGTAAGTGTGTGTGCTGTCTTAAAACTGTTGGAATAACTCTTTGACCAACCACATTTCTCGGCTGAAACAATAACTATAACATCTATGAACTGTGTGTTTGTCCAGGGTCATTCTGAGGGACAGCGGCTTCTTCCGCTACCTCCACACGGCGGCGATAGTGAGCGGGACGATGCTAGTGTTTGGAGGAAACACGCACAACGACACATCCATGAGCCACGGGGCCAAGTGCTTCTCCTCCGACTTCATGGCCTACGACCTGGGTCAGTACCGCCTGCACCCCAGCAGCTCCTCCTGCCGCTCCTCCTGCTGCCGCGCTCGGGGAAGGGTTCTGCTGAGCATGCATGATTTATTAAATTATTTTTTTTCCCAGCGCCTGCCCTGCTTTACATTCATACGGTCACTCACATTCACACCTGGGAGCTGCCCAGTACAACCACAGTCTTTTACTGCCGGCCACTGAGCAGCTCCACTGGAGCAATCGGGGGTCAGATGTCGTGTTCGAAGGTACGTGAGGGGTAAACCGTAGAGAGGAGGAAGTTTACTAATCTGAGCACTTTCCCCGCCAGTCTGGGGATTCAAACTGGTGGCTACTGGGAGACAAGGTCACTTCTCCGACCTGTATTATATCTCTAGCAGCACTCTACCTTCATGATATCAGGCGCAGCATTAGAGAAGCAAGCTTGTGACCAGAAAGCCGTCTGTTTGAATCCCAGGACTAGCAGAAAAAAATAATGGCGAGGGAAGTGATTGAGTATCGTTCTTCCCTCCTTCAATAATTGACGTGCCCTCGAGCAAGACATTTAACCCCCAGTTGCTCCGGTACAGCTGGTCAGTGGCCAACAGCAGAAGATAGTAGTTGTTCAGGGCAACTCCCGGATGTGAAGGCGTGGAACTGATGAGAAGCCGGGTGTTGCTGAAAAACGGCATGTGTGCTCAGCCAACTTTCCCTGGATAAAAACAGGGTTTTCTCTCTTTATTTATTTCATTAAGTATCAAGATCAGAAGTTGATTGCTTTCAATTACAGCACACTGATGTTGACTGCTAATCAAAAGAACAATCAAAGTTCTCTGATATGTCCTAATAGAAGTTGGAAGAGCTTTGTCAGAATCCATACTCGCATCCTCATTTGGCTTGTTGCCTGCAAACATAGTTGAAAATTGAGTCTGCCGTCTTCCGCAGTGCTGTCATAAGCCCCTCATTAATGGGAGGCTTCAGTCTGTCTGGATGATATGGAGTATTCCCTGCAGGCCGCGAAATGGCCCCAGGACATCCTGTTTTTCCGCGTCATTACGGGGTGATTGACAGGCAGCGAAATTACAATCTCCGGGGGCCAAGAACCCCCTGTGCGACTGGCTTTGTTCATGAGAATTGCATGGTGGAACCAAACTCCCCTTTTTCATTCGACGGCTCATCTGCACTGGTGTTGAAAAGAGCAGATGATAGATTGCAGCAGCACATGTGGATGTATCGCATTAATTTAATTCTTAGCATAGTGTCCCATTTATACGTTCAGCATACCGCATGCCCTCTATTGAGTGGCGTAATGAGAGTAACTCTCCTCAAATTGGCCACCGCGGAAAATGAATTGTTTTTATGTTTTCCCCGGAGAGTTTGCGTTGGAGTTTAACTTCATGAATTAAAAAGTTTATGAGTGTTTTTTTTCCCCAGCTGTGACCCCTGTCCCCACCCTGCCACTCCCCGTCCTCCGTCTGACTCTGTAATTGGACAGAAAAGTCTAGCGGACTGTTTCCCAACCCCCCCGCCCCCGCCCCGCCACCGAACAGCTGCGGGGACAGTGGCATAGCGGCGGCTCTGTAATTGTCTGGTAATTACGGTCGAGATGGGCCGCGCTCCGAGGACTAATTGCCCCTCCTTAACAAGCTGAACTCAATTAGAGCGTAGGATTTAAGGGCTGTCCGCTGTCCTGACATTGGTGGATGGCATGGTAATAAATCCCCACTCCACACTCTGCCGGGCCAGTGCGCCACGCCACCTGCGCTACCCGTCACCGACACCAGAGGGCACTGTCCGCCTGCGAATGTGCACGTCTCATAGATGTCATTCTCTCCTCTGGGAAACCATGATGACTTGCACTGCATTGTACAGGATGAAGGTGATGTACTGCAGTCACTGTTTTGTGTTACAACATCTTTGACTTTCAAGCTCACACGCCTAATCTTTTTTTTTTTTTTTGTTTTGTTTTGTGCTGACTCATGATGCACACCGTCACATACTGTACCGAGTTTAATTTAGGAAATCTAGGGCACACGATTGCCATATTAATTTATTCATTTTCTTTACCCACTTATTCCTTTTCAGGGTCACGGGGGAGCTTGAGCCTATCCCAGAATGCAGTGAGTGGAAGGCAAGGAAACAGATGGTTAACACAACTAGACAGACAAGCACTCGCACTCTAATTCATACCTAGTCGCCAATCCAGCTGACTTTCATGTCTTTGGAGTAGAGACGGGACGATACGCTTATCTCACGATACGATTCAATACGCGATACAGGCTTCACGATTCAATACAACCACGATACGATGTGATAAATAAAAGTCCAATGACAACAAAGTCTGATTGTGCAGAATTATGTTTATTTCTGAGACACAAATCTTTCTAGCGATGCCGTTGTCTTGCTAGAATGTAAACAGCAATTTAAAAATGTCGTTACAAAGTGCAAATAATATAATTTGGATGGAGAGCTTGAGAAATTGTGATGGTCACGCGTCTCATTTGTTATTGCTACAGCAGAATAAAATGGAGCTAATATCGCGATTCATTTTTCTGCCCCGCGATACGTATTGTCACTTTTTTGCAATTATTGCGATATATTGAATTTCAATACATCGTCCCGTCCCTACTTTGGACTTTTGGGAGGAAACCGGAGCGCCCAGAGGAAACCCAGGTGAACATACAAACTCCACACAGACAGGACCAAGGCCGGGAATCGAACCGCAGTCCTTCTTGCTGTGAGGCGACAGTGTCAGTGCCACATGAACACACACACACACACACACACACACACACCTGTCCACATTTTCCCAAAGGATTCATAGTCAGGACCGTTACTCCTGTCAGTCTGGTGTCTCGGTCAAGGACACTTTTCCAGAGACTGACACATCGGTTGTCACGGGTTTGAAAGCTGTTAAAGGTCTCGCTAACAACCCACTGCGTGTCAGTTGAATTTGCCGTTGTTTGAAGACGTATGATTTAATATCTGGAAGCAGGTCAAGAGTTTGACCTCTGTCTGTCTTTTCTTCTGTGTTTTTGCAGCGTGTGACGAGTGGACGGTGCTGCCCAGACCAGACCTCCACCACGATGTCAACCGCTTCGGGCACTCTGCAGTCTTCAGTGACAGGTAGTAATTTATGTAGCACTTATGTAAAAGCAGAGTTTACAAAGTGCTTTGCAAAATGTCATCACAAGAACAGCTAAGTATCTAACAGGAAGATAAAAAATGGGAAGCGTATTAAAAAGAAAAAGTGGTTAAAAATACTAAATGAAATGAGAAAGAAAAAGAGCATCATTACTTAAAAAGCATGTTCATAACAAAACCGGGCCTTGCCTTCATGTTTATTTTAATTTGTTGTGTTCTTATATAGGCCAACAGGTAAAGTATGGTACCAACACTGCCAGGGTTAGGGCTTCCATCCCCACACATGTTAAAACATGTATGAAGTCATGGTACTTAAAGGCCCTTTGAATAAAAGCCTCTATGAAATGGCATATGTTTTAGCAAGCAAGCATGTGAGCGCGTCTGATCTTAATATGTTTTCTTCTATGTGGATATAAATAAATTGTTAAAATGTACAAATTTTCCTGCAAAGGTCAGAAGGTTTGTCATTTACTGGGATTTTTCTTTTTCATGAGTTTTGTGTTATGGGAGTTTTCAGCTTCCCCTGTTATTTCTAATGGGAGATTACAGTTTCCCTGCTTCTTTTCCTAGTTGTTCATATTCATGATCACATTTCTGCTCTTGGAACATGGCTGCAGACACAAACTGCACACACTCAGCAGGAGGTCTGTTGCAAATAAACAACAATATGCATTCCAAACTGAAATACCCACCATTTGGTTGGAAAGATGACGCCTAATCTTAGAAAATGATCGCTCCCAAGAAAGTAAAGAACATTTATGGGTCACCATTAAAGTTATGAGTTATCTTTAAAAGCTTTGTTGGCAAAACAGTCACGCTGTTGAGAACATAACTCTGTTTTTCAAATATTGACTAAAACATTTCAGATAGCAAAGTTTTCTCCAAAATCAACATGTCGTAATATTGGAATGAAATCCTTCAAATCTTGATCAGGAGGTTTATGAAGGACACACACACTCACCAGGTTTGTGGTCCGTTACATTTCAATTTCACACAGTTCAAAACAGCAGTTCACATACCATAGAATAAAGCTGCAGGATAATGGCTAAAAATATAATCCCCGTTATTTTGATCTAGATGTTGTGATCACTATTACTAGTTGTGATGATTTTCAAGAACAAACTTATTTTACTCCTCTTTTGTCATCGTATATATCTTGACTGTTTTTAACTGCAGCGGACCTTGTGAATGAAATGGTTCGATATTGCCAATGTGCAAATATCGTCTAGTTATTCCATTCATTTTTATTCATATGATCATGCAGGATTAATTCTGCAGTCCTAGTCCAGAGCCTGTATTCTAATTTCCCTATAGATGGAATTATTGAATGCCAAAAGATTTCCAGTATTTGAATTCTGAAGAAAATCCACATCTTGAATCAAATGAGTTGACCCTTAACCCTGATTAACCCTAACATGAACTGTATGGCAGCATGGGGGTGGGGGGGAGGGGGGGGAAGGGCAAGCATTGACGAGACACCCGACAGAGACGGCGTACCTGAAAACTTCCACACCTCGCTGCCACCCTTTTTAAAGAAAAACCCTCTGTGCGTTCATGCGTGACGTGTCAGTATTAGGCTGCGATATGAATAGATTCTGATAAGGATAGTGCTGCGACCAGAAGGGATGAGTCATCGCTAAGCATTATCTGCACCGCCAACAGAGCAAGGCACACCGATCCATATTAAATTATACATCCTGTTGTAGAGAAGGTATCAAATATCAACATGATTCACCGCCTCTGTTTGAGTCGATCCTCGCCGACGATGCCTTTTTTTTTTCTTTTTTTTTTCTTCCTCAGGGGCAATAGAGGGTTCGTTCGTTCATTCATTCATTCTTCAAATTCAGAATCACCTTAAAGCAATATTCCACTTAGTTTTAACATGGGGGTTATTCAGCACTTGACTGCCATGAAAAACAGAATATAAACTACTCACTAAGATCGGATGCAGCTTTCAGGGTATTTTCGTGGCTTCGTTCATATGAATTGGAAGTAAAAATCTGAACGCTACGAACTCGTCCGGCTGCATCCGATCTTGGTGAGTAGATTATATTCTGGTTTTCATGCCGGTTAAGAGCCGAGTTACCCCCCCATGTTAAAACTAAGTGGAACATTGCTTTAATCACATACATTTTCATTTGTCTTGGTGATGTTGGTGCAAAGATATTTTTACAACTGTGCAGACTAGTTTCACAGTACATACTGACACATGCAGGGACAACAGGGCCTCATGTGTAGTGCAAAGGGGGACCAGACAATACTCACAGCAATAATAATAAGCTGCATTTATAGTTTACAAAGTGCTTTACAGAAAGGCCTAAAAACAAGAATCATTAAATACATAATGGGGAGATAAAAATAGGAAACACAATGAAGAGAAAATGGGGTAAAAGAAAAACCAAATGAGATAAACAACAAAAGAAACAACACGAGATTAAAAGTGGGCAAGATCAAAAAACAATTACATGAAAGTAAGTCTATAAAAATGCGGTTTTAGAAGTTATTTAAAAGATGATAAGTACACAATACATATCCCTCTGCATATACAATTGATTAACAGTTTGATCCTTTTGCTGACGGATGGGTTAGCATGTATTCATCCCACGGATGTTGAAAATCCTTGAAAGTTTGTGGATTTGAGAAAAATAAAATAAGGCTTTAATAACGTTTTTCGAAAATGAAAGGATGGCCTTGAAAGTATTTGATTTGTTACTAAAATAAAGCGCCCAGATGCATCAATAAGCTCTCTGGACTTCTCTCCATCCCGGGATCAACACTTCACAACCTGAGGAAAACCCCGGGATGGAGATTTGTGCAGCAGCAGCTTTAAAATCAATGCTTTCACCAGGATTTCTTGACAAGATCATGAGTAAAAAAACGATTCCTCTATGATGACTCATTTTGACCAATGTCATATCTAACCCCAAGTATGCACCTCAAAAACCAGTGGGGAGAAAAAGGGCTTCCAAAGTTGCACAGGATACAATCAAACTAAATGGATTAAAATATTTATTAAATCTTCAAAAGTGCATAAATGAACAACAGCAGGTGAACATACTGTATATAGGCTACAAGCATGGAGAGTATGCAATATGTTTTGAGCTCAGTGTTGCCTGAGGAAGAGCATTTATGAGCTTTTGAAGCTTTAATAAAGCTTTTTTAATAAAGCTTTAATACATATTTTGCCGTTGCACAAGTAAGGTGCTTCCAATCCCTTTATTTTGATTAGATCTAACCCCAAAACATGGCAGTTTTGAGTCTTGAATTTCACCAAACAAGGCCTTGAAAGTCATTGAAAAAGTCCTTGAATTTGATATCCAAGTGAGTGTGGGAAACCCTGACTCATCCATCCATTCATTTATTCAGTCAGTGAGAGGGGAGAGTGCAGTACCTTCTATGGAGAGCAGACCATACAGATCCTCACTTAATACGCCCTTCAACTGTCTCAGTCATCCTCTCCGTGATGACTCGCAGCTTTTAAATGAGAAAGAGAGCATCATGGGTAGTAGCGGCGAGCCACACGTAGACCCTGCAAAACCGCTCACCTTCTCCTCCTCTTCCCCTCCCGCGTGCCTCTTCCTGATCCCTCCGCTCAGCGGGACGTCCAGAACGAGCGGTTTGAAGTGAGCTCTCTCTGATCCGAGGAGGGTTTTGATCAGATTGGTGCAAATTGTCCATCCTTTCCCGCCCAGCCGCCACCAACACACACACACACACACACACACACACACATACACACACAGTCACAGTCACACACTAATCCCAGCAGCTGCACAAAGGCCAGTGGAGAGAGATGTTCAGAGATGCCCCGGACCTGGCTTGTACACACACATGTACACACACACACACACACACGCACCACAGCAGGGGGCTCTGTCAGGTCCATCCGCACAGGAAGGGAGCGCTTGTTGGGGATTTAATGGACTTGCGAGGGGGGGTGGAAGCCCAGGAGGAGGGGAAGACTACTCTGACTAAGCTCCTCCAGCGCTCACAGTGCAGAGGGGGTCGAAACCCGGGGAGATTGCCGGGCAGAAATCGACTCGTCTTATTTCCTGTCTTTCATGTATCCCTTCCCTCTTCTCACCTTGTTCTCACCTCGCCCTCCTGTTGGCTTGTACCTGCTCTGCCGGATCGGATTTGCAAAGCCCTTTGGTTTAACATCTCTCTCTCTCTCTGTCCTTCTCCCTCTCTCTCTCTCTCTCTCCCCGTCTCTTCCCCTCGCCTCTCTTGTCTTACAGTGTGATGTATGTGTTCGGGGGCTTCAACAGCCTGCTGCTGAGCGACGTCCTGATGTACACCTCGCCCAGCTGCCCGGCCTTCTCCGGCGCCGCGTCGTGCGGCCAGGCCTGGCCGGGGATCCGCTGCCTCTGGAACAGCACCCAAGGGTCCTGCCTGCCCTGGGAGAGCAGCCCCGACGCTCAGGAGCCGCAGCAGCTCCCGGCCTCCTGTAATACCAGATCATGTAGGTGGAAACCCCAACCCACACACACCCCCGCCCCCCGTATTCACACCACCTCTCCCGTCGTGTTGAGATCCAGCCCCGGTGTTCATCCGCTACGTAAATTGAACACGGGAGCTTTTCCCTGTCTCGCTGTTTCTCCTTGATTTCCTGCCGCCCTCATCTGCATTCACAGCAGCGTGACGTCCGATGAGATCTATAGACTGTCTGAAATAGCTTGTTTGTCACAGGCTGCCGATGCAAGTCAGAGATTGAAAATAGCAAATATGTGTCACCAGGGTGTGTGTGTGTGTACACGTGTGTGCTTGTATGCTGCTTTTTGATCATTTAGACCTATTATGTTGACATTACTGCTGTCACAGCCTTGATATGTCAACACCCCTTTATAATGTAAAGATTTGTGTAATGTATGCATTGTAAGTAGGGTTCAGAGGCAGCAGGGGGAAAACGAAACGACTCCTGTGTGTAGAGCACATGGGTGATATGTGAAAATGTGTTTTATCAGCACCTTCATGTTTCATTAACGTGTGTACTTAAAATAAGCATAATTTCCTCACCATTTTTCTCACTAAAAGGGTAAAAAAATGGAAACAAACGTCAACACTGAACATGTAATTGCACATATATGCAACTATGTAAATGAGAAACAGAAGGGGATATTTTGAGAGGAAGGAAATCAGAATAGCATGTTGTCTGATGGTGTTGACACAAAGTAATGACATGCATGGATTTTGTGAAAAAATGGTAGAATCAGGAGTTTGCATCGAAACATAGCTTGATGGCTCAGAACTTATTCTATAAACGTCTGATTAGATTTTCTTCAAAATTAAGACCTGGTTTGTCCCAGTTCTCAAGAATCAGTGCCTTGTCTAGGGATGCGTGTGTGTGCACATGTGCGTTTGTTTGTGTGTGAGTGTGTGTGTGTTGGGAGTAGAGGAAGAGGTAATCATCAGGGACGGCGCAGCCGGGTCTTTCGCCTCCCGCCGAGAATTCTTTTTCGTCTGCCGTTTGCCATTTGTCACGGTTGTGGGAAAAAAAATCCTCCGTTTCCCCAACACGGCCGGTCTCATTTTCCAGGGTCGGCATCTACAGAAGCGCCGGGAGATGAAAACTGCGCACCGGCATATCTTTCAGGCAGATTTAATACCAGGGAGGCCTCTGCTATGTCTGTGTTGACGTCCTGCCCCAGTTTCCCCCGTAGAAAGCTCTTCCTGCTGAGAGGAGAGGTGGAACTGTGACCCGTCCTCCCAGCCAGGAGCGCAGCTGTCTGCGGCTCATCGCAGAAGCACAATTACTTAAATTGCCATGCACAATAAATGTACAGGAACTAAATACATTTTCTACTTTTCCATTTTTAGGCTTGTAGGTGAAGCACTTATGAGGAATGAATTGCATTGAGTGCAACAGTAGAAAAAACTTAAATTCCTAGATCAACATGAATGCAAAAACCAGTAGTAATCAGTGTAATGGTTGCAGCCACAATGTCCTTATAATATCCCAAAGACCATGGAATGATCATGTAAGGAGAGTAAGCTGGAATAAGTCTGTTTTCAGTGATGGGAAATTCACTTTTTGATCCACTAGACACTGTCCTAAATTCAACCAGTCACACACTTTTTAAAATCACTGTTAAAGGCTAAATATGATAACAAAAAATCTAAGCCGCACATGTTACAGGTTGTAGTTCATTTATTCAAGTATGTTTACAGTGATGGAGCGCTTAAAGCAGATAATATTGACAATAGGATAAAAAGAATCTAAAATGAACACATTCAAGAGAGCACAGAGAGCACCTTGCCTTGCTCATCATGTCTCCGCTCGCTCATTGAAATGTAGTTTTTCTTCTTTGGCCCCAGTGTCTCCCCCCTTCGCTCGCTGCAACGCACCACCTCTCTTATTATCTGTGTCTGCTGGCCCCTTAACTCCAACAGTATGTCGCCACATTGTGCTTCCAGTTTGACAGTCTTATCTAGCCTCGGGGCTGACAAGCTAAACTGACGTAGTGGGCGGCGAGGCTGCCCTATTTAGTGTTTTCCTCGGTAACAAGATTTCATATCAGAACGATTTATTCTCACATTACCTTGTTAAGGACGGTGCCCGGGATTGTTCATGGGTGGAATAAAAAAAAAGGCACATCGGACATACAGAGGGCAGTGCATGAGCGTCACTAGGGGGGGGGGAGAAAAAACTTACATCGCAAAATAAAATAAACATACAGGAATTTGCTGCAGAGACATATTGACAACCCAGTGTTGCACAGTACAAGGACAGCAGAGCCTCGCATTGAATGCAGAAGGACAGTGCAAGATGTACTCTGGTCAATAGACTGTAAATGTGACTCTATATATCTTCATTCAGCATTATGTGCATTCAAGTAGCATGATGTAAATGTTCCAGCAGTGTACCATGGGATAGTTCGACTGGGTTGAATGAAAATCAAGAAATGCCTTCTATAGAGCGGAGCAAGGACGTGAACAGTTATAGTGCAAGACATGCTGTGGGCAGTAGACTTGTATAGAGCTGCAACGATTAATTGATTAGTTGTCAACTATTAAATTAATCGCCAACTATTTTGATAATCGGTTTGAGTAATTTTTTAAGAAAAATAAGTCAAAATTCTCTGATTCCAGCTTCTTAAATGTGAATATTTTCTGGTTTCTTTACTCCTCTGACAGTAAACTGAATATCTTTGGGTTGTGGACAAAACAAGACATTTGAGGACGTCATCTTGGGCTTTGGGAAACACTGATCGACATTTTTCACCATTTTCTGACATTTTTATAGACCAAACAACTAATCGATTAATCGAGAAAATAATCGACAGATTAATCGACAGTGAAAATAATCGTTAGTTGCAGCCCTAGACTTGCATGTACCACACAGAATATGAATTTATTCAGGATTTCATGACTTTAAAGTCGAGATGAAATGGAAAAATGCCTTTTTAACCCTTTTAGATCACATCCCCGGTCATATTGTGCACCTATATACCAATATATGCCAAAAAAAATACAAAAAATCAATTTCTTTGTATTCTTATATCAAAATTCAATCATGTTTTCTTCCTGTAAAACAAAATATGCCGTGTGCTTACGTAAGCATGCCCATAACCAATTTCAACCAATAATATCATGACATCCACCCATTAGCTAGCTAGCAACAGCACGGTACTTCGGTGTGTCTTCGGGTGTTATGGCACGCCCACTTTTCAACGTTCAAATCAAATTCCTCCCAACGTTACGTCCCGCCTGTCTTTCCTGTTTCACTCGGAAATACGTCACGATACGGAAGTTAGACACTCTTGAAATGCCGTTTCATCTCGACTTTAATGATAACCCATAATGTGCTTTACTTTGATGCCAGCAATCATTTTCTAAGTAAGTAAGTAAAGTTTATTTATATAGCACCTTTCACAGAGCAAAGTCACAAAGTGCTTCACAGGAGTAAAATAGTTAAAATAAGACCATCATTTTCTTAGAGTAAGCGTCATTTTTTCCCCCCTTCAAATAGCGGATATCTCAGTTTGGAGCAAAACTCTTCATATATACTTTATTTGCAGATGCTGATACGGAGAGGTGTGACCAGTATACGGACTGCTACAGCTGCACTGCCAACACCAACGGGTGCCAGTGGTGTTCAGTCCAGTGTGTTTCTCTGGGAAGCAACTGCACCTCTGCCACGGTAAGAGAGCTGGCCCAGGCTGCCGGGCGGTGAAGAACCTGGCACCTTAATGTCTCCTCGCTCACTGGCAAACATTCATATCTCTTAAAACATGATTTAAGTTGTTTTTTTTCCCCCAAATCGCTAAGGTCCACTCCTCATTTTGGCACGCGTCCAATCCGCCAAGCAGCACTTGATTCAATATAATTTTAACATTCAAAACTGGTTTGCTAGTTATTCTTTGGTCTTCTTTCGCCGAAAGGCACCATGGGAGGAGGTAGAGAGCAGAGCGAATCAATTTTAAAGTTGTTTTTCAGAAATGTTTCTTGATGCTGTGGAAAAGCCTCTGATACAGCATCGAGATGACGTGACACTAAAATGCTCCAGTGAAACCAATACTAATCAAATTCTCTGAAACAGCATTTAGACTATTTGATGCTAAAACTCTTCATTTGAAGCCAGTTCTAAGGAAAAAAACGCTTTCAGGCCAGGTTGGCGCCGTAAAGATTAGTTTGCAGGAGAAACCATGACCGGACTCATTTGTCGAGCACCAGCGAACACGTTTGGTGGAAAGTGTGAGGAGCCGCTTTCTCCAGAAACACTCAGATGTTCTTTGACATTCCTTAACTGAAGGAATTGGTTCTGAAAGTACATGAAATAAGTGCTTTCTTAAAATTGTCCATATTCCAACGCTGGCATAAATCATGTGATAATGGTGTCAACATTCCCTGGTTGGTGGAGTTTAGCTGGCTTGATATCAGAGTGTAGGATGCTAGACCTGCATGCAATTGTCCTCTCGCATAATAATAACATAATTTTTCGCCTTAATAAGGGATTCTGCATCCTCCCCCTTTCAGTCTAACATCAAAATGAATAGGGTGTAAAATGATTGCCTTTAACGGCGTTCTATATTGTTTTTGCTTTCAAGTGTTTGTCTGTTATGCATTCATTATTTGTTGAGGTAGAGCTGAAGAGATTCAAAACCCATCAGAAGCTTAAAAAAAAAAATAAAAAATGCCAGCCATACTTCCAGTGTGTGATGGCTCTGTGAAACGTGGAAAACTTAAACAAAAAACACAGGCGTTGATGGAGGCACATTGTCTGTAGTTGGGACTGAAGCTATAATCTTCCAGTTATAGGCAGCCTCTCTCACTATAACTATGTTGATAATCGGTTCCTCGTTCCAGACTCCCTCCGTGGGTTTTCAATTCACGCCTGCCTGTGCTAAATATCCACAACATCTTTTTCAACTTAGATAATTAAGTCTTCACAAAGAAATTCTTTTTCATCGCCGATATAATAAGGTTGTTTCTCATTATGTACGGCACAAATGCTTTCATCTTTTTCACCGGAAATCTCATAAACTTAAAAAGACTTGGGGTCGTCTTAATGAAATTGTTGTGCATTCCATTCGTAATGAAATAACATTTCATTATGCCGCATGAACGAGTGTCATTTATGGAGCATGAAATGTAATAACTTGGTACCGCGAGTCCTAAGAGTTGATGCCTGGTATTTACCGTGTTTTCTCTTCCCAGGGGGCCATAATGGAGTATGAAGTTTGCCCCAAGGACAACCCCTCTTACGTCTGCAACAAGAAAACCAGCTGCAAGAGCTGCGCGGTGGACCAGAACTGCCAGTGGGAACCTCGCAACCAGGAATGCATCTCACTGCCAGGTAACTGTGGTCGTTAGAAAATGGAAATTAAATCAGCATTGCGCCGGGAAATTAGCATCACGTACACGCATGCAGGCGTAGACATAAATTAATCACATACACACGCACACAAATGCAAGCAGACATTAACACAAACACACACACACACACACACACACACATATGTATGCATAGACAACTCCACTATAGAATGATATGGCCTAGTTTAGACATGGTGCCCAGCCACAATTGGCGAATACATTATATTGAATACTGATCAAAATCTTCAAATCCGGTTACAAAATTAGGTCTGCAAAAGTATGGGATTTTGAAATGGAAAATGTATAGAAACCCTGTATGTATGTACACACACACACACAGACACACAGAGACACACACACACACGTCAAATAAATAGCTCCCTTTAATACATCCATTAATGCAAATAAGCGTCTCACAACACACACGCCAAACAACAGCTATAATCCATGATTAATACATCCATATGCATAATACCTCATTGTCCAATTACTATTTACATTTATATGTAAATGGTAATTGATTTCATATTCATAGACTTATATCACACGTTTCCAAAACATACAGTTGAACTATCTGTGGGAGTCTCTCAGCACCGACCAGTCATCCCTTCCCTCTCTCTCTCTGTCTCTCTCTCTCGGTTTCAGAGAACGTGTGCGGTGAAAGTTGGCACCTGGTGGGAAACTCCTGTCTGAAGTTCATCACAGCCAAGGACTCGTACGACAACGCCAAGCTGGCCTGCAGGAGCCACAACGCCGTGCTGGCCTCCCTCACCACGCAGAAGAAGGTGGACTTTGTCCTGAAGGAGCTGCAGATTATGAGCGTGGTGGTAAGCAGGAAGCGAGAAGGGGGGAGGGGGGGGAGGGACTGGGTATTAATTATTATATTTGATTAGATTTAGATTAGATGAAGCCTTAATGATCCCCGTGGGGAAATTGGGTCTCCACAGCAGCAGAGAATAGGATGTAGATAAGACGTAAGACACATAGAGAGTCGTGAAGATAAAACGGGGGAATTACAGCGAGAAGATTACAACAACCAAACATTTAAGAATAATACAGCAACTAAATAAATGGGGATGAAGATACAGCTTCTTCATTGACAGATTTTCAGGTTGAAACTGATGTGCAAGTGTGATTCGCTAGCTAGTCACATTGGCGACGTACAGATGAAACGAATATACAAGAAGAATCCAACAAGACCTTGTGTATATATATTATATACAGTATATTATCGGTTGCTTGTAATGTTGGTGATCCAGGAATTTAAGCTTATTTCAATGTTGCAGTCATTGTAAGTCTCGCCAGTTAAGAGTGTTGGCTCAAAACTTAAATATAAATATAAATGTAAATGTAATCTGTGTGTCAGACAGTCCAGCCTTAAATCAATTAGGGCTGGATTTAGGTCTTGGTGGAAATTAGCAGGGGTTAATTTTATGAATCCAAGAAAAAAATGCCTCTAAAAAGATAGAGTTACAGTGCAGCTTATTGATCAACAGTGCCATAATTCTCAGTTTCATATCAGCTTGATTTCTTTTAAGCAAAGGGTTTGATGAAGTGCTAAAAATGCTCCCCCTAAAACATCAGTTCAAGTGGCCAGAGAAGCCCCCCATGGCTGATTTAGGGGTGCACACCATCACATTTCCTGAATTAATTAGGCATTGAAGTTGTTGTCTCACATTTTTAAGGTTGGGATTCTTTGACAAAGCCACTGCGGGGGGAAAAGAAGTATTTTGGGGATCTAAATGAATGGCCTAATTACAGCTAAATCTATCTAAATGTTTTAGTGTGTCCACACTTGAGGTCAGTGAAGAGTTTGAAGTATTGCACAGCCCCAATGTGTCAATGCATTGCACATGTGAATTCATGCAAGCATGTGTGCACTCATGGTCCTGTAAAGTGCTGAGGATCCACCAAATTGCAGATGTTCTGTTAAAATAAACAGTGACAAATACACATCAGTCTAAATCACAAAGTGGGGCTGCAACAGAGGAGAGTGCCTTAACTAATTGAAAACTAATTGAAATCCCATAGATTTGGTCTATTTGTCCAAATTAAATTATGGCGGTCACTCAGGGAAATCTTCTGCGCCCGCAGGAAGTGAAGGATCGAAACTTAGAAGCGAAATCCAAACTGTCTCCTGAGCAGCGAGCTGTGCTCCGTCCAGAGAAAGCTGGACTCACAAACATTTTATTTTTCCTCTCTCATCCCTTTGGTTTCCTTTTAGTGTAAAGCATCACAGACCGGCTGGTTGGTAAACATGAGTGTGCCGTGTGTATTTTACTGACTTTACGCTCCATGAGTTGTGGGTATTGAAGTTCAAATAGTTTTCAAAGAGTAACCTCACACTGGCATTTGGGGCCACCAACATGCAAAGTTGTCTAGTGCAGCGTTAACTGTAGCTTGCAGCCTCACTTTTTTCATGCATTTGATCAGCAGTCACCCAGGAACAGAAATTTCAAAATAGGCTACAAGCTCTGGAAATCCAGCAGATCAAGAATGAGACTCTCAAGTGTACACAGTCACAAAGACTGTGAGTCATGCTCAAGTCTTCCTGTAGTGTTGTATCGATGCCGTTTGTGCTCTTGGGCAGTTTCAACTATTTCCAGACAGGCTCAATCAATCCCAGAAAGGCAATTAAATCCCCTTGGAAACAGTAATTCGACCGATGTCTGCGAGAGATCGAGCTCTCTTTGTTTACTACTACTGCAACGGCATGGCGATTGATTAGAGATGGGATGGATAACACAGTCTATCAAGTCAAGTGAAGTAAAGTTCCTTTTATTGCCACTCAGCCTGGCCTGGGGAATTTGTGTCAGTACAGGTGAAGAATTCCTCTGACAACAAACCTCCTCGTGCACAAATTTTGTTGCTTGCAACCCAGCCAAAGTTGTGATTTATGGAAAATAAAATTTGATTTCAAAATCTGTTATTTACATTGATTTTTAATCAAATGTGTGACACATCAGTCTTCAGCTATAGAGTAAATGTGTCATATTGCCCAACCACTATCAGCATTCATCAAACTGAACACCACTGAAAATGTCAGCTCCAGTGAAGAAATTCAGATCTGCAAAGTATTCTCTATCTCTATATTCGCATCTCAAAATGGAAAACGTGTAGTTGTTGTTAATGTGGCCCGCGGGTGTGTGTTCGCAGTACAAGGCCTCGGTGACGCCCTGGGTGGGACTCAGGAAAATCAACGTGTCCTACTGGTGCTGGGAGGACATGTCTCCCTTCACCAACACCACCCTGCAGTGGCTGCCCGGCGAGCCCAGCGACGCCGGCTTCTGTGGCTACCTGGCCGAGCCGGCGCCCAGCGGCCTCAAGGCCCAGACCTGCATCAACCCGGTCAACGGCAGCCTTTGTGAACGTCCAGGTTGGTTCACAACGCTTGATGAATGAAAGGCAAAGGGGCACTTACTCCAGTGTATTAACCTGTGTGTTAATACAGGTTAATACACTGGAGTAAGTGCATTAACCTGTGTGTTAACCTATTAGGAAGAACTTAATGAAATCTGACAAAATTGTGATGTGTTGTACAAACACAGTACATACACGGGAATATTGAGTACTTACAATACTTTCCTATAGTTTGATACTCAGGTTAGCACACTGGAATAAGACTATTGTGAAGAGTTACCGAAAAATGTCAGCTAAATGCCTAAAAGCGAAAATGTAAAAGGAGTCATTTAAAAGGCCACCTTCACAAAAATGAGTTTCAGTGTTTTCTTTATGCCAGCAGCAATCAGAAACGAATGATTTTCAGCATATGGTCGTTATCAGTGTAATTCCATTATGTCCTAATGCACAGAAACACGCCCACACACACACACAGCATGCAAAATATAATTGATGGGTAAACACATTGGTGGTAATGCCCAGACTCGGGCCAAATAGTATCTGCAGATACTTCTCATTTTAGCCTAAGAATCTGTGTGTGTTTTGCTATGCTGGACAATACAGTGAGTGCCAGAAAATACTGGAAAGTCAATTTAGTAACATTTTCTTTCTCTCTGAATTGTCCTGAGGCTGTAAATCCCACCAATCTGCTGCTCCCAAGTAGGTTAAAACAAACAATAAGATTTATTTTCAGATACTATTTGACCCAGATCTGGTAATGCCTTGTTCATCGTGGTGCATAGCTCAACAGGCAGAACATGTCACCAACGCCTCTAGGGTTGAGGGTTCAGTTCCCTGTGTTGCTCTACCAGAGTTAGGCGCTCACGGTGCTGTAAGGGGCTTTCACATCGTTTCTTTAAACTTTTCCTCAGCCAACCACAGCGCTAAGCAGTGCCGGACGCCCTGCGCCATGCGCGCCACCTGCAGCGAGTGCACCAGCAGCAGCTCTGAGTGCATGTGGTGCAGCAACATGAAGCAGTGCGTCGACTCCAACGCCTACGTGGCTTCCTTCCCCTTCGGACAGTGCATGGAGTGGTACACCATGAACAGCTGTCCACGTAAGATATGTTATCTTGTTTGTCTCCCTCTTTGCAAGTTTCAAGCCCCGAGATTCATGCTTTTGTTTTGTTTTTTTATTTTGGGGGCATCTATGGTACTAAGCAGTCAGTTCTGTGGTGTGTTCACTTGGCAGTCAAACAGTGTGTCCAGTACTGTGACGTCTTTTTCCTTGGATTTTCTATTGATGTAGTTTGAGTTTCTGTTGGTGGCGCTCTTTTCTTTGTCTGCTCAGCCATGGTGGCTATCGCTGCTCATGCTAACGAACATGTATTTATATGAAAATGTTTCAAATTATTACTTAAGCCTTGGATTAAACAGCAGTTGCTGCATGCACATCTGAAACCCTCCTAGGCACGATTCATGTGGCGTAACCAATGAAACGAGGAACACTCCACACAAAAATCCAACATAAAGTACGCACACCATAATGCTCCAGTTACAGTTAATATACTCAACCACTCAAGCATATATACTGATGTTCATCAGACTTAAAACAACCACATCAAGACAGCTTTATAAATAACCATGATTTGCTGGAGAATCATGAGTATTCAGAAGAGCATCTTTGAATGCTTGTTTTTCAACCTTCATTTAACCAAACACATTAACACTACGGCATGGTGAAAGGCCCCTCCAGGAGTGGAGATAGGGATTAATAATCTAATTTAATAGTTTGGTAACATCGTCTGCAGCTCGTACTTTGTTTGCGTAGAGTGCAGCAGAGAACAATTTTCATTTATTTAGCCTGGCAGATCAATTAAGAACAAATTGTTACTTACAGTCATGGGCAGGCAAATCCCTAGAGGGGTGAGAAGTAGGAATTAAAGTTTAGGCCTTCTGGAGGTGTTCTGGGTGCAATTCAGCTCTCACCCATCACTCATCTACATGGACGCTCACCCTGATTTGATAGCACAGTGGATAGCTACATCCTGTGTATTGGTAAATACTAGGGTTAGACTGATATATCAGTTTGCGGATATATTGGGCTGGCTGATATTGGCCTTTTGCTAAATATTGGATATCGGCCAATCAGTATCATCCACCTTCGTTATGATAGAGGTTCCTCCCTGATCACAGTTTAACCCTGCTGACCCTAAAAGAATTTCATTACTCTGAGTTTCAGTGGAGAGTTTTTGTGTCCCCATAATGGTCTAAAAGGTGTTTGAGAGGCTTTTCCATCCTGCCAATAATAAAATTCTGCAGGATAACACTGAACACTTTATTTGCATGACAAAATATCCGCTATCAGCAACTTCAGTCTAAAAACAAAGGTATCTGTCTATTGCATGGTTTCTAACTGGTGCTGTGTGTGTGTGTGTGTGTGTGTGTGTGTGTGTGTGTGTGTGTGCTGCAGCGGAGAACTGTTCTGGCTACAGAACATGTGGCCAGTGTCTGGACCAGCCGGGCTGTGGGTGGTGCACCGACCCCAGTAACACAGGGAAGGGTCAGTGCATCGAGGGCTCGTACCGCGGCCCGTTCCAGACCTCGGTCCCCGCCCCCTCCACCCTGCCCGGCCTGCCCTCCAGCCCCCAGCCCGCCCTCAACGCCAGCATGTGCCCCAACGAAGCCAAATACAACTGGTCCTTCATCCACTGTCCAGGTGGGGATCGGTCAGCTGTTCGTTTTGGAGAGACTTGAGATTTTCACCATTCAAAACTATTCATATGTTTTTTA
Organism: Centroberyx gerrardi; assembly: GCF_048128805.1. Classification (NCBI taxonomy): domain Eukaryota; kingdom Metazoa; phylum Chordata; class Actinopteri; order Beryciformes; family Berycidae; genus Centroberyx; species Centroberyx gerrardi. The sequence goes on from NC_136013.1 coordinate 4,354,925, forward strand.
AGTATTTGCACTTAAATCTTGAGTGAAATATTGAAAGCATCTCAAGTGCAATTTTTGTTATTGGTTCAATTTTTTAGCTACCGAAACGATTGCAGATGCTGGACCACTCATAGGGATTTCTTCACTAATTCATGATAATAAAGTGAAAAACACTTCACAAATACCAGGCAATGAAGTGGAGTGGCTCTTGGGACTGATCATTTTGGTAGATGCAGTGTAGTAAATCTTACATGCCTGCTAAATAAATCTGGTATTTCTAGAGAAAATCAGGATCATGTAATTCTACAGGAATTTATTGTAGATATCACTCTCTATGTACACAAATACTCAAAATTCTGTGTATTAATAATCATATTTTTTCCATTGTACGATGCTGATATGTCCATTGTATGCTCTCTGCTGTTTGGCAGCTTGTCAGTGTAACGGTCACAGCCAGTGTGTCAACGAGAGTGTGTGCGAGAAGTGTGAGGACCTGACAACCGGGCGACACTGCGAGAGCTGCATCTCCGGTTTCTATGGCGATCCCACCAACGGGGGCAGCTGCCAGCGTGAGTAGCCACGGGTCAATCAGTCAATCAATACATGAATCAATCAGTCTTTCTAAATAGCTTAATTTGACTTGTCGGTATTTTACAGTTACGTTTTGTGTTCGCCTTTTTTCCTAATTCCTAGATGTAAAGCAAAGTGCTTCTCCGGGATGGTAAAGATTTACTCTGCTCTACAGCTAATACTGACAGTCAGTCAATCAAACATTAAATCAGTCAATCAATCAGCCATTCCTTCGACAGCTTCATTTAGCTTGCCAATATATTAGAGCCATGCTGTATGTTTTGTGTTTTTGCTGATACCGAGCTGTAAAGCAAAATGTCCCTCCGGAATATTAAAAATGTACTCTGTTTTATAGCTAACAGTGACAGTCAGTTTATTGGTCTTTCTACATTGCTTTGTTCAGCTTGTCAGTATGTTTCTCGCTTTTTCTTTTTCTTTTTTTGCTGACTCCTGGTTGTACAGCAAATTGCCCCTCGGTGATAGTAAAGATTTACTTTGCAGCTAATAGTGACAGTCAGTCTATCAATTCAATTTCTTGATGTGTTATGAGCACAGTAAGATCTTTCTTAAATTGCCAAAGCATAAGTGCAAAGCTCATTATCAATACATCTCAGCTTACAAGCAAGTAATCAAGCAAACACATACTGTATACACATGAGGATAAAATTGTAACTAGCTGTCCCTCATTGCTTTGCAGGTAGCTGCATATTTCGCAGCTGGTGTAGATTTGTCAGACAGTCACTTTAATTTATTTGCACGGTGATAAAACCCAGAGGCAAAGTGAAAAGCGATAAACTCCAAAGATAAAAACGACACAAGAGAGGGGAATAGTACAAATTTGTGCAGGTGAGATAAAAATCCCAAGGGACTTAAAAACATCACACCTCAAAATGAACAAACATAGTAGATATTTTAATTTGGCTCTATCTGTAACAGGCTGTCTGCAGGTCTTAAAATGTCATAAATCATATCCAAACTTAAGGCCATAAAAGGTATTGGATACAGTTAAATAAAGCATTTTAAGTCTTAAATTCAGTTGTAGAGGTCTTAAAAATGTTGTGCCAGCCCAGTCATGCAGACCTATGTCCTCATAACACCTCGATTTTCATTTCTGTGAAAATAAAAGAAAACACTTGCAGACTGTTAAGTTTTTAAATTCTTTCAATTGTTTACTAATTTAGTAGAAAAAGCTCTGCCCTTAAAGCTCTGCCCTTATCTCTATTTGTCACAGCGAAGGAGAAAATGGTGACAAAGCATGTTTCATCCTGGAATTAGAAGTCAAAGCTCTTTCGGAGTAGAGCAAGGTGCAGCAAGAACACTTGGAAACATTTGTCATGAAAAATTAGTGTTAAGACAAAATGGAGTTCATAAAACATAAAGCAGGGAGGAGTCCTAATGTAATGGTGAATAAAACAAAACTGACAAAATCGGGAAGGAAAGATCCAACTGTCTTTATTGTTAGTTTTTTTTACCCTGATCATCTAAATTTGTGTTCTAATTGAAGCTAACTACGCTCAAATAGAGATTTTTAGCCAATTAGCCGCAGTGAAAATGTATCAACATTACTGGTCGTGAAATTTTGCTGGAACGGAAACTAAATAAACCTGGTCAGTATTCAGCAGTACTGGTAGAGCTTTCTGTAGCAGTGTGGTATATAATATGGTAGCAGTAGTTACATATATAAAGCATATGAGGATGTTGCTTTTCTCGCTGCTCATTCTAAAACCGATGTGTTTATTGTTGTTGTGTATGTTTTTTGCAGCCTGCAAGTGCAACGGCCACGCCAGCATGTGCAACCCCAACAACGGCAAGTGCTTCTGCACCACCAAGGGCATCAAAGGCGACCGCTGCCACCTGTGAGTCTCCCAGGAGCCGTTGTGTCACACTCCTCTGTCCCTCTGTCTTCTTCCCTTCTGCCCCCTCTTCCTTCTGCTGTGTTACCATACAGTGTGTCTGTTGCCGGAAAACCTGGCAACTGGAATGTTTTTGTCCCCTACAGTGAAATCAGGGGTGGGGGGGGGCGGGGGAGGGGATGTGGATCAGTCTTTGTTCGCTTGTTCATTAATTCGTCCGTCCATCACATGCAATATCTCAGACATCGCTGATTGGATTTTGATGAAACTTGGGAGAGTGATGCATATCAAAACAAGGTGACATATTTGTTACTGATTGGCCGAGTGAGGGTCTGCATCATTTGTGAGGAAATGAGATGTTTACTGTTACTGACCAAGGGCTTCATGTCTTGTGAAAACCCATTCAAAGCCTTGTGATAACACCAGCCAAAATTGCATGGCCACCAATCTGAAAATAAGGCTGTTTCTTTGCCCTTAAATTTCTGGAAAGTTGACTTCTTGTAGACATCAGGTGTTTATCCGGCAGCAACTATGCAGACAGATATGTCTCTCGGCACCGCCAGGCCTCGGCCTTTCATTCTTCCTTCTCTATTTTCCTTTCGCCGCGGTGCCTCTGACTCCAGTTGACTGAAGGTCGCGGCCCGCGGCGCTGTCGACCGCGTGGCTCCTCAGCCCGCTGCGTGACACATGGATTGCCGCCCAGCGTAGTTTTTACCCACAATTAAATCCTCCTCGTTCACGTCTCCCCTTCTCTCTCTCTCTTTGTCCCATTTCCTGTCGTCTTTTCTCCGCCTCTCGCTTTCAGGTGTGAAGTCGAGAACCGTTACCAAGGCAACCCCCTCAAAGGAACATGCTACTGTAAGTGGAATTCCAATTACCAACTTCGGTGGGGGTGGGTGGGTGGGTGTGGGAATCGCACTAAGAAATCATTGTCAGGCCCGACTCTTCCTCCTTGTTCAGGTCAATGCTAAAGCAGTTCCATGGCTCTTAAATCAAAGTAGGTCTGATGGTAGTTTGATGTTTAAAGCCACAACAGCCAGAGGAGACGCAGCTTTTTTTTTGAACAAGCGTGAGTGGCAGGCAGGAAGGAATCAAATGTGAGACGCAGATGAAACTGAATTGCAGAAGAACTTTTTGAAGCCCCGTCTTTCTCTCATCTGTGCCGTGATGACAGTCATTTCACCGGGGACAGATTGCAGTGCCGTGCTCTTGAGTCCACACAGCGATTACAAAGTCTCCTGTCATCATTATACTTGTCAACTCAACTGTGATGAAGCGGGGATATAATATAGGTAGGGAAATAGGTCTTTCAAACCGGCTAATGAAAGTAATTTTGTCGTCCTCTTTGCCCAAATATCTTTCTTCTTTCTTTTTTTTTAAGATTAGAGTAGGACCTCTAAATGATGGTTAGTTACCTGCCAAAGTGGCTGGTAGAGTAGACAAACTTACCAGCCAAAGTTGAAAGTTTCATAGGTGGCTGGTGGTAATTTTACACCTCGTTTCAAATCAGACTGAGAAGTGGTCGGGGAATTTTGGAATCTGCCAGCAAAAAAAAATAAGTCTTCCTACACAGGTCTGAAAAGTCTGGTTAAGTATGGAAATTAATTAAAAACTGTTTAGGAATTGGACAAAAACATAGCACAGAAACATATGAAAAAAGTCTTTGGGTCCTCTTCTGATACACATGATTGGCCTTGTACTACCCATTTTCTAATAATAATCTATTTATATAGCACTTTTCAAAGTGCTGAACACCAAAAGATTAAAACAATGACATGAAATAAATACAAGAATTAGCATAAAAATACACTACATAATAAAAGCCAACAGAGAAGGAGAATAAAACAATTAGGAAAAAGCGAGTTTAAAAAAAGTATGTTTTCAATTGTGATTTAAAATCAGTGACAGGCTCGGCCCTTCTAACAGTCTCAGGCAAGCCGTTCCATAACTTGGGGGCCCTCACCGCAAAACCCGCTGACATTTCTTTTATTTCGGTATTTCGGTAGCCTCTATCGACCTTCATCATAGGGAACACCCCACCAAAATCTTCAAATCCATTCAAGAAATTGAGGCCTGCAAAGTGTATGGAAGTTTGAAATGGGAAAATGCGCGGGAGAGCCGGGTAATTTCCTGCCCTGAGCGCTGTGTGGAAACATGTTCTTGTGTGACTTTCAAACTAGACTGAGCGGGCTATTCTTCTTCTTTTGTAACCCCCCACCCCCCACCCCCACCCCCCACTTCCCACCCACCCCATGCACCCACTCCTCCGGCTCTGACACTTCAAACAGACACGCTCCTCATCGACTACCAGTTCACCTTCAGCCTGTCACAGGAGGACGACCGCTACTACACCGCCATCAACTTTGTGGCCACGCCTGAGGAGGTATGTAGCCGACGCCGAACGCCCCACCGACACAGCATCTGTCTCGCCTTTATTAGGATTAAAGATTGTAAAGTCAGCATGTGGTGATGGTGATGAAGTTTTTTTTTTTTTGGTTGTTTTCTGTCTCTCAATTTCCGCCCTATGATTCTTCTCCAGTGGTTTATTTGTCATTTTTATAATGATAATAATGACGATAATAACATCAGTAATAACAGTGGTAATCATAATAATAATAGCCATTGTAAGAACGCCAATAATAACAATTCAAAACTATTTACGCAGCAGTTTTCTTGACAATATTACAAAGTGGTGTAAAATAAGAGCAACAGAACAAACTGATGGAACATAAACAAACCATAATGAAGAGAAGACTTGCCCTGCTGGCTCCATTAAGACCCAGTCAGCAGAGCCGACAAAACAATTCAGCGGCATATTATCATAACAATACTGAAAAACAGAAAGTTCACTCAACAGAATTTACTGTGCCCCGCAGCACGGACAGACAGGAAGGAGAGCAGATTGAAGTGTGATGGCTCAACATGAACTACACCGGTACCCAGGCAGTGTCACAGATGTTTTCCCAGGGAAACAAAGCCTTGTCCGGTCTTGTTTACCTGGCTGTAGCATCTGGAGATGAAGCTGAATTACAAGGATCTGATTAAATGTGCCAGATGGGATTTTTTTCCCTGACGAAGCTTTCACCAAGTGACATCCGAGGCAGAACTAGGTCTAGATCCCTCCTCTGCAGAAGTCTGTTTTTAAAGTCAGAAGGAAACTACATTCTGATGGTTTCTTGCTTCTGTATTTCAGCGTATTTCTGATTGAAATTTGCTGCTGGCAGACAATATCAGCACCTAATTCAAATGAGACAAACCTGCTGAATAGAGGTGTTCAGGGGGGATGAGTCACTTCAAATGCTGTAAACTTGCCTGACTGGAAGGATTTTAGCATTTTTTTTTTAATGAGGGGAGCCAATCAAGACCAGTTGTGATGCATTGACTGGAGGTTTTCCAAAGTAAAGATAACTACAAAGATTTAAATTGTTCCAAGTAAATAAAATGTCTGTGTTCCCATTACAGCACTAACTATAAAAACATCCGAAACTATAACTTTATTTTTGGTTCAATGTCAGATCGATTTTTATTTATTTATAAATAATTTGAGGATGCAGAGACCATGATAAAACATTTTCAACCAGTCAAATTGAAAGTTTATTCAAAGTTTGCTGAGGAACTTATTATAGATATCATTGTAGTGTATTGTGTGAATGCTTGAGCAACAATGTATCATTATAGTTTATAATTATCTTAATAGTTATCGTTCTAGATGTGAATGGGCCTTGAGAGAGGATGGATTTTTGAAAATTTGCTTTCAATTTAAGCGCTCAAAATCAAATTTGAACTGTCTACATTACACATCCTTCATCGTATATGTAGATAAATAGAGGATCTTTTGAATTTCTGTAGCGGGGGCCTCTTTAACTCTTTAACTATTCATCCCCTCTAAACCTAATTAAATGTTTGTTGTGTTGTTAACAAGAAAAATTAATTATTAACAATTGCCTTGTTAGTAAGACATGGCTATCCATTGGCCTGTAAATATTTATTAGCTGTTAACTTACACCTACTTAACGTCACGCTCACAGACTGGAATCACTTTAGAATTGTTTATTTTGGTGCGGATCGTTTTAGACGTTGATTTTCATTCAAACGGATGCATTTTGTTGCTAATCCAAATGCAATTAGCTGTCCAAATTTGCTGTAGCATGCCATAATTGTTTGCTCTGCTGCTAACTGGAGCTAGGGAGTGGAAAAGTCCCTGCCCTGCATTTACAGCACCACTGGTTCTGTTTTTGTTTTTTGGCACGTATACTGTAATATTTTTAACGACTTTTTGACTCCATGCCTTTTGATGTTTAAAAGTCGACCACGAGACTCTTCAATGATTCTTGGAGTGTTTTATTTCCTCTTCGCTGCATGTTTATATGATACATGCAACTGGAAATAGATGCTGACGACAGTAATGGTGATGACGATACATGTTTTCTGTGTCCTCTGTCCTTCCTCAGCCAAACCGAGATCTGGACATGTTCATCAATGCCTCCAAGAACTTCAACCTGAACATAACCTGGGCCACTAGCTTCACTGGTAGGTCTCCACCGACATGCTGTCACATGCCAGCTCAGTCTTCTGAAGGTGTAGCCGGCTTAATTCAATGAAGCATCTGTGATGGGAGGGGCCTACTTTCACCAGGCCAGGTTCCTTCACAGGCGCTCGCCCCGTGCAGCTTAACAGGTCGAGGAATCAGATTCTGTGTAGTGCCAAATGTAGAAGAATAAGATATCAAGAGCCTAGTTATATATCTGGGTTGCAGTCTTGTCGACGTAATTGCATGTTGAGACTTTTTAAACCTGATATACGTAAAAAAAAAATCATTAGGAGACTCAAAATGACTTTTGTGTAATTGCGGGAAAATACTTTTGGCATCCGAAAATGGGGAAATCATGTAGAGAAAGTGCTGTCATGTTCCTCTTGTTCATCAGATAAGGATGAAAGTACCCTCAATTTCAAGCTGACTGTTCATGTTTAAACATCATCTTCACTTCACTTTATCTAGTACAGAGTCAAAATATGAAACACTGTTATTGTCTGATATTACGTATTATATTATCTACTATGTATTATACTTATGTATGAATTCTCCTATACTGTGCATTCATCAAGCATTCACCACACGATGCGCCAAAAACAATTCTCTTAGATGTGAGAAGTGGTGCCGTTTCACCTAACTTGTTCTGTCATAAATGTCCTTTCTTTCTGTCTGTCTGCCTTTCTATCTCTTTGTCTGTATTCCTTTCTTTCACTTCATTTGTCTTTCTTTCTCTTATTCTGCTATTTTCCTCTCTCTCCATCTTTGTCCCTTTTCTCTCTTCATTTGTCTTTCTCTTTCCTTTTGTCTTTTCTCTCTACTTGTATTTTTTCCTTCCTCCCTTCCCTTCTTCCTTCCTTCCTTCCTTCCTTCCATTACTCACTTCCTTTCTATACTTTTATCCTTTCTCCATCTCTATCTTTCTTGTCTGTTCTTCTTTCTGTCGTTCAGCAGGAACCCAGACCGGGGAGGAGATTCCCATAGTCTCCAGGAGTAACATCAAGGAGTTCAAAGACAGCTTTTCCAACGAGAACTTTGATTTCCGCAACAACCCAAACATAACCTTCTTTGTCTATGTCAGCAACTTCACATGGCCCATCAAGATTCAAGTAAGTTGGGCGGCTCACCCAGTCGAGCGCAAACCATAAGGCTCAGTCCTTATCGCAGTGACCCGGGTTCGAATCCGGCCCGCGGTCGTTTACTGCATGTCCTCCCCTCTCTCTCTCCCATACCTTCCTGTCTCTCTCTCGCACTGTCTCTATCAATAAAGCATAAAAATGACTAAAATAAATCTTTAAAAAGAAAATAATAATAATACAAATGCGAAAATTAAAGGGTAAGTTCGGTATTTTTCAACCTGGACCCTATTTTCCCATCTTTTTGTGTCTAAGTGACTAAAGGGGACAACAATTTGTGAAATTGGTCCAGTATTGAGCGAGATCGCATCGCCGGCAGCCGCGAAATGAGCTGCAATGTAATCCGACGGGGCAAATGTGAACCGTCAATGTACGTCCACTAAAAGTGCTTGTTTTTGCCACTGACAGGCTCAGATTGTTATTATAAGTGTCTGACAACATTATGGAAAGGACCCTACAGAGAAATCTGACACCGGTCTGTGTGTAACTTCCTGCAACAACTCAACTCTCGCGAGACTTGAGCGAGACTTGGTTACACACAGACCGGATCAAGCGAAAGGTAAAGAAAAACGTTTAATTTCTCTGTAGGGTCCCCTTTAGTCACTTAGACACAAAAAGATGGGAAAATAGGGTCCGGGTTGAAAAATACTGAAGTTACCCTTTAATATCATTTAATATGAAATGAAATATGATAGAAATATGATTTACGCAAGCTAAACAAAGTCCTGAATATTCTCTGTTGCTGCTTGGACTCATTTTTATATTTGCATACGCGCTTCTGTGCAGCTGCATGTTGCTAACTAGCAGGCTTTGGGCCCGAGTTCCCACTGGGACTAACCATGCTCAAAATGTAATGTACTCATGATACTGTAAGGCACCCTGAATAAAAGCATCCACCAAATGGCACGTCAGGTCGTGTAATATGTTTTCATGTGTGCACTCGCTCATAGTCGGGTCACACATGTTACACAAATGCACGTTCGCACACACACACACACACACAATGCCCCATATTATGCCATGTTATGGATTAAAGTGATGTGTAGCGTGGGAAATAAAACACCCGTATCTTGCAGAGTCTAAAGCTGGTCAATTTTCACTGTGACTGGTAAGCTTGTCTACTCTACCAGCCACTTCTGCAGGTACCCATCTATCATTTGCTGGTCCTGTTCTATTATAAAAGCAAAACCGTTGGCTGGTAAAACTGAAAGTGGCCGGTGAATCTTGGCGTTCACCGGTCACTGTGGCCGGTGTCCTGCCCTGGGTGTCCAGCATCCGTTCTCTAGTGTTGATGTGGCTCCTAGCTAGGTGTTGCTCCTCGGCAGCAGCAGTGAATACTCCCCTGTATCTGCTCGCCTGGCTGCCGGCGGCGTGTGTTTATGCAGCCAAGCCACAACCACTGCTGCACTCAGTGAACCTCTGCCATGTGGAGGGGTGGGGGTGGGGGGTGGGGGGTGGGGGGGGGGGCTGAGTAGAGGAGAGCAAACTGTCCCATCAACAGTACTCTTCCTGTGTGTCGGCAGTGATGTGCTGGCGTAATGTGGAGTGTTTAGCACGTCTAATTGCGTTATTTGCACCAGGGTAAGGGTCAACTCGCTTCAGTAAATTCACCGAGTGGATTTTCCTCAATGTTAGAAAAATATAAATCCTTTGTCATATAAAGGCTCTTGATATCCAGTCTATATGGAAATTATTGAGAAAGAAGATTCTGTCATTAGTGAATTACATATAATCAGAATTTAAGTGCAGACTACCTTAACTGCCAGCCGCTCCTTTCCCTTCATCTACTTCCCCGCTGTCTGTCATCCACTTAGTTATCCTGCAGACGGACCCTGTATGTGTATGTGTTCACATAAATATACATACGCTTATGCATATGCACACAGACACACACACAGTTTGTGGTGTACTTTATTTTATCTCGTTCTCATTATCCCGTGTTTTAGTGTCTCTCGACATTTATGTGTATTTGTCTCCTTGTTTTCTCTGAAGCACTTTGTTACAAATGTTTTTTTAAAGCGCTCCATGAACAAGTTGAATTTACTAGTTTCAATATACATTATGAATTGGGTTTATTGAAAGTTAATTAACTCTAACCCTGATTTGCACGACTAGCCTACCCAATTATGTTGGTACAAATACTTCAAAAGATGTGTAGCTTTTCAAATGCTCCATATTGAGTTGTATCTACATCCGAACTGTGTGCGCAGCTGATAGTAAAACCATTCAGTGGCTGAAACTTGCTGTTTATTATCCTGTAGTTAAAAGCAAGTTTCCGGAGCTCTGATTGTATGTCTGAGACAAATGTTTCTGTGCATGTGCATGAGTGTATACGCTCGTGTTTTGCAGCGTGAAAAAGGATAGAAATGACTCAAAGCTAAATTTGATACGGGAATGTGCTGCCAGGATTGGTCGGTGCTGGTTTGGGACAACCGCGGCGACTTGCTCTGTCTCCGTGTGCGCTCCTGATCAGTTCTGGAAGTGATTTGACTGGTCGTCCCAAGCTCCTTCCCCTCCCCCCCCCCCCCCCCCCCCCCCCCCTCCGAAAAGGGATAGTCCTCCCTCTCTCTCGCCCGCCTCCATCCTCCATGTCCTGCCTCATGAGTGTTTTAGTTTGCCCAGCTTCAGAACCAAACTCCGGCTCCTGCCAGGCAGCCTGAGGAGGGAGAGCCAGGTCTTCAGACCGGCTCTGCGGCACGGCAGAGTGCCTTCCCCCTGCCAGGCACCTCTGGTCCTCCTCACCTCTCTGCCCCGCTCTCTCGCTGGGTGGGATCATGTTGGAGATCACCCCTGTCCTCCAAACCATAGCGTGCAGGTCTGCTAGCGTGTACGTTTTCGTCCTCGCACTCATGGAGCTTTACCTTCGTCAGCGAGGTAACATTTTCCACTTGTTCCTCTTCCTTTTCTCCCACCCCCACCCTGTCTCTAAGTCATTTTTTTTTTACCAAAAGGCCTTTTATTCGCCTTTTGTTGCTTTCACTTGCTTCCCTTGCCGTTAGTGGTTTGTTGTCTGTTGGTTGTGCGCTCAGTGTGTGTGTGTGTGTGTGTGTGTGTGGGATTGTAGGCGGTTGGTCCTCCAGTGTTGGCAGGCGGAGATTGGAGTGTTGGAAAATGGTTCATAAACAGCAACGGAGAAAGTGCAAGGGCAAAGTGGAATGTTAAGTTGAAACACATGCTGCATTGAGAGTGGGCTGTGTGCAAGCAAAGCCTTTTCTCCCAGCTTTAGTATGCAACTATACAAAGCTATCTGTCTCTCTCTCTCTCTCTCTCCGTCTGTCTCTCTGTCTCTCTCTCTCTCTCTCTCTCCGTCTGTCTCTCTGTCTCTCTCTCTCTCTCTCTCTCGCTCGCTCACTCACTCTCCAGCATACCACCTCAAGGTTGTCTCTGTTTTTTGTTTTTCTTTCACGTGGTCAGAAGTCCCGCTACAACGGTGTGTATACCGTTCGCAGCAGCTTCTGTGTGTGTGTGTGTGTGTGTGTGTGTGTGTGTGTGTCCTTGCGTGAATCATGCATTTTGCACGGTGAGAGAGCACGTTTGTTTGTTTTCGTCCATTTACATAGAGATTCACCTACAGAGCCGTGACTTGTACCTTCGCCTTCCAGTCCGCTGCATTAAGTCAGCACCACACCTTATTACCCAAGGAATCGGACAGTTCAGCCACGCTCCTTGTTGGAATGCACGGCAATTTTTCCCATAATGTGTATCAAATAATACAGTTCATAACACTTCAGAAAAGCATGGGTCTTGGAGTGCAGCAGAAACCCTTTTGTAATACCAATTTGACCCACAAAAAATGACAGCTTCTACAATGCTCAAAGTGAATTTTATGTTGTCTTCATCGCCGCCAAGGGGCCCGAATAATCAAAGCAGAATCAATTGCATTGAGATTAGTCAGCGAGCTCTGCCGCTCCTTTTTTTTTTTTTTTTGCTTTCCTGATGAAGAATAGATTTGGATTTAATGATGTTTGTAATGAAACGCAAATCCCAGACTAATTACATTAAAGAGCTGTGATCTCCTGTTCCGTGCCTTAGTGAACATGTCATGATATGGTGGAGATTAGAGCAGTCTCCAATTTAATACCCCGCTGTGGAGTAGCAGCTGTAGCTATCAGCTGGCTGGGGCGCTCTGTGTATCAGTCTGGACGCATGTAGTGTGTATCTACACCATGCATGGCTGCCTGATTGGTGCTTCTTGATACTGATTACAGACAGGTTGGGAAACTAACCTTTTGGCCCGCTGGCCACAGTGGCCGGTTTATCTGAAAGATCATCGACTAGCCACTCATTATTTTAACAGCATTAGATTTTTAGAACAGAATCGGACCTCCAAGTGATGACAGATTACAGCATCTTCTATTGGAAGAGTAGAAAACGTAGCAGCCATAGTGAAAATTGATCAGCATTTGGCTGGTGGCCGGTGCCATTTTTCCCACCATTGTCACAGGCATATTTGAGGAGACACCTTTTGAAATATTCACCGGCACTGGACGAGCTTGGGTGCGCACATCCACACATGCACACACACATGCATGTGAGTGCGAACACAAAAGTGCACGTGTTCAGTCCACCCACACACCAACCTCGCCTTATTATAACATCTCCCTTTATTTTCCTCTCTCCTTTTCTTTACTATCTTTGCGGCACCTGTTGAGCAGCCCTCCCTCACGCCGATAACGATACATTTCTTCAAAGCTCCAGTATTGTTCAAGCGGCTGTCAGAAGCCATTAGAGCCGGAATTTTTCCCGTCTTAATGACCGGCGGCAGGATGACAGGGCCTGCTGTGAGATCCTCCGCGGCCCCTAAAGAGTCACCCTCCGCTGGGCACATAACGAGAGCGTCACCCGGGCCTCCCGCCGCCACCGTCAGCCTGCCTCTCGGTGACAAAGCACAGCACACAGCTGACACTCAAGATTAGCCGCTACCATGACTGTTATCGCACATCTTCTCGCCGTGGCGGCCCCGCTTGTACTTTTCAAAATGAAGGAGTTAAGCAAAGATGCAGCGTTGACATGATGCTGAAGCACCTAAGCTTCAATGATGGTTTTCTTGTGTTCAGGAACTACAGCAAGTTGGATTTGGCCTTGAAGGCAGCTATTGTGTCATTAGGAGAGAGTATTATGTATCTATAATCACCTAGAGACGTGGACGGCTTTGTTAGGCTGCTGTCACAAAGCGCACCGCGTTTCAGTATACCAGCCGACAGCTTAGGGCTTCTTTGATAACTCTAAGCTTTGCTCCTACAAGAATCCTTGCCAATCACAGTTTCATACAATCTCTGATAGTTTTTCTTTAATCCTTTCATTTTTACCTCCCATTTACATTCATGGGCAGAAAGAGAAGATTCCTTCAGAAAAGATTTCCCCTTTAATTGCGAGAAGCTGGTGGGCTTCCTAGAAATTCTGAACACTTCCCAGAAATGTCTCTTCGCTTTGCTTGCGGAGGTGTATGGGAGGATCTGTCGGGCAGAGTGGAGCGAGCCTCTGTCGCCTGCAGCGCGGCGTCGGACCAGACCTTTTTTTAAAATCCTGCTTACTTTGGAGAAGCGCTGGGGAAGTGGGCGGAACGGGGAGAGGGCGAGAGAAACGAGAGCCGCTGCTTCAGAATATTTCGGATCGGAATGTCAAAAAGCGAGTGAGGAGGAGTAGGGAAACAGAAAATGTCGGTGTGTTCTGGCTGTCCACCTCACACTTTTTCATCTTAACCCTGCAGCTGGTGTGTCTCTCTGCGCCCCGCAGCAGTTTAGATGCTATTCAATGGAGGCTTTTATCTGAAGTGCCTTACAGTACAGCTTGGGTGCATTTCATTTACAGCATGGGTGGCCCCGAGTCGGTTTCGAACACCTAACCCTAGCGGTGTTGGTGCCGTGCTCTACCCCTCGAGATACACGGGGAATCGAACCTGTAACCCTTCCAGTGTTGGTGCCGTGCTCTACCCGTCGAGCTGCTCGGCACCAGGTAGTACAGAGAGAGTCAGTCCCATGCTGATGACATCATCTTTTCAAAGTTTTCTATGGGTGTATTAGCACCCCGAACGTCTATTTGGTGTTCAACAGTCTGGAGGAAAACGATCACACCGAGGATTCGGCGCTCAACAGTAATCAACAGCAACACATTAGCGAGCCAGATGGTGCCGACTACACAAGTAAATTAGACCCAGGGCCGTTCACAAGCACACACGCGCCTGTCATCCCGCCGCACAGGGCCGATGCCTTTGGCCCCATGTTGTTCTCGAACGAGTCACTTTAGCTTTACATATTCCGATCCATCAAGCTTTTCCACGCATATATTGTTATTACTGATCATATATTAAAAATTCATAGACTAATCTGACGTGCACGCAGCTGTGTTCTCCGGCTTTTGTCTTTTTTTCTCCCCTCCATTTTCCCGTGGAATTGTATGCAAATCCCTGCTTTGCTGGGGAATAATAAGCGAGAGTGGTGATGAGTTCTGGTCCAAGGTGTCACCTCGGAGAGCTGTCGGAGCGTGTGTGAGGGGAATTCTGCAGGTTGGCAGAGACGCAGTACCCCCGTGCCGCCAGAGAGGGGCAGTGTTGTGCCAGCAAGGGCTGTGTCCTTTGGGGGCGGTGTGGGGTATGCGGTGGGGTGGGGGATAAAGCACTAGCAATGTTACCCCTGGCAACCTTGATTAAGACAGGATGTCATTAGTACAATTGCTCTTGTGATGATTACACAGCGAATATTTCTGCCCACATGTGCACAAGAACGAGGTTTGTGCGAGCTGTGGGCAGCGGAGAGGCCGGCTGCTCGCCTGTTGTCGGTTTGACAGGCAGGCGGTCTGGAGCACAGATAAGCAGGAAGACGGGGAACCTCCCAGTAGAAAGGAATAGGAGTTGTGTGTCCCTAAAAAAAAACACAGCAGAATCCCAGAGTTAAGCCAGAGTACACACTAACAATATGTTCATCTAAGTACAACGAATGCACCAATGTCACCAAGACGAATTCCGGTGCACAGTCATATCAACGACTTGCATAGTATCATGCAACATACATGCAGCATCTCACATACAGCGCAGCGTGTGTGTGTGTGTGTGTGTGTGTGTGTGTGTGTGTGTGTGTGTGAGCGGAGGCAGCGTTGTCTCTCCTGCTCTGTTCTGCTCCTTTTGACAGATCTACAAGGTCGACTCCAGTCCTAAGCTTGCATGTTTATGAGTGTATAATGCTGACCCTCCTTTTTAAAATCCCCTTATTAAAGCAGATTTCTGTCTCTGTGTGTTTTGTCCTCTCTTTCCCCCGCTGCAGATCGCCTTCTCCCAGCACAGTAACTTCATGGATCTGGTGCAGTTCTTTGTCACGTTCTTCAGGTGAGCACCCCCCCCTCCCCTCCCTCCCCTCCCTCACACACACACGCACACACAGCCGCAACACCCCCCTTCCTCCTGTCAAGTCACTGTTCCGCACCACAGATGTGTTATACTGTTAGGGTGGTTGGAATTGTCTTGGATGTATGTGTGTATGTGTGTGTGTGTGTTTGTGTGTGCGTGCATGTGTGTGTGAGATGCAGTGTGAACCATGGTGATGGATCACCAAAGCCACTCTACTGTAGCTATGCATTACTACTATTTCATTACTATGAAGAACCGCTCCAGCTTACTGGTTTATAGGAACTGGTAAGCTGTCAACACACACACACACACGCACATGCACACACACACACAGGCAACTCTCACTGTGTGTCGCTCTATTTCATTCGCTTATAATCACACACACACACACACTCTTACTTCACATCTGTGTGGTCCACCTAAGGGACCAGGACATGCAGACTGGACTGTATGTGTATCTGTGCATACTTGCACACACATGCATGGGTATGTGTTGAAATGCGGTATATTCCTGGGCTGGACTCCACTTCAGGAACTGCTGTAATGTGTTATCGATTTAAGAACTGAGAAGGACCAAAAATTGGGTAAAATGTGTGTCTATGCGCGCTTGAGTGCATGTGTGTGTGTGTGTGTGTGTGTGTGTATTCCTCTTGAGTGTCCCACGTGTGCTCCCTGAAGGAGAGTCTAGGACTGTGTGCACACTCCACAACGCCCTGAAAAAAAATTGCCGGCCGGCCGTTCCATGTCACGGTGCTTTTATTGATCCTGTAGCCACATAAAGGCGGAGAGCTTTGATAGTGGTGATTTGGAAGATTCTGATATTTTTTTTTTGTGAACAGCCCTCTGCAATTACTGTGATGTTCAAAAGCAGCGCCTGAATAATTCACCCTCCTCACTGAGGTTTTTTGTTCATTTTTCTTGATGGGTTCTCTGCATTAAAAGCTGTAGGGATATTTACGCCGCTCCAGCCGGTGAACCTCCTCCCTCCCCTCCTCCCTCCCTCCCTTCCTCCCTCCCTCCCCTCCTCCCTCCCTCCCCTCCTCGCACACAAATGCAAACCCTGCAATTACTGGCTCATGATGCACGTATGTTTATACACGTGTCAGCATTCGAACACCGGCGCGTCAGCATTTGAAGCTTTGGACACGCACCTACTGTGTGCAGTAAGCAGGCGTCATAGCACTCCATAAAGATAACCCCTCTAGCTTTCCTCCTTCCCTCTCTCCTTCCCCTTCTCTCCAGTTCCCTCCCGCTCTCGTTCGCTCTCTTCCTCTTCCTCTCTCCCTCGCTCTCTCTCGTTCGCTCCCGTTCTCTCCCCTTCCTTCTCGCTCTCTCCCTCCCTCTCTCCTTTCACCCCTTGTTTTCCCTCTCCCGCTCCCTCCCACTCTCTTCCTCTCCCATCCTCCCTACCTCCCTCCTTCCATCCCTCTCTCATTCGCTCTCGTCCTCCCTCTCTCTCTTCCATCCTCCCTACCTCCCTCTCTCGTTCGCTCTCTTCCTCTTCCTCTCTCCCTACCTCCCTCGCTCTCTCGTTCGCTCTCGTTCTCTCCCCTTCCTTCTCGCTCTCCCTCCCTCTCTCCTCTCACCCCTTGTTTTCCCTCTCCCGCTCCCTCCCACTCTCTTCCTCTCTCCCATCCTCCCTACCTCCCTCCTTCCATCCCTCTCTCGTTCGCTCTCGTCCTCCCTCTCTCTCTTCCATCCTCCCTACCTCCCTCTCTCGTTCGCTCTCGTCCTCCCTCGTTCCCGTCCTCCCTCCCCCTCTCTCTCCTTCCATCTCCAAGCTGCTCTCCCTCTCCCCCTCCCATTCTCTCTTCCTCCCTTCCTCCATCGCTCCGTCTCCCTCCTCTCTCCTTCCATGCCTTGCTTCCCTCCCTCTCTCTCTCTTTCCCTCTCCCTTGTCCCATCCCCTCCCTTCCTTCCTCCCAACCTCCCACCACTCTCTCTGACTTGCTCTTAATCCCACAGCTCAGTCTTTTTTCGACGTGTGTGTGCTTCTCGCCACCGATTCAGCAGAGATGAGCAGAGACCCAAAGTTAGCTAGCTAGCAGCCTCGTCCCTGTTTGCTGCTGGTACTTTGGGCGCCGCATTGTTTGTGGCGCGGGGGAGGAGAGGGATGCTAATTAACGTGAAAATTGTTTGCTCTTTTTCACTCTGACTTTCTCTCTTTCTTAATCTCGCTCTTTCTCGCTGTCGGTTATGCTCTCTCTCACTCTCTCTCTCTCCTCGCTCTCTGCCATGTTCCCTGTGGGGACAGGGGAAGGTGGTGCCATCCCCTTATCTGCAGCACCAGCACAGATCCCCCCCCACAAGCATTCACCAGCCGTGAAACAGATGCATTAAACATCAGCGTTAACCACAAGCAGACGCGTTCACGTGTCTGCGTCCGGCTGTCCGGCAGTTATCGCACCCTCGGCTCTCAGAAGTGAATAACTCTGTCTTCGGTCAGCTAAATGCAAATGTTCAACATTCATGGAAAAACCTGGAGAAGTCGTGGAATTTGAATATTGTGTCTTCCACGTCTGGAAAAGTCTTGGAGAATGTGAAATATCCAAAACATTTTTTTGGAAATGCCATGAAAATTTATTCTTAAGCTTTTTCTCAAACAGTCATGGTTGTAATGTTAAACTTGGCTGCTGCTTGAGCAAGCTGCCTTTGAAGTGATAGTGACCTGAATGACAGATTTCTTGGATACATAAGTCCCGCGTGCTGCATCTAGTAAGCCAAAACGGCTATTTAACATAAAATGTAACTTTTGAACATCACATGCCGGCAAAAAGTTGTAGCTATTACATTGTCTGTTTTTATAAAAATGTTTCTTCGTCCATGCTGCATTTCTGTCTCTCAACCAACTCGTCACCAGCCCATTGCTTCTAACACCTGACTCACACTAACACTGATTTTTTTTTTTTCCCTGAAACAATTACTCTTGACTATGCAGCCAAAGTTCAGCAGTAGATCAGCAAACATGCAGGACTTCTACAAAGGTGATCTATCTAAAAGTCATTGTATATGATTAACAAAATGATGTAGGAATGTGTTATCTGCTGTTTAGCCAAGTGTGGATAGTTCAACAAAGCAGTGAGTTCTGCAGAATCAACCAATTTACAGCAGGCCGCTCACTACTGCAGTGGGGGCAAAGCCAGAGAGACACTCTGTTGTTTGTTGTAACTATAATCCTGGAGCAAGATTAAGGTCAAGGCACCGATGACAAAACAATCAAGTTTCCTTGACAATCCAGAAGTTCTGCAACCTGCAGTGGGATCACTATTCTTTGTTCCGGGGCCGGTGGTGCTCTTTTTTTAATTCAGACATCAAAGCAATAGAAGAAAACAAGAGTCTGAACTATTGTTCTAGAACACTGACCACATGTCAGCACATTGGGTTGTTTACTTCTTAAAAAACTTGACTTAACCTTCTAATAGTCAGCCTAGCACTGGGGCCCGGTGTCCCAGAAAACTCTGCTTCCCGTGAGAATGTGGCTCCCTGGTACATCTGTGCTCCTTTATAGCTAATATTAACATAACATATGCTATTCGGTGGACACCTCTATCTGAAGTGAGCGCGTACTTTTTTAGTGTGAGTGGCCCCGGTGGGAATTGAACCCCTAACGCTGGCAGTGTTGTGTACCTCTAACCCTGGAGGTGTCAGTCAGTGCAAAACACCGACACAATATACCATGTGAGGTACAGGAGCACTATTAACAGCACAGGGCGCCACAAGAGAATATAGTGCTTTCAAAGCATTGACGACATAATAATTGCTGCTAAAGTAATGACCATAAATTCACACTGTGAGCTTATGCTAAATCACCACCAGGCAGCCTAGATCACCCTTGAAAAATGTCATACTTGGTGAGATGAATATTAAAATTTAAAACTTATCACGATGTGTGTGTATTCAAAATGATTAGTAATTTACATTGCTTTGCCGCCTGTTTGAACAGAGGGGAGACATCGGGGTGGAGGCATTAGAATATGGGGTACCAGCAGGCTTCCTGCCCTGGGCGATGTCTGGGTGGGTGTGTGGGTGGGTGGGATGGAGTGACATGAATGAGTCACCCTGCTGCCATCCAGGAGATTTAACGTCTCTCCTCTGAGAGACAGATGTGTTTGATTCAAGCGTACATCAGAGTGAAGATGAGCGCTCTTTTTCAGGCTGCGTTCTGTCTGCATCTGAGGCTTCTGTCTTCACTCCCCTCGCGCAACATCAACTGATATGTTTTTCTCCCAGTTTTTGTTTGTTTTTTCCTTGTGCACTAGCAGTCAAAAGTTTGGACACACCTGATTAAATGTTCTATGTTTTTCATTATCTTAAAGCCATCTTGATCTAAAGGCTTCTGCTTAAATACTTGAAATTAGTTTCTTAGACAAATATAAATAGTGAAGTTGATCCTATGTATGAATTTCTTTCCAAAGCCTTTGCCTTTCCATCAAGGCAAAGGGCGGCTACTTTAAAAAAATCTAAAATATAAGATAGTTTTGATTTGTTTAACACTTTTTTGGTCACTGCATAATTCCATTTGTGTTATTTCAGAGTTTTGATGTCTTTACTATTATTCTAAAATGTGGAAAAACTGTGGTGTGTCCAAACTTTTGACTGGTAGTGTATGTGAGACTGGGCGCATACCATCAGTAGCTATCCGCCTCCATCAGCTCCTAACCAGCAGCAGCAGAGGGTCAGCGGTGTTTTAGCGCTCGAGGACCTAAACCTGAACCATGAACCTCTTCTAACGCAGAGAGATGATTCGTGTTCTGTCTCCCAGGTCTCCGGAGTCAACTGTGCGTCCTGACTGTGTACCTCGCTCTCCTCCGCTGTCCACCTCTCACCCTCTGCCCTCCACCTCCCTCCTCCCCGCTGCACCCCACCCCCACCGCCGCCCCTCTCTCGCTCCGGCTCCCGAGGTCCAGCCGTCGGTTTTCACCCCTGGCTCTCGGTGTGTGTGCGGCGCGTCCTGCCGGTGTGCGGTTACACGGCAGCAGCCTCCACTTTCTCCGCGGTGGCCCCCTCTATCTCTCTTTGTGGTATTCTATTAACCAGCGCGGCAGACCCCAGGGGAAATGTGCTCGGCTGCGATAGACTCCTTTTTTTTATCATCTGCCACTAACTTTTACAGGGGCGCAAACGCACATAGCGGCCTACGGGGACGGGAAACACACACACACACATCCAGGCACAGGCACGAGTACATGCACACACACAGATGAAGACATACAGGTGTGACCATCCAGTCTCACACACACACACACACACACACACGGACACACTCCCAGACCGGGGCTCTCAGTTTTGGGCCCGTGCCATAACTGAAGAGCAGTAGGAGGAGCTGATCTGTCATCAGCAATCCCAGCCATTCTTACATAATATGGAGCGCCCTCTGCTCCCAGCCACAGTGCATGGGTTATTCTGCTGTTGTGAAGCGCTCTCTCACACACACACACACACACACACACATACACACACAAACACACACATACACAGGCACACACACACACACATTGTCTTATGCGCACACAGGCTCACTCACCCTCTTACAGCCTCTTATACACACCTGCACACTTAGACACAGACACACAAATACTTTCCCCTCTCTTGTTCTCTCTCACACACACACACACACACTCAGACTCTCACAAATGCACTCATACACACATGCACTCAGAAACACTCATCTATACAAACACACATAGGAGGCAGCAGGCTCTTAAGTGAAAAACATTTGGAATACTGGCCACTCAGTGGAGCTGTGTGCCCTCCATGCTCCTCGTCTCTGTCCTCTGCTCTGTCCTCCATATACAGACACACACACACACACACACACACAACACACACACACACACACACACACACACACACACACACACACAGGCTGACATGGACCTTCTCCCTTTCTCTGCTACTTCTGCACAGCTCCGGCCTATAGCCTGCAAGGGTGCAAGGGTTGGGGTTGGCTCAATACAATCAATTCAAAATGTCAATTTTCAACTGCAACCCATTTACTAATGACTAACTAATCATTCGTTCTCAATTATTTCCCCCGTGGCATTTGTTCTCGGTGACTTCATTATTGAGCGAAGAGCTTTTCGGTTTTCAAATTCGGAAAAGGGATCCTTCACTCTGATTAGTCGAAAAGAAAGTGACATTGACGCCGACTGTGATACGCGCTGTGGAGCATGCGGGCGCTTCCCCCCCCTCACGCTGGTTTGTTTGTGTGTACACACACGTCAGTCCGCATGAGCGTCACCAGCAGCAGTGACCATGGGAGATTGACAGCGGAGATGGGCTACAGAAAAGTGCATGGTGGAGATGTGTATTTTAACCCCCCCCCCCCCCCCCCCCCCCCATTCTGCAACACACACTATGTGTCCATCCAACTGTCAGGCAAATTTAACGCTAACTTTTGAAATGTTGAAGTGAATAAATCGGCTTTCTTAATGGAAAGAAAACCACACACAACCAGAAGACAAATGGAAAAAGTCTTTCAAGGGTTGATGAATATTGGACAACTTGTTATTGTTCTGAGGTGTCGGCTATTGTTGGGTATATTTCATACTTTCATCCAAAGACGAACACAAAGAAATGCATTTGCATACAATCTCCACTGTCACTGATGTCACTGGAGATGCTTTTGAATTATTGAGCAATGAAACTGAACCCTTCATGCTAAGCCTGCATCAGTATTTATTTAAGACTAAATCGCAATTTATCACATAACTTTTTATATCAACAAAAAACTTTTAAGCTTAAGGTGAGCTAAACTATATTATAGTTCGTAATATTAATATATTATTATACATAATTAAAGTTATCAATGTGTTATATATACAATACTGAGGAAATGTTATCAAATTTTGCTGTTTTGCTTCAGCTTTTCTAATTCAGTATGTCATAATTCATACAGTATATATTTGAATATACATATGAAATTATTTAGTGATATTTAAATATTAGAAAAAGATATTGTAAAAGGAAATATTTGGAGGGAAACCCAGCTGTGTTTTGACACGTGCACACACACACTCTCACATACTTTACACACATATAACCTCTTTCAAACACACACTTCTATGTAAACACACACACACACACACACACACACAGTGACGGCCCCACGCAGTGTTGACTGACAGCAGACTCTCTTTTGTGTCTCCCCTGATACCTGAGAGAGAGAGAGAGAGAGAGAGGTAGAGAGAGGTAGAGAGATGCTCGGCACGCATTCAAACCCTGCCTGCCTGTCCTAAGGGGCCTCCCCGGGCACTCAGCAGGGGCTGCCGCAGGTGCTGTGCCACAATCCCCACTCTCCCCTCCGCGCTTTCTACTCCTCTATCTCGCTCTCTCTGTGTGAATCCCTCTCTCTCTCTCTGCTGCCGTCTTTCCCTCCCTCTCCATCTCCCTCTCCCTCTCCATCTCCATCTGTATATTTGCCGCTGCCTCACCGTCTGTCCGTTCCCCTCACCTCCTTCAGTGATTCTTGTTTTCTTCCTTGCTGCCTCTCGCACTTTCTTTTCTCTCGCTCTCTTTCCCCACCTCCCCGCCTTGCATCTTTCTTGTTTCTTCCAGCCTTCCGGCCTTTTCTCTCTCTTCCTCTTCCTCCACTGCCTCCCTGTCTTCTGTCTCGCAGCCTCTCCCTCTCTTTCCCTCCTGTTGTAACTCTGTCTTCCTTCTCTCTTCATCTTTTCTCCCCGCCTCTTGCTCTCTCTCTCTTTTTTTCCCCTTTCTTATACACACTCTCTTTCTCTCTGGCCTCATTGTCAGGTCATCAGCAGGGAGGCGGAGAGAGAGAGGTAGAACAGATAGAGAGATCGAGAGCGCCTCGCGGCTAAACCTTCTCCTGATCGGTCCGCGAGGAGCCGAAAGCCCGCTCTGCGTCTGATTAATAATAGATGAGTCGGATCAGTCGCTTTGACTCGACACCTCCGCTCTCTGCTCCTCCTCCTCCTCCAGACCTCCTCCTCTTCCTCACCTGTAACGAGCGGGGAGGTGAGCGGGAGGAATGTGGAAAAGGGCTGTAATGCGCTCCGGGGGGATTCCCCAGAGGGAGGCGTAGTCTTTGCTCTCCATCTGATCGGCACCGGCTCCTGCCTCCCCTCCCCTCCCCTCCCCTCCCCTCCCCTCCCCTCTTATCTGCCTAGTACAGTACGTGTGCTTTTAAGGCCCCGGTATACCTGCTTCGGAAATTAGTTTCGGCAGCTTCGTAGGTCAGCATTGGCTTTGGACTCGGTTTGCTAGTCAAACTAGTCGAAGTCTTCGTACACCAGCCCCTGCTGCATGCATGACTGACTGCAGTTGGTCTAAAAATGTTGCATGTTGGTTGCCTCGCCTTGTGGAAAAGTGTCTCTGTTTCTTTTTGCCTTTGTTTAGATCTCCTTGTTGACATCTTGTGGTCAACATCTGCAGAATGAATGGTTTATTGAGGACATCTGAACCACTATAACTGATCAAACAGCTTCTAAATCCTCATATTCCCTCAGTTTCGCTCTTTCACTGCAGCCACCGTTGTTGTTGTTGTTGTTGTTGTTGTTGTTCTCCGAGTTTGTGTTACTGTTATTTTTGGTTTACCTTAGGTTACGGTTACAGCTTTATTCCCCAGTGGCATGAAGTGTAAGTAAACTAACAGTATGAAGCTGCAGAGAGTATACACAAATTTGTATGCGGGGAAGCGATCGACTGTGTTTCTATTTCGGGCCGGTTCGACTTTGTTCTTAGTATGCTGCTGCCTGTAGTGCTGGAGGTTTTAGGGTTTTCTCTATTCTATCAGCTAAATATTTTTTTTACAGTAGAATAGGACCTCTGAACAACTGCTAGTTACCCGCCAATATGTCTGGTTGAGTAGACGAACATATCAGCCGTAGTGGAAATTAAAAGGCGTTTGGTTGGTGGGCAGTGTTGATTTCCCACCCTGGATAAGAGCCGGTGGCAGGCAGGCAGGCAGGCAGGCTGGTGGATTAGTATTCAGCTGGCTGTGGACAACAGAGCTGGTCTGGTGGTGTATGCCCTGTGGCTGTTGTCTTGCTGTCAGGTTAGCCAATGACACGTCAGAGCTCACCTCTCCGGCCTGAGCGGCTCATCGCTATAATACACACTCCCTCTCTCTCGGTTTGTCTTCCCTCACTCCAATCTGCCTTTAAGACAGCTTCCATCATTTTTTTTTTTTTTTTTTTAAGAAGATTTGCTGGACACGTATGCTCCTTCTCAGCAATGCACCTGCTTGTCATTCAGATACAAAGTCATGCTTGGGAGCGGCTCAGTACAGCCACAGTTTTCCACTGTTGGCCGCTGAGCAGCCCAGCCAGAGCAGCTGGGTTTTAAGTGCCTTGCTCAAGGGCATCTCAGCAGTGGTTGTTGAAAGAGGGGAAAGGGTGTGTAATTCTCTTCCCCCCACCCAAATCTTCCACAGGTGGGTTTCCAACCAGTGAGCACCAGGCACAAAGTCGCTTCCCTACCCATAAAGCTGCTGCAGCCCTTTGACTATCAGAAACAAACTCTCTTCTAGTCTCTTCCAGCTCCAACTCCCAACATGAATCTTTTCTGTTCTTTCCTTAGACTTGACGTGTCTGTATGACTCACTAAGCAGGTTTTTGAAACCATGGCCATCATTTCCCACTATTTCTGTTTATTAAAGCAACAAAAAATGCAGAAATAGCGATATGGCAATGAATGTAATATGCATATATTAATATGTACATACATGTATAGTAACATACATATTGCATGTGTTGATATGGGGATTTAGACACGGCTTCATCACTGCTGCACGACAATGGAACAAAGCTAATTTAGCTGTGAAAGCCAAAACAAACAATCTGAGTCCACAAACCTGGTTTGCAATTCATCATTAATGGAGTGACTCCAGGTTTTCCTCTTGTAATTCTCTGGTTTCCAGCCTGCAGAACTGCCAGGCAGAAGAAGTACCTGGTAGCAAGTGTGATGTGAATACCAAATGATCATAGTTCATTTGTAGTTGAACTGTGTAAGTGCTCTCTAATACAAAATGCTTTTAATTGCATATTATTAACAAACATATTTTGTGTATATTGGTTAGAGTATGGCTTGAATTAAGGAATATACTAACTAACCAATAAGCTATGTGGTTGAGAATGTGTTCTTTTGTTTTGAGAGCCATAGGCATAGCCATAGGGAGCTATTTTTAAGTTTTTATAAGTATAAACTTTGACTGTGATGTACTGACTGCATAGACTTCAGGCTTATCAGGCTTGACTTCTTTATAAAGCAGGTGGAATGATATGTTTTTTATGGGTTAGGAGGAATAATACTGTCCGTTAAAGCAGAAATCAATCCAAATGAAGACTAAGTCTCCGGCTGTCAAAAGCACTTTTCTCAGATTGAGAGTAAGTTTACCTTGTCAGTCCTTGCCACTTAGTTATTGTCTTTTTTTATCGCAGTTGCATTAAATCACATTATCTGTCAATCTGATACATTTCCTGTGATTCCCCTGTGCCACCGTCCATTTAAACCAGTGTAGAGTGGATGTGCTGCACTATAGTAACTGTAGCAGGGCCAAAGTCCAGAGACTAAAACTGCTGCGTCATAAACAAGCTTTTTTCACTCCTGAATATTTCACTCACTCTGCAGTTGCATGTTTTTAAATGGCTGTGATTGAACAATTATCACATGCTGTTTCAGTTATAATAGTCCATTTGATGCTTTTTGGTGTTGCTCACACACTTCCTTGTTTACTCCGCTGTGTTCAGGTCGTATTGGAAGAAGCGGAAAAACAGGGTTTCATTGTTACAGCTTCAAAGCGTCCACGTTTTACATCCAAAATCATTTGCATTCATGAATTTAAAGTCAACTGTTAATGAACTGCGCAGCCGATACAGATCTAGGAAGGTCCCATTGCGGTGGGAGCCTTATTGTGTTGAAAGGGCATGTTTTAATCGCTTTTTGGGTTCAGCCGTTGGAGGTTGGTTTTGCCCTGTGGGTGTGTGTGTTGGAGAGAGGAACATGAAGCTCTACAGTGAAGTAAGTGATGAAATTTTGGACACAATCGATATGATGGCAAACGCTCGGAAAATAAGGGCCAGGTTGAAAATATCCAGAATTTTTCAAACGCCATGTGACTCTGGACTTCTCATTGTGAATTTACATGACTGGGAGTAATTGGCATATGTAGTACGGTATTGATTATATGAGGGGAAAACCAGATCCTTAACATCCCCCTTGGTACATGGGGTTGAAACTAGTGTTTTCACAAAACCAGAATTTTTACTTTGAAATGAAATTTCAGCACACGTTTGGTATAGGGCTGCAACTAACGATTATTTTCATTGTCGATTAATCCGTCGATTATTTTCTCGATTAATCGATTAGTTGTTTGGTCTATAAAATGTCAGAAAATGTTGAAAAATGTCGATCAGCCCAAGATGACGTCCTCAAATGTCTTGTTTTGTCCACAACCCAAAGATATTCAGTTTACTGTCATAGAGGAGTAAAGAAACCAGAAAATATTCACATTTAAGAAGCTGGAATCAGAGAATTTTGACTTATTTTTCTTAAAAAATTACTCAAACCGATTAATCGATTATCAAAATAGTTGGCGATTTAATTTAATAGTTGACAGCTAATCGATTAATCGTTGCAGCTCTAGTTTGGTAGCAAGTATCGAATGTTTATAAAATGAACTATCAGATTCAGTCTCTGGCAGTGGTGTTGAAGTAGTATTAAAGTAGTATTTGGTCGTTGTGACAGGGCTTGTTCAGTCGAGGAGGTAAGTGTGGCCGGTGCAGGTGGTTTTGGGCGAGGCGGCATCTGCCGGCGGATGCTCATTTCTATTCTGTGTGAGAGAGGGAGCTCTAGGTGTGATGGAGTGGTTGGAGGAGGTGAGAGAGAGCTGATGCCTGACTAACTTGGCCAGCTTCCCTCGTGGAGGCTGAGATCAAATGAAGCGCACCGGTCTGTCTGTTTCTATCTGCATCTTTCTCTCTCTCTGTTTGTGTCTCTCTCTCTCTGTCGTTACTTCCTATATGTTTCTCTCGGCCTTTCTCTCTCTCTCTCTCTCTGTCGTTACTTCCTATATGTTTCTCTCGGCCTTTCTCTCTCTCTCCGTTTGTGTCTCTCTCTCTCTCTCTGTCGTTACTTCCTATACGTTTCTCTCGGCCTTTCTCTCTCTCTCTGTTTGTGTCTCTCTCTCTCTCTGTCGTTACTTCCTATACGTTTCTCTCGGCCTTTCTCTCTCTCTCTGTTTGTGTCTCTCTCTCTCTGTCGTTACTTCCTATACGTTTCTCTCTGCCTTTCTCTCTCTCTCTGTTTGTGTCTCTCTCTCTCTGTCGTTACTTCCTATACGTTTCTCTCTCTGCCTTTCTCTCTCTCTCCGTTTGTGTCTCTCTCTCTCTGTCGTTACTTCCTATACGTTTCTCTCTGCCTTTCTCTCTCTCTCTGTTTGTGTCTCTCTCTCTCTGTCGTTACTTCCTATACGTTTCTCTCTCTGCCTTTCTCTCTCTCTCTGTTTGTGTCTCTCTCTCTCTCTGTCGTTACTTCCTATACGTTTCTCTCGGCCTTTCTCTCTCTCTCTGTTTGTGTCTCTCTCTCTCTCTCTCTCTGTCGTTACTTCCTATACGTTTCTCTCGGCCTTTCTCTCTCTCTCTGTTTGTGTCTCTCTCTCTCTGTCGTTACTTCCTATACGTTTCTCTCTCTGACTTTCTCTCTCTCTCTGTTTGTGTCTCTCTCTCTCTGTCGTTACTTCCTATACGTTTCTCTCGGCCTTTCTCTCTCTCTCTGTTTGTGTCTCTCTCTCTCTGTCGTTACTTCCTATACGTTTCTCTCTCGGCCTTTCTCTCTTTCTCTGTTTGTGTCTCTCTCTCTCTGTCGTTACTTCCTATACGTTTCTCTCTCTGCCTTTCTCTCTCTCTCTCTCTCTGTCGTTACTTCCTATACGTTTCTCTCGGCCTTTCTCTCTCTCTCCGTTTGTGTCTCTCTCTCTCTCTCTGTCGTTACTTCCTATACGTTTCTCTCGGCCTTTCTCTCTCTCTCCGTTTGTGTCTCTCTCTCTCTCTCTGTCGTTACTTCCTATACGTTTCTCTCTCTGCCTTTCTCTCTCTCTCTGTTTGTGTCTCTCTCTCTCTGTCGTTACTTCCTATACGTTTCTCTCTCTGCCTTTCTCTCTCTCTCTGTTTGTGTCTCTCTCTCTCTGTCGTTACTTCCTATACGTTTCTCTCGGCCTTTCTCTCTCTCTCTGTTTGTGTCTCTCTCTCTCTGTCGTTACTTCCTATACGTTTCTCTCGGCCTTTCTCTCTCTCTCTGTTTGTGTCTCTCTCTCTCTGTCGTTACTTCCTATACGTTTCTCTCGGCCTTTCTCTCTCTCTCTGTTTGTGTCTCTCTCTCTCTGTCGTTACTTCCTATACGTTTCTCTCTCGGCCTTTCTCTCTCTCTCTGTTTGTGTCTCTCTCTCTCTGTCGTTACTTCCTATACGTTTCTCTCGGCCTTTCTCTCTCTCTCTGTTTGTGTGTCTTTCTGTCGTTACTTCCTATACGTTTCTCTCGGCCTTTCTCTCTCTCTCTGTTTGTGTCTCTCTCTCTCTGTCGTTACTTCCTATACGTTTCTCTCGGCCTTTCTCTCTCTCTCTGTTTGTGTCTCTTTCTGTCGTTACTTCCTATACGTTTCTCTCTCTGCCTTTCTCTCTCTCTCTGTTTGTGTCTCTCTCTCTCTGTCGTTACTTCCTATACGTTTCTCTCTCTCGGTCGCCGCCCTTATCCGTTTCTTTCCGTTTGTTCCTCTCTGTCTTTCTGTCTTCGCCTCTCCCTTTGTCTTCCTCCATCGTCCCGACTTTGCCTTTCAGTTTCTCCCCCCATCTTCTTCTTTATCTGTCTTTATCTCTCTCTGTCTCTCGCTGCCCGTCTGTTTCCCACTGTCTCTCCCTCTCTTTTGTCTTTCTTTCTCCCTCCCTCTCTCTTCCCCCCCCGTCTTTCTCTCCCTCTCTCTCCTTATCCCTCCCACCCCGTTGCGATGGGAGGCCTTTGATGTGGGGCTGATATCTATTCACGCGGGTCATTCATCAGCACCGTGTCGCTCTTTAAGCAGCGAGCAGGAAGCCAGATCAATAAGACGGCTGAACGGATGGATCTCTTAAGAGTCCTCTTCAGCCCGGAGAGATAAGGGAATTTTTTGAATGGATGGCGCTTTAAAGAGTCACCCAGGGCGGGCGGGGGGGGCGGGGGGGGCGGGGGGTGCGGGGGGGGGGGATGAATAAAGATCTGAGCGCATCGCAGCCGCTATGAAAATGGGCAAAGGCGTTTCGATTGAAAAGGTGGTAAAACTTTTGAGAAATATAGATCTTGGAGGGGTCTCGCTGGTAGGCCTGTACGTCTGGGAAACTTATGTGTTTTGATGGAGTCTCTAATTAAATCCAGTTCTAACCCCTGAAACAGAATTCATGTACGTTATTCCTGTGATCTCGAACAAAAGCAAAAAAAATCTGCTGCACTTGGGGAACAATAAAGGGAATTTTTTTTTTTTGATTGCAAAGCCAACACTTTTCAGCTGCTGTAGCCTCCAACAAGGTAGAAAATCACAAGAGAGGTCTCAGTGTGTGTGTGTGTATATATACTGTGTGTATATTCACAGAATTCAATCAAAGACGGCCGCCTAAAGCCCCGCTGATGAATCCCGGTGATCTTGTATTGTACAGTCCGGATTTGAAATGAGAAATCCCCTGCCAAAGCAAATCATTTAACAAAAGGTTCAAGATTCAGATGCCGTTTCATTTATGGGAACAACACAGAAACGGCTATTCACAATCACATTCACAAGTTAAGAGTCACATAGAAAATGGTTCACATCATTTAGCCCGTTAACCTTTTTACTGTTTCACTCTGAATGTGAATATATGTGACTGGGACTAGTGGAAAGGCAGAATATTGATTTATCTGAATGGCAAACCGGATCCGAAACATCAACAAGTGCTTAATGGATAAGGCTGGTGTTTTTTAATGCATTTCTTACCATCAACAAATCCTATGAAAATAACAAAATCAGCTATGAATTTGTTTTGCTAACAAGTCTCGTCCATGTAGCCGATGCCCAATGCAGCCATGTCCCAGCAGCCATAGAACTCCAAACTATTAAAAACACGTTATATTATATATTTCATCATCACTATGCACCGGGTCGGCCGACTTTTTCCTCAAACAACTTAATAAGCCGACCGTAAACACGTTTTCCATCTCAGGAAAGTAGTTCCGTAGCACAGAAAATAGTCCCCGGTGTAATGAAGAATTTGTTCCCATTTGAATTTGATTTGGTAATAACTACAACAGCCTGACTTTTCATGGTAACAGTTAACGATTTTTAAAATGTAAACTATGTCTTTGTGAGCTGTATTTAAAGGTTTTTAGCTTACAATTGGAGCCAATGACTTCCGGGTTGAAGGCTGAAAAGGGAACGTGGGAAGTCGGAAAGTAACGGGAGTAGAGCAAACGCATTGTTGATGGTTGTATTTTCATAGGATTTGTTGATGATAAGAAATGTATTTAAAAACACCAGCTGTATCCTTTAAGAGTTAAAACAAGTATTATGGGGATATGGATGTATTTCTGGTTCATGACTGTTTTCACTACAATGAAACGAAGCTCATTTGTCTGTGAAAGCTTAAACAAACAATCTGTGTCCGTAAACTCGGTTTTACAACTCGTTAATGGAGCAGCTCCAGGTTTTGTCTCGTGGTGACATCATCAATCAGCGCCCCGGCGCTCTGGTGTCTAGCTTGTTCGTGTTTACAAATCAGGATTGAGCTGTCTAAGATGACATAAAAAAAAAAAAATACTAATTCCATTTTTATGGTGGATGTTCCCTTGGAGGAAAAGTCTGAGACGATGTTGGGATCATTGGTGTTTAAGCGTTTTTCCATCACGCCGCTGACACTTCGCTCACCGGCAGCCGCTTGTGAACAGCGATGTGAGTCGAAATATAGGAAGTTTACGTCAGAGAGCCGCAGGAGCGCTTACAGGAAATCAACGAAAGGCATGACAGCCAGGGAATGAAGTTCAGATCGCAGAAGCAGTTGTCTGAAGTATTCGCACGCACACACACACACACACACACACACACCCTCTCTCTGTCTTTATTTTCTGCCTCTCTCTGCTCTGTCTTCTTCACACATTCTTGAGTGCGAGTGTGAAAGCGGCCTGGGGAAGTGGAGTGGAGGGGTGGGGGGGCTGCACACACACACACACACACACACACACACACACACACAGAGTGACACTGCCAACAAACCACCTCTCCAAGACATGTCACCTCTGCCTCCTTCACCTCTAGGCGGTCTCATATCGCGCGCAAAGCATACTCGCGGTTTTGTCTCTCGGTATATTTTATTTGCACAAATGCTAAAAACAGTGAAAACAGAGAAGGAGAAAACACAAACGGCAAGACGGAAGAAAACCCCAAGGGACTTATACAAAAAACATCTCCAGCCAGGAGAAGAAAGAGAAGAAAAAAACAAATCAAGATGACAAACAAAGACGCTTAAATAACATCAAAACTCAAAAGAGGAGAGAGAATCGTACAAAAACAGCAAAATCCAGAAATAACAAGTACGGGAAATAAAATAACCCTCATGCAGATAATGGTAATGAAATCAGTCAAAGTGTCATAGTGAATAGAGGTGTGTGTGTGTGTGTGTGTATAGGTGTTGAGACGGGGAGGGAATGTGTGTGTGACATGCCACCTCCTCAACCTCTAGGCGATCTCGTAAAAAGCGCAAAGCCTAGTTGGGAAATGTTCGGCGCATAACACGGCTTCCCCTGACAGCTGCTTCAGCTGTCTGTCTGACACTGCTTCACACCCCCCCGGATCCTGTGAATCAATGCAGCGTTTCCTCTGTAATTTTATAGAACTGTGTTTTGTTTTGGTTTTGTATCTGTCCGCATTTTGGTCCCAGTTGCAAAGCAGTGCTATAAAAACTGACTTTTGGATACTGATACTTTTGGATATTTGCAAGAAATCATTCTAAACAATAGGACTGCACTTCTTGTAGAGGGAAATTTGGCTAAATTATGTGATTTTTAGTTTCACATTTCTCTTCTCTCTTAATGTTCATGTTGCTGGATGACTAGACAGGAGAAACTGCAGTGATATGTGAGAACAACTCAAACAGTTGTACTCATCAGGGCAAAATAAGTGATTTGAAGTTTTTTCAGCAGGGGACAAAAAAAAAAACCGGAAGATTGGTCCCTGGGCCTGGGACCCTGGTTCGTTAAATAATAATACAGGTTGACGTGGGCTGTGATCACTTCTGTGAATTCAGCTGTCAGACCAAAACACGCATGAATATGTAATCAGATGGGGGGGAAATAAATACTCACTGATTAATTTACGTATGACAGAAAGTGACACGCGTAGTCATGCACAAACAGAACCTCAAACGCTCCCAAGGCTCGCGATCCGTGTCAACTCTCCTCCTCCCTGATCGTTCTTTGTTTTTACTGACGCGTCCCCCCTGCGTTCCTCTTCCTGTCTGTCCACAGCTGCTTCCTGTCCCTGCTCCTGGTGGCCGCTGTGGTGTGGAAGATCAAACAGAGCTGCTGGGCGTCACGGCGACGAGAGGTAAGTCTGAGACTCACGCTTACAGCACGGAGCAGGGTTTCCCATATTTGATTACATTTCAGCGGCCCGGCCAGGTAAATTGACAGCCAACTATGTACATTGTTTAGTTTCGTATTCATTTTGGATGCTGTGGAGTTGGCATTCAGACTTGGTGTTTCTGGTCAGTGTACCTTACAATAGAAGAGTGAGTGGAGGGTGTGAACCTAGGCATAAAAACTCATAATACGATGTTGCAAAGAGTTCCCGTTCACAGCGTTTAAAAAAAATTAATTATGATTTTATTCCATGTTAAACCGAGGAAAAAAGCTGTAGATCTGTGCTCAAGAAAGAAATTAGACAGACAGAAGTTGCGGCTTATGCCATCATCAGTATTAAATCAGATATAACCAAAAAACACTATAATATACTGAGGAAATACAATCATCAGACTAGTAACTGTCCCTAGAGGCCAGAATGGACAAGTGTATATTTAGACAGAGATGTATAGCAACTGGAAAGTTGTTGAACATGTCAGTAGAAACATCAGTGCTTTGAACATTCGAAATTTCCAAATTCCTAATTCCCAACAACCAAAGATTTAATGCCGTCAAACACCGAATGTGAGTTTGTGAAGTACAGTGACCATAAATCACTGTGTTTACGACACAGTGCGTGGTGTTGGTCAGACCGTCAGTCCCAGTGACACTGAGTGAGCTGGAAAAACATCCATCATTATTTAAATAGGACAGCGAATCATTCTGACAACTGTGGGAAACACTGCAGGGTCTGGACAGTGTGGAAAATGACTGACAACTTCCAGGGTCTTGGAAAACAAAAAAAAGCAGAACCATTAAAATGTTTTGGAAGGGACTTGAATTGCTCCACCACAATGGAATCTAGAAATTAAATTTGCGTAGCGAAGAATGAAGACTAACTGACAATTTGAGTGACTAGATGTGTGAATAGCGGGCTGACGAGCTCAATCCCATAAAATTCTCGATTTTATTTTTTTTTTTCCTTAGGGGGGGAAGGGCTTGTCTCGCATCGACTAAAATATATTATGATGCAGAGCAGACTTTAAACATGCATGATGTTAACCTACTATTGCAGAAACACACACACACACACACACCAGGCACCCTGACAAAGCTCCTGTGTGATTGGTTTATGCCTCCTAAGATGACAGGAGCCACAATAGATTTGCACAGTTCAGAGCTATATTTCTTATTCATTGTCTATTCTGGTGTGAAATAACTGTGATGGTATTTTGTGTCGCCCGGGAAACTAGGGCACACTCTGTCAGCAGCTCATGTGACTGACTGACTGACTGACTGACTGATATGTGACTGGTGCTAACTGGCTAACTAGCTGACTGGCTGGTTGAGCTACTTACTGTCTGACTGGCCGGGTGAATGACTGGCTGTCACAACTGATTGTAGAACACTGACGAGCGAACTGCGGTGATGTAGAAACTGTGAAAAGTCACCGTGAGTGCACTTTCTTTTTTTTGAATATTGAATACCCCGTCCCCGAAGAAATGACAAAATGCATTTTCATAGTGTATTTCCAGAAGGGGTTGAACCACCTCTTGAATGAGCAGCTCAAAGTGTGTGTGTGTGTGTGTGTGTGTGCGGGGCCGTGTGTGTGTGAGCATGCAAGCTAATGTTTTGCTGTGCTTAATGTGAACTTTTGGTTTGTGCTTTTCACACTCGGCGCGCCTGCTGAAGTGCCTTTCGGCTGCAACCTCGACGAAGAGTGCTGTCATCACCTGCACCTCCGGGTGCCTCTTAACTCTCCCCCCCCCCACCCCCCCTTCACCTGCTCCCGCTCCGCCCTCTCTCTCCATCGCACAGCCACCATTGTCCAGCCAAGCCACTGCAGGCTAACCTTTTAATCCACATAAGCACTTCAGTATTGTAAGGAGGGACGGGGGCAAGCATACAGGATACAGGAAGTCAAGGGTGACACGGAGTCCCCTCCACAGGGACAAGCCTCTGTAGCAGGGGTGCTGAGTACAGTCACACCAAAAATGATGCTTTCTGTTTTCCCAAGTAGGCAAACATGTAACATGAGATTTTAACAATTAGCATAATGGAACACCTCACGTCTCCAGAAATGATGGAGCGTCTCAATAATGGCTTCACAACTACAAAGCTGACATACTGACTTCAGTTGCATTTTCTAATCTTTACTAACATGAGTGATCGTCTTCATCGCATTATGCATTTATTTTTGTGCTGCTCTTTCTCTATCAGCTGGTCAGCCATTTAATTTGAAAAGCCTGACAACGATTTTGGCCGGAAGGTATGATTTGATTATCAGATACCCCAGTCGAGCTCTTTGGGGGATTTCTTAAACCGCATCTGAGCCGCGCCCAGGTGATTGGCCCAAATCAGTGTTAGCAGCAATAGGGAGGGAAAGTGTCAATTTACGTAATCTGGTGGTTATGATCAAAGAAAAAAAAAAATCATTCATTTTTCCGTAGGAGAATTTTTAATAATTCATTATAAATGGCTTATAAGCATTTTTCTAAGCCATTTATCACTATAAACAGCTTGAACGTTCAAATATCAGACATTTTACGACACTAAGGCACATCAGCTATGAATGAGAAGAAACAACATAATCTCTAAAATGCAGGAGAACAAGTTTTCACCACACTGGATGCTTTTTTGACCTTAAAAACTTTTTTTTTTTTTACAAAGGTACAAATCAAGTCCTATTCAAGATCAAGACCAAAATAGGCAATGAGCCATGTAGATTTCTTTCCAAATGCAAAAAAACTAATGATTAAGGAGTTTCTTAAGGATGAACAGAGATGTAGATCTATCCGCAAATCGGCAAAGACAAGTCCAAGACATCAGAAATGTGATCTGAAGCCTGAACTGAAGGAATGAGAATCACAGCCCTGTTTGGATGTTAGATGAAAGTGGGATGGGAGAAAGGAAGCAGGTACACATTAGTTTTCAAGCGGGCACCTCCCATCACAGCTGTCTGGTTGAATTAGGCCCACAACTCCTCCACAAGGCAACAGTAGTTCTGCCATCCCAGATCCGCCTCCTTCCACACCCACTTTCACCAGTGAGTAATGTGTCGGTACAGCCTGTTTTCTCTACACATAGGGAGTTATATTTGGATTGGCGTAGTAATAGATAGTGGATCTGAGCCCATTCAAATTTCCTGTCCACGTAATGGAGATGTAAAGAAAAACATCTGGTTATTTGGAGGCAGAAATTATAGCTTTGTTCTCTGCCTTTTCACAGACTTTCATTTTAAGTTGAATTAGCCTGTAATTTAATTTGGTATTTACGAATTTGGTAATTTCTAGGTCTTGATAAGTTTGGGAATTGCACAAAAGTTTTGAAAAAGTATGGAAATATTGCTGTACTGTTCAGAAATACATAGTACTACACATTTTCTGTGGTTTTAGACCCCCGTCATTTCACATATTCTGATATTTGTCAATTTGAAAAATATTCATCTGTAGAGTGATATGGCGGAGTTAGTAGGGGCAAGACGACCATCTGCATAAGTCATATTGAACACCAGCTAAAATCTTCGTATCAAGAAATGAAGGTCTGAAAAAAGCATGGACTTTTGGAATTGAAACCGTGTAGGAACCTTGTTTGTAGTTTCAGTTTTAACTAACCTTGTCCTGCACATGTAGACACGCCTGCCTTCATACACATGCATGCGCTGTGTAAACACACAGTGACATATCATTTCCAGAAAACAGAGAGCTAATCATGTCGCTCCGTGCGGTCGGCTCTGTCCTTGCATCCGCCTGCTTCCCCAAACACCAGGACCGTCCCGTTCTCCTCGCTGGCGTCCCTCAAGGCTTTGTTACATTCAGATTCCTCCATGTTACCCAGCGCTTGCATCAGCCGCACAGTGACACACATTTGCATCTGATTATGCCCGCGTTCGCCTCGCTTATGCCCAATGCAACGCGAAATGGTGGCCATTGCTTTTTTTTTATTTGGTCATTGTAGGGTCACAGGAATATTGTCAGGACACTACGGCTCTGACCCTCGCATGCCTTGCTGTTGGTTGCTTGTAATCTGACATGGGAATTAAATTTATTCTGCTGTTACAGTCATTGTCGCTCTAGATAACAGCGTCAGCTAAATGCTTAAATATGCCTAATATGCTTAAAAATGTCAACGTGGATTCTTTTTAAAAAAAGGCAGTGGAAATTTTTCAGTTTGTGAATATCCCATATGTCCGAGGTTCTTCTCACCCTGGTATCAGTCTAACAGCTGCTGAGATTTGTGGAGGTTCTTGTAAAAATCCAAAGCCCACCTGTTGGGGTCTGCGCTTGTGCCTGTTGGCTGTGTGTTTTTCTGTGTGTGTGTGTGTGTGTGTGCACATGCATTTGCATGTTGCGCTGCGCATCTGCTCGTATGCATGTCCTTAGATGTTTGTGTGTGTGTGTGTGTGTGTGTGTGTCTCATTCTGTACTGTCTGAGTCTTAATCAGAACCCTCCTTTGAGGCCTGACGGTTCCTTTGAAGGAGCTGGAGCCGCCAGATGGCTGTTGACAGACCCGACCACAGCAGCCATTTTATTTGCCATGGAAGTTGCTGGCCTTTTAGTCGGAATAAGCCCCACCGCCGCGCGGCAAGCCCACTGTCGGTGCTGGTTAATTATTCCTACGGGAACACCCGGGGAAGTCGTGTCTTATCCAACACAAGCTCTTCAGGGGGTAACAATGATGACTGTATATCATGCAAAGTACAGTAATAATGTACCGCTCTTACATTTGCTTTTTTGGCCGTAGGGCGAAATGTCTTGTATCACTCGCTCGTAGCACCAAAACGATATGGTACGGGCCGGAAAGTGAGTTTTGAGTCATTTTGTGCTATGGAGCAGTACAAATCTTACTTATTGCACCTTGAGATTACCAACATGACTATATGGCACAATACAGTAAGGCCAGTGGTTGCCTGAAATGTTCCATATTTTGTTTGTTTGCAGAATATAGATATATTTTTTACTCTGCTCCACTGGTGTCCCATACTGTACCGTCCCCCTGATTTCATGCCAGTGACACCCACACTGCACCTCCACAAAATATCTCCCCGGGACGACGGCGTGTGTGTTTACCCCACGTCTATCTCAGCCCTAACACAGACACACAGTATATCACACATAACTTGACACATATTAGACACGTATTGCACCGCGCGGTATTGACAGAAAGGCCGGGTGTGATAATGTCCCTGATCGCCGCCTCGTCGACCCACATGATTAACTGTGTTATATATTCTTTACACTGTGCCAGAGGCGGGTCGCCGGGAGGTGGGAGAGGATGCAGCATAAACGTCTCCACATACCCACACGTATTTATTACCCCATTAAACTGCCCCCTCCCCACCTCCCTCGCCTCCGCTCCTCTTGCCAGACACCCCACCACCATCTCCGCCCTCCACCACCAGCCCATAAATATGAATGACAACCACGGTGTCAAGGCTTCGGCCCCCGTCGGAAATACCTGCCATTATGTTATAAAACGAGTGGGAAGCTGCTCAATGGCCTGGCATGTGTGAATCTGTGTTTTTTTTTTTTCTTCTTTTTTCAAATCACATGTTATCTAGCACAGGTCGTGATTTTTTTATGAAGAGAAGTGCCGCTGTACAGCTCCTTGCAAAATCTCTGAGCAATCCCCCCCCCCCACACACACACACACACACACACACACACACACACTCCTGATGGGAACGAATCCACCGCCGCCGTACAGCCACCGCTCCACAGCCGCCTTTGATGATTCCGCGAGGAACAGTGTACAGTCCACACATAAAAGTTTCTGAAGAATGGGAGCGGATCAGAGGAAAGATCTGAAGCCTTAGCGAGACGGGCTGCGATGAAGCGGCGCCGCTCTCTGAAGGGGCTTCGGCAAGACTTTACAATGGCTTTATTCTGAGTGTATTAACTTGTGTGTATTAACCTATGGGAAGACGCTGTGTGTAAGGATGTAGTTGTGAGTGTAAACAGTACATGATGCACAAGGATACCACAGTGTAAGTACAATTATATTTTGTCATGCCCCACGTAAGTTTATTATGTATTATGATGATTTTCAATAAGTACTTACACAGTGTTATTGGATACTTACAATGCCTTTCCATAGGTTAATACCTAGATTAATCCACTGGAAGAAGGCCAGAGCATTACTGTAGCTTTTTGCTGGGATTTTTTCTAATACACAATGTAGCTACAAGCTGTTATAACAACAACATGCAAGCACAGCGTGTAAAAAAGTGTATTTGTATTGTGTTGTTACACCCTTTAAAATACATTGTGTTGTAGGGAGATCTTCATTAAAGGAATACAAAGATTGGCCTAAAATACCACAAACACCCAAATCATCCACGTGTCCCTGGTAGATCATGGGACGCTCCGCTCCATGCTAACACTTATGGCTAAAGTGTATAAGCTATACACTATGTTGAGTATAGTAGCATTATCTCAAAAGTGAGAAAATTAGAACTTTTAGCAGCTCTAAAGCTAAATGGTAAGTCATTTTAAATGATATGCAGCTAAGGCCGTCTCGTCTTTTATCTCGGAGATTAGTCAAATTTACACAAAATATGCTAAAAATAAATAAATAATTTACTGTTTTGAACTTCCAGGAACTTCTTTCCCTGTTTCCATAGGAAGGGAACATGGTAAGTGATGGAATACTTTGTACAGCTAAAAATCACTGCTCAGCAGATGAATATGTGGTTACTCACTTGAAATAGTTCTGAAAATAAACCTGGTTACATCAGCTGTGTTGAATGAAGGATATTGAATTTTTAGATTTTAAATTTATGAATCAGCAGGCCGTGCTAGTGGTTTTTATGATATGTCAGTCTTTTACTTTGGTTAATGCAAGCTGCAAAAAGTACCTACATAGTATTATTTTATACTAACATTACTGCTCCACAGGCTAATAGGCAGGTTAATACGCTGGAATAAGGCCGCCCTACAAGCACAGCCGGAGCTTTTTGTCGGAACCTGTTTTTGCCGTCTCATGCAGAGGGCGAGGCGAGCCAGAACCGGCAGTAAAGTTGGTTTAAACGGCTCGGCGGCGGCGTCCTTGTGACCGTGTCCTCAGCCGCCGCAAAGTGCTGACCCTCGCTTTTCGGGCAGCCGGCTGTGTCACCAAGCCTCCTCGTCTCGTCCGGTCCCGTCCTCTCCTGTCCGCCCCCATCTATTCTCACCTCCGCTGATGGAGAGAACCGCGTGACCTCTGACCCCTGACATCACTCACTGCGACCGCCGCTCTCAGCACTCCCGACTGCTCCTGCCGCTTCATAGGACACGTACAAGCGTGCGCGCGCACACACACACACACACACACTCATTCACACACAGACACACTCACTC
Source organism: Centroberyx gerrardi (assembly GCF_048128805.1). Lineage (NCBI taxonomy): Eukaryota > Metazoa > Chordata > Actinopteri > Beryciformes > Berycidae > Centroberyx > Centroberyx gerrardi. Next base: position 4,395,244 of record NC_136013.1, read on the forward strand.
AGACACCCTCTCTCTCTCACAAGCATGCACTACACACTCATACACACACATTCAACCTCATACACACAGATGAAATCCCTCTGACACACAACTACTTACTCTCATACACACATACTCACAGAGACGCGCTCTCAAACACACTCACATTCACAAACGCACACACACACACTCATTCCCTCTCTCTCTCCCTCATACACACACCCACGCATGCAACGAGGTCTACAACAGATGGTTTAATGTGAAAGCTCAGTAGAGTGGGAGAGATTGGCGCTGGTGTTCTTTGAATAAGCAGAGGCATGGAAACACAATGAAGATATCAAGGAGCACGTAGGCTCCACATCAAATTAGTTTCCAGAGTCATCGGTAATGATAAGGAGGATCCTCTCACCACGGAGGCTGCTCCTGCCCCGCACACGCCAGTCCCAGAAGCAGATGGCTGGATGTGAATGAGGTTCACACATGAGCGGGGAAGAAAGAAAAAACAATCTTTCTACCTTTTTTACTTTGCAGCTGTTACTTCCTTACCAAGCACTTTCTCTATAACACTCTCCATAATACATGATCATTTCGGAGTCACAGGAATGCACTCCCTCTCCTCCCCACTATTGGTTGCTTGGGAATATTATGCCCTTTTCACACTCGCACAACCCGGAAATATTATCCGGGCGCACTCCACAATTAGGCAATTCACGCTGAGCCCCGTACACAGGGATGCCTATGATGCTGCACTTGTAATGTCGTCAAAAGCGTGTTCACATTCTGCGTTCAAAATGGCAGACAAGACGACACTGCGAGCACAGGGCGATACGGGTTAAGGAGTTTGATCCAGCTCTCAGCCCTGATCTTAAGCCCTATTCACACAGGACTAATATTACCTGTGATTTGTAATAGTTGCGGAGATCGTCTGCGATTTGAATCCCGTGTGAATCTGCCATGTCTGTAATTCATAAGGTAAAGGTTCCAGCGCAAATAAGCTACGGTACTTTGGTACAGATAGAGTTCCCCTGATAATCCTGTTAATCAAAAGCCTTATCCGGACAGCACTAGGGAATAATACTTACCAGGCGAATGACCTAGTGTTTTTCACTGAACTCAAACTCACACATCCTCTGTTAATGCTAGTACCGTGCTGATTGATGCTATGTGATTCATAAATTACCAATACTTTGTGCAGTAGATGTATTCTGGAGTCTAACGGCAATGAAACGCCCCCTCAGTAATTTGTGGGAGTAGGTGCCGTCCGGGTTGCTCGTTAACATCACCGACGGCAATGTAGTAAATTACTTTACCAACGTTGTCCAGTCATACTAATCCCAGCTGGACACAGTGCTAAACTCTCAGTAATTTCAGCCCTAATTTGCTGTTGGAGCGAAATTTTTTTTTTTTTTACTTCTTGTACACATCCAATTAATATCTTCCTCCCGTCGTTCAGTAGTGGACTCCATAGAGGAAAGTTTTGAATCCATTTTTGGCACAAAACTTTTTCTTTTTGAAATCAGGAAGTGTCAAATTGTAAAATCTTGTCTTGGTCAGGAGTGATTGCAGCAAATTTCATAATTATCCGCTGCAAATGTGTTTCACAAAGTGCAGAAGTTGGGACGGTAAACCACTAATGACACATAATACTAGTCCTGTACAAATGGAGCTTTTAACAGGATTGTGTTGCGGGGTCAACTTGAACCCTTTCCCAACAGCACTCAATCTGAAGATTTCTTGCTCGTCTAGTAAAGTGCTAAAGGGGTATTAAAAATCTAGGAATTTAAGCTTATTCTACTCTAACTCTAAACTATATGATTAAAATGTAAATGTTAAAGATGTGATTCTAGGTCCAGTAAACATGGTATACTCAGAAAGCAATGTAAGGTAATGTTTGAAAATGGAAATAGTTCAGTGTTACCATGGTGTACCTTTGGAAATTTATTCCACCATGCCCTCTCTCAGAACGGATAATCATGTCCTTGAAGGCAGATTGTTCAGTCCATGGTTGTCGTGATGACTCAGTTGTACAGCACACTGTGCTGGGAATATGCAGCAAAAGTGCTTGCATCACTTTGTGAAATATAAGCAAGAACTGAAGTCACTCCTTGCTTCTGGAGACATCCTCAATGTTTTATTAGCTGCTTTGCAACTGTCGCTTGGTGAAAAAAATTAGTTCTTTGTTCTCTCTACAGTGTGAACACAACATAGAACTTTTGTTTTCTTTGCTACCTCTTCCTCTCTCAGAAACAAGGAACCGTGGGAAATGAGAATTTATCGATTGACGGCTAACATAACAGAACGCCACATGGGTCTCCGGTGAGGACAGGGCGCCTCCAAAACATTAAGAAATGCGCGGGTGACGAATTGCCTTTAATTGTGTCGCTTACATTGCTGTTTGTATTGTTGTTGTTTTTTTTGTCTCTTCAAATTCTACTATTGGGGGAAAAAAAATCAAAGGACTCAAAGGTTGACTTCCTACTTTCCTTTTTATGTGACAAAGAGCCTGTCCCAGTCTTGTTAAGGAAAGGAAGCCAAAGCGTCACCGCTTTTTCACAACGTGAAAGCTCATTTGAGCTGCGCCGTTTGACAGGCTCCTTTCAAATGAATGTGTTGTTTGTCTCAGCCGTCTGGGCTGTCAAGACAGCTCCCCTCCCACCTATCCAGCTGTGGCTGCATCCTCACCAGAGGAGATCAGAGAGGGAGAGTCCTCACCTGATCTCACCCTCCGCAGAGCGCCATTAAGGGGGAGGAAACCGGTTTTCTCTCCCCGCCTCCTCCGGTCTGCCTCCCTGCTGGAGGTGGGAGATGGATCGCTCAAGGTGACCCTACCCGGTACGCCGCCTGCTTGGCCCGCCGGCCCTCCTGCCACCATTCCTCACACTTACCCGTTCCGTTCTGTCGGCAGCGCTGGCTCTCGCTTCGCCGTCCCCCCGGGCCGCAGACTTCAGAGCTTCCTGCAACAGCTTCTCGGTTCAGACCCCCTCCTGCCGCTCTGCGGTCTGCTGCCGTGTGGTCAGGTGTTTGTCAGTGGGGTGTGTGGCAGCTGATAATGTAATAACTATCTGTTAATGTAATAACTTGTTGAAATGTAATAGAATCTTCCTCTAAAGGGGGCAAAAATTTACTAAAACATGCTGATGTAGTAAATTGCCAGATAATATAATAACATCTTCAGACTGATACTGAGATAATTAGAAAAGTTATAACTCTTATAATGTAATAATTGCCAGTTAATGTAATAATATATTACATTATCAGGAAAGAAATTATTATAACATCAGGTTTTATTACATTTCTGACTCATTTAAAGGGACATTTCAAGTTTTACTGTACTTTATTCGCACATAACACTAAAAACCCTCCATTAAAACCAATACTGCAGTAATTCTCTGAAACAGCATTTAGCAACGTAGCGCTAAAACTATCCCTTGAAAGCAAAACTAATGAAATTCTCTGCAATAGCATTTAGATGATAGAACACTAAAACTCTCCCTTGAAACCGATACTAATGGAATTCTCTGAAACAGCGTTCAGACCATACGACTCATAAAACCTCCATTGAAACCAATACTAATAAAAGTCTTTGAAACAGCATTTAGACGATACAACACAAAAACTCTGTTGAAACAAATACTCACGAAATTCTTAAGGACGGCATTTAGTCCATAAAATACTAAAACTCTACACTGAAACTAATAGTAATGAAATTCTTTTAGGCGGGCTGACAGCTCCCCTCGGCAGCGTGGCACAGCCTAACTATCCGTCAGCAGGGGAAACACTGATGTGGTCACCGTTACAGATTATAATGCAAATGAAGGCAGGCAGGCAGACAAGGGGGAAAAATGTGTTTCCTGGGTGCGGAGGCAGCAACAGCGGCGGCGGCGTTCCTCTTTAAAGCGCTGTAAGGCCCCTGTAGATTAACTAGAGAGATGCTTTAAGATTCTCTGAGAGCTGCCTTCCATCTCTTCCTCTCTCTCCTGAGGTCAGCGCTCGCTGCACCACCGCACAGAACAAAAGGCCTACTTCTGAGGTGATCAATCCTGAAGTGAGAGGTAAGGAGAGGGAGTTAAGATGAGGAGAGGGAGAATGAGAGAGAGAGAGAGAGAGAAAGAAGAAGAATAGGAGGGGGCAGCGTTGAAGGTCAGCTATACTCAAAGCTGAGCGCGTTAAGGAAAACCATGCATTCGCGGTTAAGCAGGACCTTGTTAATGGTATTCTCCGTGTAGTCAAGTTAACAAGAGTCTCCTCGGACCTGACAGGATGCGGATTCATCAAAATATGATGAAAAAGAATCGGGAGCCGCTGCAGCACTGGCAGCCTGCTACCTCTGCAACAGTGTTAAGACGAGCTTTACAGTCATGCCTTCGGCATCCAAGCCGGTTCCACTGCAGATATTGGCTCTGGTTTTAAAGGGAAATGGCCAGTGTGGTACAGCGCGTGTATGTGCAAATAATAGACTGCTAATATATAAATGTGCGTGCAAGTGAAGGGATACTAACATGTTTATGTGTGTGTTGGAAGGGGGTGTGTAAGTGAACAAATAAATGTGTGGTTTTGCAGCATGTGGGTGCAAATGAATGAATACTAGGTTGTGTTTGTGTGGGTGGGTTGGACTGCATTCTAACTGCTTCCCATATTTTGTTCCAGTGCAGTGTGCGCCGGTGTCATTCGTGTGTGTGTGTGTGTGTGTGTGTGTGTGTGTGTGAGCTTACAGTATGTGTGCACACGTGCCTTTTGTTTCTCAGAGTTCCCAAGACACTTCTAAACCCTCCTAATCTGTATTCCGCAGAGATGGTGCATATAATTAGAATGTGGATCAGCGTCGATGTCTTATTATCCAGAATATACAGGCTGGCTTATCACCCTAACCCCGCTGCACTCTGGGTAACCCCCACTTGCCCCAGTAACATCCGACCCCCCCCCCCCCACACACACACACACACACACACCCAGAATCTCTGTCAACACCCCTCCTGCACTTCGCTATGCTGTTTCATCTCATCACTGGCTTTCTTCAGTTTCTTTACTTTCATTTTATCATTTCTTCTTCCCTCAGTTTCTTCCCTCCTCCGCCACCCTCCATTCTTCTTCGCACTTTTCTCTTAACCTCGCCGCCGCACTTTGCTTCTTCTGTCACCCAGATGACGGGGTGACTAAGGAGAGACGGGGTGACAGTCACCAGATCCACTGAATGAAAATGTGACCGGAGTCGGAATCTAAGCAATCCAGACTGCAGTTTGGGTGCAAAGGAAACATCAAAGCTTTTCACTTTCAGGGGACAGTTTTAGATCCACACCTACAGCTTGTTTTCTTTGGTCCAAACCTCAGTGGAAAAGTTTACTTTCGTGATTGAACCAGGGCTTGTAAGTAAAAATCACGCTCACAAGTAGCTTGTTTATTGGACAGTTTTGGTTTTGGTTTTTTGAGATTTCGGCAGTCAAAACATATCTGATACCAGTCCCTGTAACTTTAACTAATCAGCATAAACTTGTTTGTTGTTTGTTTGTTTCGTAATTTTCTGTCTCTGGTGTTCATACCAGTTAAGAACACTTGAAGAAATAGCTGCATCAGTCGAGACTGCAGTTTGTCCTTGGTTCTTGTTATTATGCTAGGCTTTCCATATGAATAAAGAAGGCTTTGAGGCAGTCTTAGTGACAGCTGCATAGGACAAGAACAGACCACAGATATATAAGATAAACACTTATAAACTGTCTGCACTTCAAAAAAATGTATTTATAACATTTTGATCAAGAACCTGTTGCTAGGGTTTCCGAGCATGAGTAACTGCTGGCTGTCAGAGGTCAACATTTGTCGCCTTATACCCATAAAACTTTGCATTTTGGGATCATTTCCTGTATTTTTTTCAGAGTATGATTGGAAAAGAAGCGTTTTCCAGGCGGTCTTGGTGTGGTTATTTGGTGCCACCCAAATTCAAACGGGCTTGTTCTCACCTGCCCAAACGCTCTACAGTTTGAATGAGCTGCTCCAGACGGTCTTAGTGTTGTTTGGCTCAGTGCTGTTTCAGAGAATTTCCTCAGCAATGGTTTTAATGGAGGTTTTTTGGTGTCCCCAACCCCCCCCCCCCCCCCCCCCCCCCCCGCGGTTCATTATTCCATTTCATCTCGTTATCGTCTGTCTTCAGTTTCTCTGCTTTCATTCTTTCATTTTGTATTCTCTCCGTTTTTTTACCCCCCCCCCCCCCCCCACACACACACACACACGTACCGCCCTCTGTTCTTCTTCACTCTTTTCTGTCCCCCCCCAACTTTACTTCTTCTGTTGCTCCTCTCTCTTCGCTGTTTGTCACGGCGCCTGTTGATCGTCCGCTCTTCGTTGACGGGGTTATCGATTAGCACTCTGCACTCCGAAAAGTTCTAGCGATGATGGGGTGGAGCGGGGTTAATGAAAGTATACAGTATGTACAGAAGAGAAGAGAAGAAGAGTGTGAGAAGGGGAGCGAGAGAGAGAGAGGTGCATAGAATGGACAGTGGGAGGCGGGGGGGATAAAAAAAGAGGGAGAGTTAGTGAGTGAGAAAGAGAGAGAAAGAGACAAAGAGATGGAGAGGCAGAGAGAAAGGGGGAGAGGGAGGGATCAAAGCCTTCTCCCTTGTCAGTATTCACAGCGTGCGTCCTCTACCCCCCACCTCACTGCTGGAGAGATGGAAAGATGGAGAGAGGGAACCAGCAAGCAGCTAACGTTGCTTCACAGATGAAGATTTCCTCCCTCTCTCTCTCTCTCTCTCTCTCTCTCTCTCTCTCTCTCTCTCTCTACACTTTCCTCTCTCTGTCTACCTCTCTCACTCTTTCCCTCTCTCCTCTCTCTGCCTCTCACTCCGCAGTTTTCCTTTAGTGATGCTGAAGGATGATTGAGAGCTCTCCCACCGACAGCATTTTTAAACAGACGCATCAATAAATAAACGGCTTGATGTAGTGCACCGAGATGTGCAATGTGTGTACTCTGTGTGTGTGTCTGTGTGTGTGTGTTGCCGCCTGTCCACGCACACCGGTAACTGCTTGGAGTGTGTGTGTGTGTGTTTGCATGTGTGTTTTTCCGCACCCAGGCGTTCCGGCACACTCACTCAATCGCCTCTTCCCAGGGGCGAACTCTTTGAACGCCTTTCTCTCTCTTTCCCCTCCCATTTCTCTCTCCTCTCCCTCCCAAGCTTTTTTCCCTGCGTTCGCCATCACTCTCGCCTCTCCAGTATCTTCCCCCCCTTTCTCTTTGGTCCCATTTCCCTCCTCTTCTGTTTCTCTCCCGCATCCTGCTTTTTTTTTTTTGCCGCCTTTCTCCCTCCCTCCCCTCTCGCGCACTCTGCTGATGCACTCAATCTCTTTGGCACACCGCTGCTCACTTTGAGAATGCTCAAACAGAATTCCCCCAGACAGTTTCTGTGTGTGTGTGTGTGTGTGTGTGAGAATTTGTCCACACACATGCCAGTGCTTGTCTGTGGGATTGGTTATATATTGCTATCTGTATGCACATATGGCATGCATTTAATTCTGTGTGTGCATGTGCATTCGTGCACTCGTGTGTGTTTACTTACATGCAGACATGTTTGCTCATGTGCTGTTATCTGTGTGTGCCTGCAGAATGCATTTCACTGTGTGTGTGTGTGAGAGAATGCATTTGCATTTGTGAATATGTACACACACATACATGTGATTGCTTGTGTGCAGGTGTCTCCAAGCAGCATGCATTTCAGTGTGAGTGTGTGTGTGTGTGTGTGGGTGCGTACATGCGCGCAGACTCTCGTGTGTCCGTCCCCATGCACATGTCTCATAATTAGGTATATATATGCACAATTAAAGAGGGGGAAGCTCATTCTGCCAGAGTCAGGATATTTGCTCCCGTCCACATACACTACCCTGCGGAAAACTGAGAGCCAATTTAAGAAGTAGGCGACCGCACTGTAACTCTTCTGGCTCCTGGTTATCTTTAGAGCGCCGAGTGTTTGCTGTACAGGGGCTGCCTGCTCGCAGCACGGCATAATGAGATTTGTGCAAATTGTATCTTGTGTAGGACTCCTTCTAGGACAGTTGTTCTGTGAATTCGACCGGTGGCAGCCTGGAGTTCAGAGAAGCAGGCTCCTCTAACCTCTAGCCTTTTAAAATCTTAACTGATTTTGAAAACACATTGCTTCACACTACTACTTCACACTGTAACTAGGGATTTCACCGTTTTCTTTTTTGGTCTCTCAGTTGTAAATTTGCTCTCACACTAGACGACCAGGCAAGGACTTAATCGCAGGAACTGGTGTGATCCAATGTGACACCCATCAAAACAACAATGGTACAATCGTACACTTGTACAGAATCCGTGCAGATGTCAAGTCCTATAAAACATGTTATCTATATATCCAATATACTGTATTATCGGGATGGACATATGTGCTGTAAATCAACCTGATAACCCACTAGTGTGTAGCTGGCCTTAGTCAGTGACTCAGCTGAGAGCATGTGCAATCAGCCAAACGGTCACTGCATGAACAAAGGTTACCTGTATGTTACCTGTAGGTGTGTATAAAGTTTGTTTACTCCAGCGTTCAGATGCTCCTCCATCTGGTTTGCATCCAGTAAATCAATTCCCTTGCTCTGTGTTGATCAAGGAGCGCAGCTTATGAAAAAAGATGTTGTCTGCATGCAGATTCCCGCTGCTTCTCTCAGTCTGATGTTGCTGCCTGGCTCGCCCCATTGCATCATTATGGATGAACCCCCCCCCCCCCCAAAAAAAAAATCAAAAGACGTTGTACTTTCCAAACTGCAACACACCATAACACATCATAATTCAAGTTCATTATGAACCTAATTCTTACCGTAACCCTCATCTTAGCCTCGCAGAAAAGCCTTGCACAGAGCCAGGAAGAGAAAAACAATCATTTTTGTTGTCGTTTTTGACAAAGTGGTGACATTTGATTTTGCAATTTGGCTGGAAAGTTACAAATACAGGTACTTGATAGTAGTTAGTAGTAGATTAGCAGTATACTACTTCAAAGACTTACCAAACTGACTCCACCGGAAGACAGCGGGCTCCTGGGCCGTCATCTGACGACGCGACACCCAGCAGTCGTCAACCAGCGAGGGCTGTGTTGGCGCTCGGATGCTTCACGCAGCAGGACGTATAATCCCATCAAATCAGGATCCAGCCCAATGAATTGCTCATTTGTGTTTTCATCCGTTTCTGCTCGTTAACTGCCGCGGTGGCGGTGGATAGGTAGTTTGAGTGTACGGCATTAAGAAGTTAGATGGCGCTTGCCAATTTGTGGGTTGGATGCGTCTGCCTGTGTTTATCTGTACGCACGTTAGTGAAGCAACTCTTCGCCACCGTGTTTGGTCAGGACTAATCCAGGCTGAGGATTCATTCTCCATTGTTCCCCTGTTATTTTATGGGTCTTATTGTTGTTCTACCATTTTGCGCCATGTTGTGTTCTGTTGTCATTTAAATTCTGCTAACAATTCCAGTTGTGGCTTTAGTTGTCATTGCTGATTTTTGAATGTTTTGATGTGAGATGTTTTTATCAGCCCCTCTTTTATTTTACCTCCACAAACTAGTGATTTTTGATCCTACTTCATAACCGTGATTTCATTCGTCAGTTCACTTTTGTTTTAGCAATGTGCAAATGAACTAAACTAGAAATATCATGGGGCCAGGTGACAATGAATTCAGGAAGGCAGCTCCAGAAGACGGCCATGCCAGCCCTGTTAATCATGAAATTCAAATGGCCATGTGGTTAGCGAGCAAATATGAGCGGAAAAGGAAAATGAGCGAATCATGGGGGCTGGATCCAGGTAACACTTTTGCACCATTTCCATTAGATCGCATTATACCGGCTGGCATTCTATTAGAGAACCTCCAACATCACACTTGTTCTCCCCAGCTGCTCTCTCTGTGTGTGTGTGTGTGTGTGTGTGTGTGTGTGTGTGTGTGTGTGTGTGTGTGTGTGTGTGTGTGTGTGTACAGTATGAGTGTGTATCACTGCTTATTTATTTATTCATGGCTGATATTTTCGGCTCCCACGGCAGGTAGCCCCCCTCCAAGAGTAGAATCGATGTTACATTACTAGTTTAAAAAAATGTGTAAAAAAAACCGGTTAAACTTTTGCGAGGTTCTTTACTGAGTTTATCTAAGGTTAAAAGTAGTTACTCAGGGAAAATAAGGGTTCAGCTCCTCCAAGCACAGCTGTTATCATGGGGAGGAGAGTAGCGAGATTTGGGTATAAGCACTCATCCCCAGACACACATGGAAATTTAATGAGTTGGCTTGCTCCACAAAGAGAATCCGGGACATGAAATTTGGATTTTTTTATTTATTTATTTATTTTCTCTTGTCAGGCTTTTCTGTAGAGAGCGACTTCCCCTCAAGCTATTTCCGTAACCCCTGTTAAGGATATGATTATAAGGCGTCACATCCAGAGAGTGAGCGTGAAGATGTCAATAACCATAATCGACAGCCTCGCAGGGCAAAAAAAGAAAAGAATAAAAACGCTCGGCAGACTAATTGCGAGCTGTTGAGTCGAGCAGGAGGCCCCTCACCCGCATGGATACTGTCGACGCGGAAATACCACAAACACGTGATTTTACCTTGCGTGCGTTCAAGCTGAGTCGCGGCGCTGCCCTTTTCTCCCACCTGCGCTCCGCATGTTAATGAGAGAGAGGGTAATGGATTGTGTCAAACTTCTTTTGAGTGTCTTTGTCAACGCGCACACAGACAATTAAGCAATATCACACGAGAGGGAGTGCTGTTGTACTGTATATCAGCACGGCTGTGATTCGGTCGTAGGCACGAGGCCGCAGGACAAGTGCCGAAGATAATCACAGCCGAGTGTGATATTGCTTTTATACAACAGTTGTATAAACAAAGCTATTCATCAAGTAATGGTAATTTGAGACAACAGATGATTTTTGTCTGTTATTTGTCTCCGCCAACAAAAACAGTTCCTTCAGGATTCCACTACCAAGTGTTGCCAAGCAACAGGTAAACTGTTTCCCGACTGCAAGCTAGCTAGCTACTTTTAGGTTAGCACAGACGATTTCAGCTTACTTTCTTCCCAATCTTCCGCCTCGGCCCGACCGTTCATAATTAAGGTGAAATGTAACGTTGTCCATATTTGCGTTGTCGCTACTAGATGCGAATGAAGTTAGAGTTTTGTGTGGACGTGTTCTGGGAATATTTGGTAAGCATTTCTTTGTTGTACAACACTGTATTGTGTGCTAGAAGTGCTAACCAGCTGGTTAGCTAGCAGCTACTCAGCTAACGTCAGATGACGTTGTGGTGATCCGCTTTTTATTTCTCCTCACAAGAACACCTGTGAAGCGGAGTGATACATACAGTACAGCGTCCCAGTGCTGTTATACTGTATATCAGCATGCCTCTTGTCCAATCAAATTGCTCGACCGGAACTAACTGTTGTATAAACTGCATCAATCTCCATCTTTACTGTTTGACTTCCTCTGTGAACTGTCTCTGTGATACACACTCCAACTGAACAAGCAATTAGACCCCTTTTTTTTGTTTGATTTTCATATTTTGTGTTTTTTCCCCCCCCTCCCTCGCTCTTTCTTTTCTCTCATTTCTGCGTATGTGACGGTTGCAGGTGTTTTTGTTTGTTCCAAGATGTTTTTGAGAGGAGTGCCTCAGGTTTTCAGGTCTTGGTGTCTTGACAGTTGACGGTGTTTGTTTCCCTATTTATAGCGTGCTGGCTGCTTTGACAGTTGATGACACAGATGCCTCACTTTGTTTACCGTGGTCTCCGGCCTTCCTCTTCCCCATCTTCCTCACCCTCCGCCTCCTCTTTTTCCCCCATTGTCCTCTCGTTTTCCTCTGCTCCTTAATTCTCTGCATCTTTCACATGATCATCATAATCATAATCATAATCCTCTACCTCCTCTTTCTCTTCTTCCTCCAGTTTCTTCTGCTACTCATTCTCCATCTTCTCTTCTGTCCTCCTGTCTAATTTCTTCTTCCTCTCATAATCCTCCTCTTCGTCTTGTCAAGTTCCATGTTATAAATCACGGAAAATATGGGAATATGTGTTCTTCATGATTAAAAAGATGCATGTATACTAGTGCTTAAGAAACTACCATCTGTACCAGTTTTTAATAACTTTATCTTGGCAGGCAGTTGATTAGAGAATAGACTCTCTTCTGTTTACCTGTTACTGACCTTCGCACTCCTCCTCCTCTTCCTCCTTCTCCTTAGCAACTGCTGAGGGAGATGCAGCAGATGGCGAGCCGGCCTTTCGCCACCATCAACGTCGCCTTGGAGACGGACGAGGAGCCGCCTGACCTGATAGGAGGAAACGTCAAGGTGAGCGCAACCTTTTCTTGGAGAGATCGCCCGCTGAACCCCAGAGATCAAACCTTTGTCTGGGCTGACAGCGATGCAGGCAGGGAGGCTCCATTCATCATCAGCACCATCGCTCACCCTCCCTCAAGTGGGGAGCTCAGTCTTGTGCCATCTAGACTGCAGTCATGCCGCAACGATAGATATTCCATCCACTATCCGCCTTGCGTCATTTCTGGGTTTTTAACTCTGGAGGTGAATCCGTTGGTTTTCCACGCACCAAGGAGGCCAATTTGGCAGGAAGTGTTGGAAGTCTAGTGCGGGTCTAGTAGACCTAATGAGGGTCAATGCAGTTTGCGTTTGCTGGGACAGAGTGAAGGAGGACGTGCGTGATGAAAGTGGGCTGACGATGAGTAACAAAGCACATTATACCAGGTACAGTGGGTAGGCTGTGAATTCTAATGGGGATTTGGCTTAATCCAGTTAACCCTGGAGTTAAATAGATGCAAATGAGAGCAAACTATTGTAGAGTAAGACTATAGTTAGAAATTAGATTTGAAGAGTTTCATTCCAACATTGAGATATGCACCATTTGGGAAAAAAAAAAAACTTGACGCCTACTCTTAGGAAATGATTGCTGGCATGAAAATAAAGCACATTAGGGGATACTATTAAAGTTATGATTCATCGTACAAAACAGCCTTGTTTTGGTGGATGGAACCATCTGTGTTTTTGAAATATTGACTGATTAATTGCAGGTAGCAAATTCTGCCAAAATGGATGTGCAGCTTTCTGGAACAAAACCCTTCATATATTTATAGTGCGGTTTAAAGAGTGGTAAGATCAAATTTGGGTTATTAATATTGTAGCGTGGAACAGAGTCAGGAATAAAGAGTTGGGTCTGTGTTTCTATGGCTCGGGAACCAAAACAGGTTTGGTCCTGTTTTTGGTGGGTTTCCACATGACAAGAGTACCGTTAGTAGATTTTCATTAGACCAGGTGTCAGGGCTAAAGAGACTAAAGTTGTCAACTTAGGTTTGTTACTTAGATAGAAATGGCAGTAGCTAAAGCCGTTTCACACCAAATGTGCAGGGGGAAAGTCTGAAAGCTTGATTGCAAGGCTTATTCAAAGTTCAAACTCTTTTTACAATCTCATAAAAAAGGTCTGTAATGTCTGAATCTAATCTTTTCACACAGGTTTTGCATGAACGTTACACAGTGTGCAAGCCGCCAGAGACGATATATCAATTCAAACTTTTTGACCAAAATCATCCTTTGGTTTGAAAAGCCTCTCAGAATAAAAAATAGACCTTAAATAGAGGACAGCAAAGTAGAAGCAGAGTGGGAGTAATGAGAGAGGTAGTGGTAGACTGCCTTTTTTTTTTACTGTTTCTGTTCCTGACCACATGGGTAGTGTGGGGACAGTGAAGAAACGAGTAGATTTAAAAGTAGAGATCGAGCAGTGTGTGGCGTAACGGTAGAGTAGATTTTAATGGAGAGTTCAAGCACGGTGAGAGGCAAAGTAGCAGTAGAGTAGATTTAAAGGTAGAGATGAAGAAGCAGTGTAGTAGATTAGAAGTAGAGATTGAGCCGTTGGAAGTAGATTTAAATGTAAAGATGAAGCAGAGTTGGACACAGTGGTAGAGTTGGATGGAAGTGGGCTAGAGTAGATTTAAATGTAGATCTTGAGCACAGAAGCAGCAGCAGCAGTAGAGTACATTTAAAAGTACGGATCATGCAGAGTTATAGAAATTGCAGCGGGGGATTCGGTGGGCACGGCGCCGCGGGCCGGGCCGGGCGTACCTGTGACTGTGCACTTGGTGATGAATGACCCCTGAATGCAGATGCAGTGCAGAATTATAGGGCTGTTTCAGCAGGGTCGCTCGGGGCCCCTCGGCTCTGACAGGGCCCATGCATCTCAAGGGGTTTGGCTCCCGAGCACAAGGTTACTCCTCAGCCCAGGCCGCGGGGCCCCCTGGGTAGATCTCCAGCTAATCGACTCCCCGCCGGGACAGAAACTATCCCGCCTCTTCTCTTCACTTTTTTACTCTCTTCCGTCCTCTATCTTCTTCTCTTATCTTCACTTCTGTCCTCTCCTGTCTTCTTCTTTTCTTCTCTTTTCTTCTCTTCTGTCCTCTCCTATCCTCTTCTCTTCTCTTCCCCTATCCTCTTCTCTTCTGTCGTCTCCTGTCTTCTTCTCTTCTCTTCCCCTATCCTCTTCTCTTCTGTCGTCTCCTGTCTTCTTCCCTTCTCTTTTCTTCTCTTCTGTCCTATCCTCTTCTCTTCTGTCTTCTCCTGTCTTCTTCCTTCTCTTTTCTTCTGTTCTTCTCTTCTTCTCTTCTGTCCTCTCCTATCCTCTTCTCTTCTCCTATCCTCTTCTCTTCTGTCATCTCCTGTCTTCTTCCCTTCTCTTTTCTTCTTTTCTTCTCCTCTGTCCTCTCCTATCCTCTTCTCTTCTGTCTTCTCCTGTCTTCTTCCTTCTCTTTTCTTCTGTTCTTCTCTTCTTCTCTTCTGTCCTCTCCTATCCTCTTCTCTTCTCTTCTCTTCTCCTATCCTCTTCTCTCCTGTCTTCTCCTGTCTTCTTCCCTTCTCTTTTCTTCTTTTCTTCTCTTCTGTCCTCTCCTATCCTCTTCTCTTGTCTTCTGTCTTCTCCTGTCTTCTTCCCTTCTCTTTTCTTCTTTTCTTCTCTTCTGTCCTCTCCTATCCTCTTCTTTTCTGTCTTGTTCTGCTTCTCTTCTCTTCTCTTCTCTTCTCTTCTCTTCTCTTGTCTTCTCTTCTCTTCTCCCCTGCCTGACATCCTTACTTTACTCTAGCGTTCTCCTCTAATTTACCAGCCCTTTACTGATCCTATCAGCAGTCTGGGGTTTTCTGCTGGCCTTATCTGCTGTTTGTATGTGTGTGTGTTTGTGTGAGTGTGTGAGTATGTGTATATGTGCGACCGTGTGTGTCTTTGTGTACATCTGTGAGTTGGAGTGTGTGTGTGTGTGTCATGTTGCTGTGTGAAGGAAAGAAGCAGCTTGCTGTGGAAATCAGCCCCCCCCCTCCCCCCTCCTCCATCTCTGCTCTACCTTTTCTTCTCCTTCTACCTCTCCTCCTCCTTTCTCCCATTCTTCCCAGCCTGCTCTCCTCCTTTCCATCAGGGCAGGAGCAGCCCGGGAGCAGAGATCCAATTTAGATCTTCTTCCTCTGCTTTTCTTCTGCCTCCACCAGCTCCGGCGGTTAGCGCACACACTATCCTATCTCCTCCCGGCTCAGATTGAGCGACTCGGGGCAGGTTCTTCCCCTTGTTTCCATGCTGTTTTATCAGGAGGCTACAGTAGTGCATTATGACCCGCGATTGGAGTAGAAGGGGGGGGCCGGGCGCCGCACAGTGAGGCGAAGATCATTAAAGTTGTTTATAGCCTCGGTGGGAAGTCCAAACTTGCTCCGCCGATGAGATATATTCACTCTGCTTCTGCCAAATGGAGCCGGCGGCCCCGGCATCGCAGGCAGATGATTACCTTTGTGATGCCTTCTGCTCTGCTTTTATTTATAGGTACTGTGGGATGGGGGGGGGAAACGGGGACATGCGATGCAAAAGAAGGGGCGTGGAGGGGGGGGCGTCAGTTCTGGTTTATCTAACATGACTGTGGTGCTCCATTATCTTCGCCTACGTTATATTTTAGGCATTTAGCCGACGCTTTTGCCCAGAGCAACTCAGAACGATTGCACCAGTGTGTAAATTCCTAATGTTCCCTTAATGTTACAGGAAACCAGTAGTAAGGAGTGCAAAGGTCAAAGCCACAGCACCCTGACAGTAGTTTCCTTAGAATTATCATTTTTGATAGAAGTGCATGGTAAAGAATTTTTTTTTTTTTTCCAAATTTTAAAAATTAACTAAAAAAAAGAAAGTTCACTTCTTTTATCCAGAGATTTTTCCAGTCTTTAGTTTTATTACTGTGCAATATGCCGTTATTATTACAGGCTGACAAAACATTTCCTTGGCAAACAGAAGTCAACCGAATAAAAACTCATCAAAGATGGCTCAGTGGAAGTGGCTGTACCTGGTGAGTCATAGCAACAGGGAGTTTGACTTGCGCTCGCTGCTGGCGGGGGGAAACTCGTCCCCGGCTGCTGGTAAAGTAGAGATGAATGCGGCGGATGAAAGCGTAGCAGCGTGCAGCCCCAGTGTGTGCCCGCCACGGCGTGTGTGGGCTCAGCAGCGATCCTACGCACAGGGCTAATTACTGGAGGTAATTTAACAAAACCTTTCGCCGCTCTGCCTGGCCAGTCTAGATAAGTCTCCGGAGTGGTGCTGGTGGTGGGGGAGGATGGGCAGGGGGGCGTTGAGGGGAGGGCTTCAGCTGCATAAAACAAAGGCATCTGCTTGGGAATGCTATTAACACAGCCTCTGAAGAAGACCATGAGAAAAGACACTCTACCTTTGGGGAACATCTTAGGCAAAAAATCACACACACAAGCAATTTAAAGGGATGCATAATTGAATTTTACGAGGTGTTTTGTTTTGTTTTTTGCCCCCTTAATTTCAGCTCGAGACAAAATGGAGTGGGCGCGTCTGTTGACGGAGATAAATCTTGTTTATGGCACGCTGTTTTGTGTGGTTCTATGAATTTGTCAGAAATGGAGAGAGAAGCACCAGGCTTGTAGCCTCAGGTTGAAATTGAGGTTGTGCACTGGGTACTGTAGCCCGAATTGATGAACACTCAGCGCCATTGATAACAAAATGGAGCCCGTTGAGATGGAAACGATCCCACTGTCACATCCCAAATCTGTTCGACAGCACAAGTCTTTCCCCTCCCCAATTTATTTGCCATGCTTATTCCCTCTCCAATTTGAATATGAGATGCTGGTTTTGGAAAATGAGAAACAAGCACATAAACAAGCTAGGACCTAAGAGCAGCTTGCAGCTGCTGCATAGGAAATTGGACTTGGCAGACGTGTCTTCTGACAGCCCTAAGCTGTGAAATTATAAGCTGCCAGTCTTTTTTTGTTTGTTTTTACACATAAAACACAGATGCGTTGCAGGTAGACTTATCATGGGCAGGCCTCATTTTTCCAATTGTAAACACACTGGATGAGAAATAAATATTGCCTGAGGCAACAACAAACCTGTGGACTGGAGCAATCCAAGCCTGGTTGGACTGCTTCTGGCAAGGCCAACAGAATTGCTTCACCTCTCCTTGTACCAAGGGATAAGGGGAGAAAATTGGCCAAGTGCGATATTGCATTACGTTACCTCCCAATGTTGTATCGGCACAGTTGTCAGTATTTTTATTCCCATTTCAGAGCAATAAATGACAGCTGAACATAATGATGTTCTAGCACATGATTTTGAAAATGGAAACAAATGATCCTTGTAGGAGTGCTTGGTTGTCTTATCTAGTTATTGAGTCATCACTCATTTATCACACAAAGCTATAAATGATATTAATGTTTTATTGCCCTAAGGGACAATAGTAGCTTTTACTGCATTCAAATGAAAAACAAAATAGTCATTTGCAATATATTGCTGTATTTAATTGCGATACTTTCATTTGGTCGACTCCCACCTCTCTCGTCGCTTTTTTAAAGAAGCCTCTCTACAGTGCTTCCAAAGTGAGGAACAGGCTCTTGACGGGGTCCCGCGGGGTTCCCCAGCAAAGTGAATAAAAGTTTAATTTCACTGTTATTTCATGAAATAATGCGTAACAATCACTATTCTGATCAGAGGTTTCAGTCTCTCTGCTGCTTCTCTCCCCACCTACAGTGTAGACAGTCATATCTAACAGCTAAAATCTGGTCAAACGGTGTGTGTGTTGTTATGTGGCTCTAACTGGGGGTCCTGGACATGAAAATAGAGGTTTGGGAACCTCTGCTCTGAAACATGTAGTGATGAGTAGTCGATGTTTAAGTGTATGTTATCTAGTGTGATGTGTATGAATAGAGCTGTGTTCAACTGTTGAGACAGCTGAACACGACAGGTCTCGTTTGTTTACAACCATTACACTAATGTCTCAAAATGAATGTAGTAATGATTTATTGATGTTGAAATGCTGCACGTAGCACCTTTTAAGAGACTGTACAGGAAGGAGAAATAGGAAAGACAACGAGAGAAAGAAAGTAAAGTGCTTTAGCCGGTGTCTTTCTAGACCTTCGTTAACAGAAAGATGGGAAGAGGAGAAAAAATAAGGGAGGAATCATAGAAAGACGGTGAGAGAGTACAGAACAAAATGGTCTAGAGGCTGCCAATCTTCTCAGCGATGGTCTCGTTTGTTTACAATAATTAAGCTAATGTCTCAAAATTAATGCGGTATTGATGTTAAAATGCTACATGTAGCGCCTTTAACAACTTAAGACTTGCTGTTCGGGGGGAACTGTAGGGTTTTCTCTGACGCAGAGGGCTGCTGCACCATGTGTGCTAACAGTCTGTGTGTTTGATATTTGCTGCGTGTTGTCGATGCCGCTGCCGGAGCGACTGCAGCGGTGCCAGCCAGCCCGTCGGTCCACCCAGCGAGCCCATTTGTCTGCATCTGAACCCTTCCCTCTGTCAGGCCTTTGGGGGGCTACAGCGTATGTGTGTATGTGCACGATCAGCACGACTGGAAGCTGCTGCAAGCTGAGCACACACACACACATATTTAAACAAACAATCTCCTAATCTCTGTCTGAAGATGCATGAACATAGCAAGTTCTCAGTTGCATTGAGCAAGCATGCAAAACACACACACACACATACATTCACTCATACACATACACACACATATACACACTCAAATGCACAGACACATATACACAAGCACAAATAATACAGAACTCACATGACTGCAGTGAGTTGTCAATTGCATCGATCAAGCACACACATGCAAAACACACACACAGACACATACACAGGTGTACGCACATACTTACACACACACATATGCACATACATGCACACGCACACACACAGAAGCATAAACAAACACAGAATTCCCTTCTGTTACAACATCAGTTGCATTGAACACATACACACATGCGCACACACACACACACACACACACAGAAGCACCCAGGTCTTTATGCCACTTCCCCCAGCTACCTGTGTGACAGCCTGTGTATCCTGCTGGTATGAAAGGTAAGCCTCAGAGAGATGGAGCAGAGAATAAATGTGTAAAATGGGTCAGAGCCTGAATATCATTACTGTCCTACTCCCCATGTGTGCTCACTCATATAGTGTGTGTGTGTGTGTGTGTGTGTGTGCGAGAGACTAAGAGAGGGAGATGCAGTGAGGAATTTGAGTGTTTGTAAGAGAAAGGCGAGAAATGTGTGTGTGTGTGTGTGTGTGCATTTGTGTGCGAGAGGGAGAACTGTGTGTGTGTGTGTGAGAAATGTGTGTCACACTCTAGTGGGCATTAAGCTTAACTCTCCAGAGTCTATAGACTGGTGTGGGAAGGGATTGAACTTGTGTATTTGTGTGTGTGTGTGTGTGAGTGAGAGAGAGTGCATTGAGAGGCAGTGTCAGGAGTGTGTGAAACCATGCCATGGCCCACTTTTCTGTCCAGCTCAGGAATTAGAAAAAAAAAAAAAGAAAGAAAGAACGAGAGAAAGATGAAGAGTGAGAGAGATAGGAAAGCATCTGTATGCCGGAGACGTGCGGCCCGTCCATATCCTCAGCTGAGGTAAACCCATGAATATTGTAACAGGCGAGCGGCAGTAGATCTGGCCGGTGTTTACAGGGGGGAAACTCATCCCCACATATGGATGAGTTGCTGATAAACAGGAGATATTGGTATTAGAGAGTCAGGTGTGTCGGGCCGCCTGTGGCGACAGGAGTGCACGGCCGGCGCCGCCCACAACAAATCTCTCCTCCCGGCAGCGGCGCTACGGCCTTTGCATCGGCACACTTGATAACCAGTTGTTGTCCGCGCCGCACACTGGCGGCATTGTCATGAAATTGTGCACAGTTTGGGGGGGGGCGGGGGGAGAATCCAATTTCCGCCCACGGATCAGTGTGTGCATCTCGACAGGGGATGGGATGGGGTGGGGGATTTTTTTTTGGGTTGCTGTGTGTATTGTCTCTTGCCGACAAAAACGAGAAGACTAACAGCAAAGCCCCTGTTGTCCATGTCTTTGAAAATGGCATGTGTTTAACAGGATTTGGGAGGCTTGTGATGTGTAATGCTTTTGGGTTTTTATTTATTTTTTTCTTTCCCCCTCTTTCTGCAGACCGTCCCCAAGCCCATCGCCCTGGAGCCCTGCTTTGGCAACAAGGCCGCCGTGCTCTCCATCTTCGTGCGGTTACCCAGGGGCACCGGCGGCATCCCTCCTCCAGGACAGTCTGGTAAGACGCCGGCACAGAGTCCTTAACTTGTTTTTCATCTTTCTTTCATTTATCTGTCTTCTCTGCTTTGATCTGCGCTATCTTTCCTCGATTCGCTTTCCTTCGTCTGTCTTTGCTATCTTTATTGATAGTCTAGAAAGACACAGGCTAGAGGCTTTACTCGCTCTTTCCTTCCGCTCTCTCTTGTTGTCTTTACTATTTTTCCTTCCTGTACGGTCTCTTAGAGCTGCTACATGTAGCATTTTAACATCAATAAATTATTCCCATGTTAGTATAATTACCGTAAATAAACAAGACCATAGCTGAGAAGATTAGCTCCCAATCTCTACACTGCATTTTACATTGTGCAGCACCGGAATGACTTTCTGCTGGATTGCTTTCTGGCACAAAGGGAGATTGCTCTACAGCACAGGACAGGAGGGAGGAGGAGGAGGAGGAGGAGGAGGAGGAGGAGGAGGAGGAGGAGGAGGGAGCTGTTTTTCCAGTGCAAACGGCTTTCAGAGCAGAGGGTGGAAGGAGTGAAAGGCCGATGCAAAAATGACTTCCATCATGTTTGTCCTCTTCAGCAAAGCAAATGAGAAAACCTTTGACTGAAGAAGCAAAGATCCCCTTTGCAGCAGGAAGCAATGGGGTTCATGGGAAATGTGGTTTTATGAGAAACACTAGCGCTAACAAATACCACCTGTGTGAGATAGAGGCTACCGATTAGGGCTGCAGCTATCGATTATTTTAGTAATCGAGTATTCTACCGATTATTCCATCGATTAATCGAGTAATCGGATAAGAAATACTTTTGCTTTATTAAAGAGCAATAGTAAATATACAAAAGAGAAAAGCTGTCCGCACGAAGCTGTCCATACGACACTGTGATTTACTGAAAACGAGGTGAAATAATAATTATTATTGATATTTATTACTAGGCCTAAATATCATACAAGTTCATAAGACTGGCTAATGTACATTTATTTACTATGTTGAAGGGTTGCCCTACACCTGCTGACCCTACTCACTGCAATCAAACTAAACTGAATATACCTGCTGTATTGGACTGGTGCATTTTAGGCTCCAATTGCTACTTACACCACCTGATATTTTGCTTTCTGGGGTATTTTATGCATCACTGTGAGGGGAGTGTGTGTGTGTGTGTGTGTGTGTGTGTGTGTGGGGGGGGGGGGTGTATGTGTGTGTGACTATCATAATAATAACATGAATGAAGCTCAGGCTTTCACAAATTGACTGCAGCATTTTATTTTCTGTGGTTATTTTCTTGAGCAAAACTTAGCTAACTTAGGGACATCATAACTAGCCACCATATTGATTTACGTTCTTAACTAGCCATTACATATAGCCATAATTAACGTGCATTCTTTACTAGCCTTCATCTCATCCCGTTTTAATATTAAGTGCTGACTCCGCCCACCCGGGCCAGTTTCGGCGTACGCCGGTAGCAATTACCAGTGGACCATATCCTACAGTCCCTGCTCTCAGCGGAGGGAGGGAGCTACGCTGTGTGTGGGAAGCGCTGTGACCGTCAGACCTCTCTGGATTAGACAAGCAAGTAGAGAAAACCGGCATCAGCCGAACCAATTTATTGCCAAATGCTTTGGGATTCAACACATTAACATTGCTTCCCATGGTCAGAAAAAGTCGGCAGATTTGTCGCTAGTCGCTTTTGAGAAATAAAGTCGCCAGGGGGGTCTGAAAAGTCGCTAAGTCTAGCGACAAAGTCGCCAAGTTGGCAACACTGGATCCGAAACTTTGGACACTTTCTGTCGTTTTCTCTGGCCTGTCTCTTCTCTTCGCCCCTCGCTATTTTCTCTCTCTTTCTCCAGCGCGTTGTGCAACAGTAATAATCATCCGTGCGAAACACTGAGCGTGTATATAGTTATATGGATTAAACGAAGCTTCGATGCAAAGAATTTGCATCGATGATTTTTAGTAATCGAGTTACTCGAGTTTCTCGAGGAATCGTTTCAGCCCTACTACCGATCATCTCTGCCATGGTCTCATTTGCTTATAGTAATTATACCAAGGTATGACAATTAATTTGACAAGGATATATTGATTGCATCTTAAAGCTGCTACGTGTAGCAGCTTTAAGATGCAGGATAAAGCCCTCTCCCTGCTTTCCCTCTTGTTTTGTTCCTGTTCTCTTTCTCTCTGTTCTTCTTTCCATATTCTGTCTCTTCTCTCTCTCTGTCTCTTTGAGTGCTGAGGTTAGTTCCTTGCTTTCCCTCTCCTCTCCGTTCTCTCCGTTTCCCCACTATCCTCCCTTGATGATCTTTCCCTCTGCATGTTTTCTTCCTCTCTCTTTGTCATCTCTCCTCGGAGGACTCTGGTAAGATGCGGGTTAGAGCCCTTTCCTTGCTTTCCCACTCTTTAGTTTTCTGTTCTTTCTTTGTTTTTCTCTCTTCTCTTCCACCTGTCCTTCCCTTTCCCTTGCCTTTGAGGTCTGTGTGGTAAGGTGCAGGCTATAGCCCTTTACTTGCTTTTTCCCTTTGCTCTCTCTTGCTCTTTCCTTCCTCTCTCTGTCCAACCTTTCTTTCCGGGACAGTCTGATAGGACCCAGGATTGAACCCTTTACTTGCTTTCATCCTCTGTGCTCTCTCTTGCTCTCTTTCCTTTCTCATCTGTCCTTCATCTATCTTTCTTATCTTTCTTTCCAGGACCGTCTGATAGGACCCAGGATTGAGCACTTGCTTTCTCTCTCTTCCCTAGTTTTTTCCTGTTCTCTGTTTATCTCTTTCTTTCCTCTGTCTTTCCAATCTCTCCTTCGAGAACTCGGGCAAGAGCCCTTTACTTGATTCCCCTTTTTCCCTCTAGTTTTTCTGTGTTCTCTCAGTGTTTTTCTCTCTTTCCTTCCCACTGTTGCAGTCCCCAGACCATCAGTGCGCCCCAGGCCCTTATTAATTACCACATAACCCTTTTGTCGTAACAAAACCGTCTTGCTCTCTATGGAGCTTCCCCCCGGGCAGCATTTGTTGAGACCAAGTTAGCCGTGTTCCTCCCGTCTCCCCCCTGCCCCCGAGGTTCTTCTCTTTTTTTAGTGCTTTTAACTCGTTTTCCCATCCGGCCTCGTTCTTTTCAGCATCCTCAGACCGCCGAGAGCGTCACAACCTTCGCTCTACATCTGTTTACAGTTTGTCTCCTTCCAAAATGGCCGCCCGTGTAACTCTCCAAATAGCCAAGAGGAGGTCAGCACTCGATTAGCTCTGATTAGCATCTGAGCCTCATTTGGGTGCTTTGAACCATCCCAGCACCCACTTTTAGATGAAGGAGCGAGCTAATGGTCTCAGCATGGCACACTGAAGGCTATCAGACTGTATGATTTGTTGGAGGGTGAGATCCCAACTACAGCAGCTCCCTTTGCTATTTTTATTTTGCTGTTGGCTGTATGTAGTTGAACCGGGTAAGTGCATCCAGCATTGGAGATAAAATGGAGTTTCTTGGAATTTCATGGCTGGGAGAGTATTAATTAGTGTTAATGAAGTGTGTTATAAGTTGATGATTGCCTGCTCTCAGACTCTATGATCTCACCACCTGTGTATGTGGTTGTGTGTGAGTGCATGTTCACAGGAACCGATCACTGAACCCCTATCTGCTCACTCATTGTATGTCACTCTGGATAAGATCATCGGCTAAATATAATGCGTGTGTGTGTGTGTGTGTGTGTGCAGGTCTCGCCGTGGCCAGCGCCCTGGTTGACGTGTCCCAGCAGATGTGTGTGGGCTACAAGGAGAAGTCTGGAGGCCTGAGAAACCGCAAACAGCAGCCCAGCGCACAGCCATCCACCTGTATCTGACCGCGCCCACATCCTCCGCCGCCCCGCCCCACGCTCTCCCATCAGCCGCCCGCCTCGGCCCCCCTCCCTCAGAGACCCTCCCAGCCCCGCCCTGTCGGGGAGAGGTGCATGCTGGGACGCAGGACTGGAACTGTCAGGGAGGGAGGGAGGGAGGGAGGGGCCGCGTCGCCTGGCGGACCGAAGCCTCAGCAGGCTTCCCCTCCCCTTCCTCCTGCGGGAACTCGGGGGGGTCCCCTCAAACTGACTGACAGAAACTGGACACGGGGAGGGGAGGGGAGGGGAGGGGAGGGAGGGACAGAGGCGGCGCTCACCCCACCCCTTCCCCCCCGAAAAAAAAAACTGACATTTGTCCGATACCGCCTCGTTAGCGTAGAGGCGGCCACGGCTTGCTGCTAGAAGAGATCCTTGTCTCGTAGTTTTCGACGAATCCAGAGACTCTGCAACCCTTCTTCAGTCATGTTGTACTTAAGTTATTATTGTTGTTTTGTTTTTTTTGTTTTTTTTTAAATGGCAGGAACTAACTGAATATGTTCAACTGCACACGGCACGCACGTACACACACACACACACACACTCTCACACACACACACACACACTTCCACTCCTTTCAAGTCCCCCAGCCCCTGTACCCATTTGTCGCCCCATTGTCGCCTGCTGTCATGTTCATGGCTCAGCACTGAAGGCTGGTGTCACCGGCGTCCTGTACAGTTTGGCCTCCGAGCAAGCTAACAGCGTGTTCAGTCTTCCTTTAATGAGGAGTTACTGTAGGGGGCTGGCCGTGCGAGCAAAGCCCATCTCAAGAGTCTGTGACATTTCTAATCGGCCTCTCTGTGTTTCGCCGCTGTCTTCTCCGTGGCCAGGAGCTTTGTCTCTCTGCCCGTCTCTCTGCCCGTCTCTCTGTCTCTCTGCCCGTCTCTCTGTCTCTCCGCCCGTCTCTCTGTCCGTCTCTCTGTCTCTCTGCCCGTCTCTCTGTCCGTCTCTCTGTCTCTCTGCCCGTCTCTCTGTCTCTCTGCCCATCTCTCTGTCCGTCTCTCTGTCTCTCTGCCCGTCTCTCTGTCCGTCTCTCTGTCTCTCTGCCCGTCTCTCTGTCTCTCTGCCCGTCTCTCTGTCCGTCTCTCTGTCTCTCTGCCCGTCTCTCTGTCCGTCTCTCTGTCTCTCTGTCCGTCTCTCTGTCTCTCTGCCCGTCTCTCTGTCCGTCTCTCTGTCTCTCTGCCCGTCTCTCTGTCTCTCTGCCCATCTGGCCGCCGAGCCGTCTGCCTTTCTAGCTTCTCTGGCATTGTGGGACCGCGGCTGTGTGCAGAATAGAGCGCGCAAGACCGTGGCAACATCTCATCCGCGCCGGCTGGATAGTAACCCAGCGGTGATTGAAACTTTTCCAGCTAATTACTCTTCCAGCCACAATGAAAGCCAACCCGTGCGCGCCGCACAAACACACATAGGCGCCACGTCGGGCGCTCTCTCACACACACACACACACACACACACACACACACACACACACAGCACAACAGTTGGTAGTGAGAAAACCCTTCGGTGTTTAATGATTGTCCCTTTGGCAGAGCAGTGTGTTGCGCTGTGCTCCCAGCTCATGTGGAACAGGCATCCTATAGATCTGCTGACTCTGATTGACTGAAGTGATTAGGCTGATCTGCATGAGGGGAGCCGGGGCCACGGTCCAGAAGGGTGGCGGCGATGGGATGGGAACCTCTCTGATCGTTGCCTGAGAAATCCATAGCCTCTAATTGCTGCTCCCGTGTCCCCGAATGCGATGCATGCCCCCCAGCCCATCCCAGCCCTCCGCACCACCTCCCCCCCCCCCCGCCGTTCGATGGCGGTTGTTCCATGTCCCTGAGCTATCTACGGCTGCCCAATTAGCCTCTGCAGCGGTGACGTCTGTGTTCCTATTGATGCGGCTACAATGGGGCTGCTAACGTTAAACGGTACCAGGGTAACAACCCGGAACATGAAGTGCACACGGACGTCAGCAGAGTGCACAGCCACAGTGTGAGGGTCAACGGAGAGATCGTCTGTTGCCATATTGGCACCTTTGTTAAATGGAACTGTTAAATTGACCATGCGCGGTTGTTCCGCTGTAGGCCTCGAGTATTGATAAAATAAATAAAAAAAATACATTGGTTTATCTTCAAATTACCTCTTGAAATTCCCTCTCTCTGCCCGGTCTCCTGGGCTTCTTCCATTTGGCACTTTATGTGTGAGATTTCTCTAAGCAAGTTCTTTTCTCCCCCCTTAGTATCTGTTTTACCTGTCCCCTCCACAGTCCTTATCTTAAATCACTGGCCCATTTTTAAAGAAACATTACTTCTTTTTGTCAAGGGGGGAAATGAGGGAAAACACAGACTGAAAAACACAAGGCAAACACAGACACCCACAAAAAAAAAAAAAAACTCAGGCTGCTTGTTTAAAACAGAGCTGTTACTTTGAAATGTCAGAAGTAATTTTCAGTCTTGTAAGGGCATCAGGGTGGCAAAAGCATAGAGCAGCATCCGTAAAGGATGTTGGCTTTCCTTTGTCAGATCTTTGTTTCTTGCCTTTTCTGCCTTTTCCCCTCAGTGCATGAAACGCAGTATCAGCAGGCTTGTATTGGTCCATCCTGGTTGTCTTTGCAGAACATTGGTTTTGCACTACACCAGTAGTCAGCAGGCGACTCCTGTAGGCCTTTGATTGAAGGCACAGTCATATACCTTTAAATATATATACCTTCTCCTGTTCACAAGCCTCGCAAAGTTATTAACTTCCACCCTCGGAGAAGTACAGTAATAGAACAGTTTAATAACTCGCATCCTGCCCTAAAGAGCTCATCGTATTTAGTTCCAAGTTTTCACATGTGTTCAGCATACTAGAACTGCTCACCGTCTGGTTAAAGGGCACACTTTTAGCACTGGGAAAAGGTCAGAGCAGAAAGCATGAACAAAGTTGACATTCTGTAATTATAGAGAGCTGGATATCTAGCTGCGCTCTGCCCAGCATCGCTGCGACGAGGAGTCGACTGTTCGGACGCACAGAGGCATCAGAGCACTTCGCTTCCATTCTCTTTACTCTGCTTGTCTTGTTTCCATATTTCCCCACTACAGCAATCCTCCTTTCAGTGATCAGGCCTTGTTTTTGGTTGCAATGACGTTTTAATTATGTCACTTCTGCAGAGAATTGTGGGTGGGAAATCACCACCAGCCACCAGCCAAATACTAGAACATTTGGACTGTGGCTGGTAGGTTTGGTACCAGCCTCTTTGGCAGGTAGCCGAGCATCGTTTGGAGATGCTATTCATTTCTAAAAATGTAGTTGGCTAGTAAAATACTGAAATTAGCTGGTGGATTTTGGGGTGTGCAAGCCACTGTGGCTGTTGGAGAAAAACCTTGTCCATTGACTACTGAGTAAAACTCAATCTGCGTACAGACCAGATGTGGGTCAGATTGTAGTGTCAAATAACAGTTCCCATTTGTTTTAAGCTGCTTGGTTACCAGCTGGGTGGGGCCTGACTCATCGGACAATTCAGTGTGTGCTAATAAGTTAGGATACACTTTTCTGTGATTGGCAACTTGGTGCTATCTGAAATGCCCAGATGCGGTAAACTCCACTCATCTGGCGCTCCAAGCAGGTTAAAACAAAGATAGTGTGTGTGTGACCCAGATCTGACGGAGACTGGGGAGAGGCAAGCAACCGTTTGTCAAGTGTCTCAAACTCTTATCTTACCCATAACTTTTGAAATTCTATAACCCGTAACCAAACGGTCACAGGTTTAATCCCCACAATAGCCAAAGTGTCTCCATCATCAGCGCTGTGTCCTGTTGAAGTGTCCCTGAGCAAGACACTGAACCCCTGACACTGAAATGCCTAAAAAGTAAACATAGCTCCCTCTCACTGTAACAGGGGCAGCTCTGGGATCTGCCTACATCTGATATATTTGATATTCTGTATATGAAGGGTTTCATTTTGAAATGCTCCATTTCCATTTGGGGAAAAAAAAACATTGCCTGTTCATGATGTTCATTGCTCAATATTTTAAAAAAACAAACAAAAAGAAAAACAGGTGATTACATCCTCCAATAATAAAATTCAATAACATAAAATGTTTTGTAAGAAGGCTCCAGATATGTAATAACCCCAGTAATATTCAGTGGTGAGTTTTGCTTCACTTTTTCAAAAGGTGGAGATTAAATTTGGGCCGAAGCTCCTCATATATGAAACGGTTTCTTATTAAGGAATTTTGTTGCGAGGCTGATTCAAATGTACTGTAGTAATAATTTCACAAAGGGTGAAGATTGTTTTCTGTAAATGAATGTATAATGAGAAAAGGCTGTGGGGCTGAGGCTAATCTGTAAAGTGGAAACTGTTTGGGAAGCGGTGTGTTGTCCTAGCAGCCTGCAGCCGGATCCTCCATCAGTTCCCCTCTTGTGTCCCGGGGCGACGGGGGGCGGCGCGGCGGGTTAAGAGAGACAGCCGCGTAACCGAAAGGTCGCGGGTTCAATCCAGGTAATAGCCAGTTTGTCTTGCTGAAGTGTTCTTCGGCGAGACATTGAAGCCGTTGTGGGAGCGCCTTAAATGTAATGTGAGGCTCGGCTCGGCAGCCGCTCCGCCCCGTCGCCTGGCAGACCGCGGTCTTCATCGCTCGGTGACGCAGACAGCCAGATCCCGGGTCTAATAGTAGATACAAATGTATCGTAGGTGTTTGTTTTAACCTGGAGTGCCGGACGGGTGGGGTTTATTGTATCCGGACAATTTTAAGACAAGTAGTCGCAAAAAAAAGTATGCTAAATTGACTTTGAGATACTTTTCTGTGGTGGTCTAAACTTTCTGGATTTTATTTTGTTCTCCTTTTGTGGCCAGTCTCATCCATTTGGAACTCCAATAACAGCAGGGGGGGGGGGGGGGGGAACAAACTCGGTTATCTGTAAATCCTATCTGACCCAGATCTGTTGTCAGCAGCCACACACAGGGTTCCTGCACAGGTCTGGAAAGTCTCAAAAGTGTTGGAAAATGATTTTTGTTCATCCCTAAACCATGACAAATTTGCGAAGTACGGAAAAAACACTGCGGTTCCATATTTACTTGAGACGGCACCTTGTCATTTATCATGTCATTTACCATATTGTGCTATTTGCTGATGTATAGAATAATCTCTGGTTGTAGAGTGATTTGGCCTAGCTGACACTCATATTGCTCAGCCACTAACAGCACACATCATGTTTAAAGCTGCACTAGGCAAAATGCACCTTATTGGCCTAAATACGTTTCTCAAAGTGGGGCTGCAACAGAGAAAAGTGTCCTATCCTCCCTAATCGAAACCCCATAGATTCACCTTATTAGCCCAAATGAAAATCTGGAGTCAGGTTTGGTCACTTCTCCACCCACGGGAAGTGATGGATCAAAATTGAAGAGTGAAATCCAAACTGCAGAGAAAGCTGGACTCACCATTAGATCTTTTCATCTCTTTGGTTTTCTTTGGTATAAAGTTTAAATTTTTCACTTGCCTCTCGCTGCCATGTGGAGTCGCCAACGTGTGAAATTGCCTAGCGCAGCTTTAACGCTGACCGAGCTATTCAAACGTAATCAAGAAAATAACAATCTGGGGGAGGGGGGGGGGGGGGGGGGGGAGTGATGAATGTCGAAAAGGGAAATGTGTAGGAACCCTGTTTACGTCTTTCTGCCCCCCGACAGTCTGCCGTCGTCGTGCCATCGCACCCCAGGGGTCCGTCTCGATTTAAAGAGACGAGCGATTCCCTCCATCCCACCCTGCTCTCCAAGCCTCAAACTTTCTTGGGTGACACTTAACTTTACAGTGGCCTTATTCCAGTGTAGTAACTGATAGAAAAGTACAGCAAGTACACAATTATACTGTGCAAGTACTTAATGAAAATCTCCCTAATGCTTAAAACAATACAGGTAGGAGTTTTCATTAAGCACCCTAGTATTAATGTGTACTTTTTATACTTTTCCACATATTAATACACAGGAAAAAAGCCATTGTAAAATCAAACCTTACCCTCTCTTTCTTTCTCTGTCTCTTTGTATAGCGGCATTATATATACTGAGGAAGTAGTTTGTTAATATGTATAATTTAGCAACATTGCTCTGTTTTTTTTGTAAATAATGAGAAAGTATTGTGAATGACATTTGTTGAATGGTTTTAAAAAATCATTTATGGCGAAACTCTCCAGGCTTTTAAAATGTGAGTACAGTACATAGCATATTTTGTATGTAAGACGGCAGTGTAAAGACGAACAAGCATTACTAGAAGCTGATGAAACTATGTGTAAAACTTGAGGATAATAGCTTACTGAACTTGTAATTACCGATGTACATAAAAGAATGACAGAACATTTTTGTCTATTATTAAATGTGAAAATCCACCCCGTCGCTGTTTCTCTTTTTACTGATTTCTTTTTTTTTGTAGGGTTTGTTATAATCTGCTCTGAGTGCCAGATGGGCGGTGTTTACCACAATCCAGACAGGTCGGTCGTACTGTATATTAAAATTACTTTCAAAAGCTTTTCTGTGATGGTGTAACTGCATGTTTCTGCATTGTCGTATGTGACAAACCCCACCCATCTGGCACTCCAAGTAGGATGAAACAAATGTTCAGACTCATTATTTGCAAATATATTTTTCCCCAGGCCTGTTTTCAGATAATAGCTCCTATTTTTACTGCGGGTGTTGCTGCTGATGTTTCTGAGCCTCCAGCGAACGTACCGGAGCTGCTGCCCTCTCTCTTCGGCAATTATTTATCAGAAATCATCTCTCTCTCTCCTCTCACTCTCTCCATCTTTCTCTCTTCCCCTCTCTCTCTTTCACCCTCCCTCTCCGTCTCTCATCTCTCCCTCTTCTCGCTTCTATTTTCTCTCCCGCTCTCTCCTCTCTCCTTTTGCCCTTGCTCTCTTTCCTCCGCCCTCTCTCCCTAATTTGTTTATCTCTCTCTCTCTCTCTTTATTCCTTCTCTCTCTCTCTTCCACTCTCCTCCTCCCTCTCTCCTTTTGCCCCTGCTCTCTTTCCTCTCTCTCTTCCCTGTCTATCTCTCCTTCTCTACCTTCCTCTTTCTTCTCTCTCTCTCCCACTCTCCTCCCTCTCTCATTTTGCCCCTGCTCTCTTTCCTCTCTCCTCCTCCCCTCCTCTCTTCCTCTTTCTCCTCCCTTTATTTCTCCTTCTCCCTCCCGCTGTCTGTTTCTCCCCTTCCGTCTTCTTCTCTCTCCATCTCCCACCTCCTCTCTCATCTCTCTCCCTCCTTCCCTCTTCTTTTCCCTCCCCTCTTTCTTTATCTCTCCTCTAACTCCATCTCTCTCATCACCCTTACCCCTCCCTCTCTTCTTCTTTCTCCCCAACTCTCTCTGTCCCTGCCTTTCCATCTCTCTTCCTCCCCGACTTCTGTCTCCCTCTGTCTTCCTCATCTTTTATTTCATTTCTTTTCCTCCTACTCTCTCCATCCCTTCATCTCTCTCTCTCTCTCTCTCTCCCTCCTCTGCCTCAGGAGCTCCTATACGGTATAAACAGATGATTAGGTGCTGCCCTTTGATTCCAAGTCTTTGACTAAATCCATCCTGATCATTTTGACAGCATGCATAGCGCTCCTTGGTAGCAGTTGGTTGATAATGAGCTTCTTACTTTTATTTATTTTTTTTCTCCCCCACATTATGCCGAAGCTGTTTATGAAACCAGCTTCTCATTCTCAGTCTAATTCCGAGTAAGCAGAGATTGTTTACAAAGTTGCGTCTGCCCCCTTTTCAGGTCATCTTGTTTTTATTGTTTAATGTAATTATCCCTCCGCAGCTTGGATTTGCTCGGTTTTTCCGCGAGGCTGTCACAGGCAATAACGTCTGTAAAAAAATTTCCCCCTGTCATATTTCAAATTTGCTGAACAAAGGTTAGGCGGTGAAATGTAATTGTCAGAAATGCAGCATTTGTGTTTCCTCATCGCAGAGATTTCCTGGCGTCTCGCTGACAGCATTAGACACATAATCACAATTAGTAAACATTTCTCACATCTCGCCTCCCCCGCTTCGCCCTATACTGTGCTGTCAAATTCTGACTTAAATATGATGTTTTCCCCACCAGTCTTAACCCAGTGCTTGTAAATGCGTATTAAGTTGAAGGGTTTCATTCATAAATAATACACAGTAAACCTGATGTTCGGTGCTTCAATCTTACAAAACAAAAACACAGACGCCATCCAAAATAGCAGATGGATAATAACTGATATCACCTAAAATGTCACTGCTAATGGCACAAAATGATCTTAATGTATCTGAAGGGTTGATCAATACCAATGACACAATGATTACTCTGCCAGCCGCTGAGATTTCCACCTTTCAAAACTCACTTTCTCTGTTATGGAACAAAAACTCCCCACCCATTAGAATTTCAAGAACTTCATACCAGTGCTTACTCTGTGTGTTACTTAGCAACCACTTTGTTTAGCTGCTGTTCAAGGACCATATGCCTTGGCAGAATAATAACATTTAATTATTACTTATTTAAAAAAAATCAAGTTTTATTGTGTTGGAGCATTCTTTCTTTTTGAATACACTGCTGCTTTACCACAGTTTCATAAAAGCGATAAGCCACTTGATGCAGTTTGTGTTGCGCTGAGCGACGCCTTAGCTGTTCTGAAATGACTGTAAATCACGACCTTTTGTGGCTTATTATTAAGATCTTCATCCTAGGAATTACTACCTTGAAGCTTGAACAGTACAGAGAAGTGGACGGTATATATTCTGTAACAATGTTTCGGCTTGATATTGGCCTTTTTGGTTTGTTTAAAGATTATTTTGGCCTTTTTTCCACATAGTTCAAAGTAGAGAGAGACAGGAAAGACTATAGGAGAGAGAGGGAGATCCTGGGACAGATTTGGACCAAGGAGATCTCTGTTACATGGTAAGCG
Organism: Centroberyx gerrardi; assembly: GCF_048128805.1. Classification (NCBI taxonomy): domain Eukaryota; kingdom Metazoa; phylum Chordata; class Actinopteri; order Beryciformes; family Berycidae; genus Centroberyx; species Centroberyx gerrardi. The sequence continues at coordinate 4,428,494 of NC_136013.1, forward strand.
CCTTACACCACTGAGCCACCTGGACGTCCTGATATTGGCTTTTTAGTAAAAATCTGATATCAGTCATCCAGCTCCAGTCTGGTGGAAGTTCCCTCCTGACCACAGCTTGTAAATTTGGTTTTATTAGTGTTTTATTTCAGATTGCTGACCAGTGAAATCAGCCCATTGTGGTGTGGGAGAGTTTTACTAAGCCAGCCTCAGGGTGGCTGTCTGTAAAACCTGCAGTGAACCCTGCCTCACCCCGCCTTAAAGGAACAGTTCACCCCAAAATTAAAATTCTGTCATTTTCTACACTCCATGTCAGTTGACCACCAAACACACAGCTAGTTAGCTACTGCTGTTCCCTCTCAGCCTCCTCACTGGGATCTGGTTGTTTAGCGTTCCACAAAGGACATAAAACGACCATCAAACCGCTTGTGCAGCTTAATCCAAGTTTTGTTGCCAAACGATTACACTGTCAGTCCAAAAAGCAAACATTTACCCCGTTATCTCCCTTTATCCCTTGTATCTACATTCTTTTCCACCTTGCAAAGAAAAGATTTCTGACAGGAACACTGAAACCTTATAATTTTCTTCCTTTTCTTGTAATTTTTCTTCTCATAAGCCCCACTGCTTCCTGTCACAAAGAGGACGTTGCTACTTGTCCCCCCCTCCCCCTCGCTGGCATATTTGTTTTGAAGTGCAAGAAGATGAATAAGAGCCATTTCATTACAGTCAATATGCATCCTGTGGAGTTAAGCTAACATGCACTTGAAATTATGCCATTAGAATAGTGGAACTAAAATAAAGTTGAGTTTTACTTGCAAAGTAAAGCGCTTCCTGTTTTGTGCCATAAAGTGATCCAGCTGATTTCACGCCAAATCTGGCCCAGTGGCTCACAAAGTAAAATGCAGAGTAGAGGCTGCTAATCTCAGCAATGGCCTCCTTTGTTTACAGTAACTAACCCTAACCCTCAGAATGAATGTGATAATGACTTATTCAAGTTAAAATGCAACACGTAGCATCTTTAAAGAGATTCAAAAAATATTCGCTATCAGCATCTTCCATCCAAAAATATCAGCATCAGCCTTCAAACCCCTCTCGGTCTGACACTAGTTAGCAGAAGCTGCTTCAGATCACATGCTGCACCCAGCTTGCTGTCGGTGGTCAGATCTGGAGCCTGTTATCAGCAGCAGCGCCCGTGGACCCGACCGCCGACAGCGGGAGGTCTGTCCCAGATAGCTGTTGACCCAAAACATGGAGACCGGCGCCAATTATCGCCACCATATGCAAGCACAGGTGGCAAGGAGGCAGCTGAAGCCTCGCTTGCTACAGGGATGATGGTCAGCTGCTCCGACCGCCGGCCGCTCTCCTCCACCAGAACATGTGAACACCGTGTCCTGCAGGTGAAACCGATCATACAGACTTCATGTGTGAGTTATGCTTACTGTTCATCATGGTATGCAGGCAATATTCTGAGGTCATTGAGTTGGATCATTTTGACTGCAACATCTTGTTATGGTCCTCTTGTGGTTTGCGTACCATATTGTCATCCACACAGATTTAGTCAGGTTTGACAGCAGCAATATGCTTCACCTCAATTGCCTCACAAATTTGCTCTCCTACCATCGCCTTAAGGTATAAAGTATAAAGTACAAAGTGTTGTATGCAGTTCTGTAATTTTGAAGAAACACATATTTGATCTAGGTTTGTTTACACCAGGGGTCTCATTTATTAAAGTTTCTTTTGCACAAGTTTTTGCTCAAAGTTGTGCTTTATAAAGTTTTGATGTCAGAATCAATCCAATTGTCCAATCGTCTGATATATCAAAAGCAAAAACTTTGAATAAAATCATTTTTATTATTACCCAAGGTATGAATGCGATAGACATCATATATATGGTATACACTGTGTAGTATATACACTATACTATAACATCTTTACAAATCAAGCCCTGGGTGTGATGAAAAATGCATTTTTGAATTAGTGCCAGGGGCGCTGCTAGTGGGAGGAAAAGGGAGAGTGCTTTCATGGGACCCTTCAATGAAGAGAGGTGATGCTGAACTCAAGTTAGACGAGTCCAGATGGGGGTCAAAGGTCACATGTGTCAGGGGACCCAGAATTTCTAGCAGCATCCCTGACGGGGGAAAAAGCCCCTCCCTCCTCACAAGAAAACTGGTCAGAATCCGCCTCCATTTACAGTGTCGTCTTTATTTGCAGGAAGTGACACGCGTCACATCTTCCATGCTGCAGGAAGCAGGTTGGCCAGTCACCTCACGGCGCCAGAGGACGCGACGTACGCTGACTGATAAATCACAGGACAAATCAAAACAGGGCAACAGAGCTCAGCTGGTGTCACATCGTGATAAGAGACAGAGGCTTGGAGAAAACCAAAGCGAGCACTTTGACACTCTTATCGCCGCTGTCGCTGGAAAACCACGCAACTGCAGTTTTGGTGTTTTTCTTACTTGAACTGAAATGTTAAACGGCCATTTATGTGTCAAGTGAATTTAATGATATTTAGGTCCTTGAAACCCTGTTAAAACCCACTGTATTATTTCAAAAATACATGGACGTCAATGAGGGGAAAAAAAACACTTTTTTTTCCTTCCTGCAAAACTTGCTTTTTACAGTACAGATGTGTGGCTTTTGTCTGACAACAGCATTATGCTGTCAGTCTACACCAGGCAAAATCCAATGGCTATTGTGCTGTTATGACAATATTATGAGTTTATGACTATTGTGTGATAGTTTTTTTAGGTCCAACTTGCACTCGGATGTGTCATTTTCATTACATCTGTGTTTACAGCTTGGGGCAACACACATCTGTCTTATTTTTCAATGTGTTAACAACATATTTTGTGTCAAATAGCACTTATTAACACTTTGAAACAAATGTGTTTTTCCTCAAACTAAACTAAATTGAACACGTGTTGAAGATGACACATTCTTTTTCAGAGCGTTTGCCCCGGTCTCTCTCCACGTGTCTAAATCTCGACAGTTTCTAGACGTGGCCGCCTCACAAAGTAGCGCTGTGCTTTAACATATAGAAACCGTCCAGTGTCCCGTGCTGAGCGAAGCGTCCCAGCGGCTAGCAGGCCTGCGTGGGTCACAGCCTTCATCTCACTAGTCTCTTGATAGATGGATGCATCCGTTCATCCATTAAAATTCACACCATCTGTTTTCCTCCGGTCCTCCCGTGACGGCGACGCGTGATCGGTCACAAACTTCTCCACAGATATATATTTCCTTTGTGGCGAAGTCCACATACATTAAAAAATATATACGTCTCCTTCTCTCATCGCATCACCGACATCACGTTATCTACATTTCTCAGGAGGAGCGGGCGGTGTCTGTCATCCTCTCACACTTAAAGCTAATGCAAATGAATATATGAAGAGTTCCCTTCCAAAATGAGAGATCCACCATTTGAAAAAAGTGACACCTACTCATACAAAATGATTGATAGCACAAAATTAAAACAAATTACAGCACTTCAAAAGGCTAATAAGTAACTTAGGTCCGTGATTGACAAAATAACACTCTTACAGACTGTAGGCTGTACTCTTTCTCTTCAGTGAATGGTGAACTTCAGGTATTAATTTCTTTTTTCAGATTTATTGGATGTATTGTTTATTTGGAAATAAACTCTTCATATCTACAACTTAAAACACTACGACAGTATACAGTAAAAATATCTTATTGTGATTTGATTTGATAATACATGTGCTTCCATCTAACATTTGGGTTCATAAGCTGGTAGCAAAGTTACGTCTTATTTTGTTATATTTAAAAAAAATAATAATAATAAAATTAAAAAAAAAGTGACATTGAAATAAAGAGCAAAGCTGGATGACCAGAGTGTTGCATGTGGACACACACACATCCGTCTGAATTCTCGTGTAACACTTCATCACAGTTCATCTGAGGAAAGTCTTAACATTGAATATTTTTCTTTTATTTTTACACCAAGGAATGTTCGAGGACAAAAAATTCTGTTTTTTTTTTTTCGTTAAGAGTTTCACAGCACTGCATCTTCAGTACAAAACAGTGCTCCTCTCTTCTCTGTACACCTTCCGAACCCCCGGCCCCTTCTCTGCAGCGCACATTATTTTTGGATGGACAAAGTCTTCTTGTGTGTGTGTGTGTGTGTGTGTGTGTGTGTGTTGTGTGTAACAGTTTTTGTGTGTTTTTTTTATATCAGGGCAGGCATGAAGCGAGGAATGGGAGTTTTTGTAATTCCTGGTTCCCCCCCGCGGTGCGACTGCACCCCTCCACCGCTCTCCTCAAGGGCATGGGGCGCACAATACATCCACTTTGAGTCACAAAAAGAGATAACTGTGATTCGTGAAAGAGAGGGAGGGGGGCAGGACGGGGCGGGGCGGGGCAGGCTTAACCCCCCTTTCCCCCCTCCTCTTTTCACACATAGAAATGGCTCTCTCCCACCCCCACCCTCTCCCCCCCACCCCCCACCCCCCCCGGTCTGTAGTCTTGTCGGTGGAGGCCAGGCGGACGAGGCCTCCTACTGGTTGGACAGCAGCAGCAGCAGCAGGGTGGGCAGCACCCAGCCCAGGCCCAGCAGCAGGGACAGGTGGACGGGCTCGGCTCCACGGTCCGACAGGCCCGGAGAGGGGAGGGTGGAGTCTGTCTCGTAGCCCCACAGTCTGTCGTTCTCGTTTACCTAAAGAAAATAGATGCGCACATATGCGACAATTAGTCATCCGCTTTTGTATATAAGAAAACAAACTGGGTACAGGTCCCATCTGCCTCTAGATTCATACCAGGAAACATCTTTCAGCACAAGCAGCAGAAAATGGATCTGGGAGAGAAGGTTTTATGAGCAACTATGTGAGTATAATGGCTAAATTTTCCATATCCAGGGTTGAAATATAAGATGAGCAGTGCCGAGGACATTGCCACTTATCAGCCAGACGCAATTTCACAGCGAGAGATGCCTTTCGCCGCGGAAATGTTCAGAATAAACTCCTCAATCAGCGGAGCTCCATCTCTAGATTATTCCCTTCTTCTCTGTCCATCCTTCACACTAAAACTTCCTAAACCCATCAGATGTCGAGTCCACTCTTTTCCATTTCGTTCTTATTCTTTGCCCCCCGTCTCTCCCTCACCCACTCCGCCTGTCTCTCCCTATTTCCCTCTCTTTGTCCCACAGAAGCGCCTGGCGGTGGCTGTAATCGTTCACGGTGGAGAAGCCGGCGCCCGATAAGAACAAGTTTCGCTAGCAGCGGCCTTGTTCCTCGCTGCCTCCTCTTTGTGGTTTGCGCCACGGTCCGGTCTCTGCCCATTACGGCAGCCATACATCACCGAACCAGGCTGAGACGAGCGAGGCCTGTTCTGCCTGATGGAGCTGTGAGCCGAGGGAACTGAGGAGCAACTGGAGGGTGGAATTAACTTCTGTTAATTTACTCATCCCTGCTGCTTTCAGCAGATCAGTCACAACGACGGGCGAGAGATGCTAACAGGAAGTTAGCCCGTCTTCCCTGTGCACAAACCTGGCAGCTGTAACAAAGCCAGACCCAGGTTAAATACACTGCAAGTTTTCCACTGTTAATAAGTGTTGATTGTTCTAAAGTGTTAATTAACTCTGATGGGTATGAACTTAAACACACACTGACATAGTGTTGGTTTTTACACTCCGAGTTAAATTAACACTGACAATTGTGCTGTCTACTAATACTTTTGCCCGCTAGGTGCCAGATGGGTGGCGCTTGCCCCATTGGGTGCTACAGTGAGGCCAGAAATCTGAATTGTAGTATTCAGTATAATTGCTATAGTAGTAGCTGCTGATATTTTGTTGATATCATTAGTAGCTGCTGAAATTTTCATAATGGTTCCACTATTTCATACTGTATACACACTTACAGACATACACATATTTCTAATTTACTAATCCATATTTAAGTAAGGACTTGTAACTGCTAGTAACTTCCATACCTAAGAACTATAAGCAGCTGCAGAAACAACGTTAGTAATCCATACTCCTTCCCGCACCAGATCACACCAGTACATGTTTAAATTGTCACCAGCTTATGCTTATACAACCCCACAATTGTTTACATTCTATTTTATTGCTTGTTTTGTCTATTTTTTTTTTTACCTTTTTCGTTGCTCTATTTGTGTGCTTATATCCTACTGGTCTTTTTCCCTGCTGAATCATTTTACTTTGATCTAATTTCCCCACTGGGATCAATAAACTTTCATCTAATCTTAGTTCACTTCAGTATACTCCTGTGTGACTGACTGCTTACCTGATGCTGTCTGAGTCGTCCAGATGTTGTAAACCCCACCCATCTGGTTCTCCCAGCAGGATAAAACAAACAGCCTGAACTATCTGCAGCTATCTGACCCAGTTCTGCACGCGGCCTCCTCCGTTTCTGCCTCGCTGTTTGGAAAAAGGTCGTACGTCACCTTTCCAGTCTTCCACTTCGTCTCACCTGAGTAGGTATCTGTGCTCTCAGAATGTTCTGCTCCGTTTCCATGGAGACGCCAGGGGCGGTGGTTGCCAAGTGCGGGCTGTGGTTGTCTGTCGCCGGGCTGGGCATGCCGGGCTGGCCGGCCCCCGTCTTCACATCCGATCCGTTCCCGAAAGCCAAGATGGCATTTTCTAGGACAACAAAAGCGGAACAGAGGTTGTGTGTGAAGGCGTGTGACAGGACATCCACACTGTCCTGCTCTTTTCATCCGGGGGGTGATGGGAAAATTACGCTCATTTTCACATCAGCCGTGACCTCTAGTTTGCTTTTGTTGGTATTCCTCCGAGTTTTTCCTTTGTAATATAATTGGTCACTTTATGATTCTGTATGGGCCGGACTGTAATTATGATGGGATCATGGCAGTAAGGACAATTCCACCGTGAGTACATCTACGGTCTCTCAGTTTAAAGCGGCACTAGGCCAGGATTTTTAAATTAAATTCTTTTGTTGGGTATGGACACTTCTTCGCCCAGGGGCAGAGAAATCAAACTTAAGAGCGAAATCCTAAACAGCAATGAGCGAGCGCTTTGTCCACAGAAAGCATGGATTCACCAACGTTAGATCTTTGGCCGGGTTGGTTAACATGAGCGTGCTGTGTGTAGTTTACTCATGACAAGTTGCATCATTTCAATTTTTCCTTCCGCTGGCATTTGGGGCCACCAGTGTGTGAAGCTGCCTTGTGAAGCTTTAAAAAATGTGTAAAATATATTATTGCTATGCCCAACAAATAAGTATAAATGTGTTATTTCTAGGGGATGAGACAGTGCGCTCTGCATTCTTGAACTGTAGCAACTGTCTCCCATAGCCACAAAAGAAAGAGACGAGTTTTTAAGTGTGAGTTGCTTTTTTATTTATGAGCTGATGTTTTTGAGGTGAAAAAGCTCTTATTATGGTAACCAACCTTCATACCAGCATGCTGCATGGCCAAATCAAATGAATGCCTTGATCACTGGCTGACTGGAGTTTTAGGTATACAGAGGCAGAGCTTCTCTGGAGGCAGAAATAATCTCATTGGTTGAGTTAAACCTCAGTGGGCGGAGCCAAAGAACTACAGTTTTTAATTGGAAATTGCTATAGACCTCCTTACCAGACACTTTTTTATGAACAGCTTGAGGAGATTTGTATAAATTGTATGGATTTTGTTAAATCTGAACTCATTATTAATGGGGATTTTAATACCGATATTTTAAAATCTGATTCTTCTGAGAATAAGGCACTTATACATTTCTGTCATATGTTTCGCTTACGTCAGTTGATTAATGAGCCGACACGTGTTTATTCTTCTAAACAAACTGTTATTGACTTTGTTTTAGTATCTCATAAGATTGTTAATAGTGAGGTTATTAGTCATGTCTTAAATGACCAATCTATCATTTTCTGTACCAGAAAAGTTGAAAACGGTGCTTAAGTTCTATAGAGACTAGATCTCTTAAGAATTACAACAAAAATGCATTTAATGACTGGATAAGTTCAACTGGAATACAGTGTTGAATTGTAAAGATGTCGATAAAGTTTTTTAGATAAACTAGCCCCTGTTAGAATTTTAAGAATAAAAAAGAACAAAACCCTGATGCTATTAGAAGCTATTAGGATTAGGAATAAACAATACAGTGTTTTTAAGAAAAATAGGGATGATCAGAGTGAAGTTAATCAACAGTGCTAAAGAGACGTACTTCAATGACAAGATTACTGAACACAAGAATGACTCAAAGGACATGTGGAAGTCTCTCCAGCAGTTGGGCTCCAGTAATAGATTAAAAACCAGAACCGTGACATCACTTTAAATATTGGGAATGAGTTATCAGCGGACAAGATGAAGGTTGCAGACAGTTTTAATGACTATTTTACAACAGTAGCCAAGAAACTGGTTGAGAAACGTCCCAGTGCTTCAGGGCAACATGGAGGGAATCATGTCTCTCAACATTATTCTCTGGATGGGGTTTTGGGCTTTTAGCTGATGGCTTCTCTTTATCAGTGGTGTTTGAGAAACTTATCAAGCTCAATTGCTTTAAAGATACCGGCTTGATAATATTCCAGCAAGATTTCTGAGTGATGCAGCAGAAATAGTTACCCCTTGTTTAACCATATTATCAATCTGACTAGTGAGCAAGGTACATTTCCAAAGGACCTTAAGCAGGGTAGAGTAGCCTAATGCTGCATTCAAGTGGTGCCAGGATTTACGGTCTGAACCAGTTTCCGACCAAGTTGTGACGTAATCGCTCTTTCCAACATAGAGTGCAGAGTCGTACGTGAACGTAAGACATTTCATACAATAAAGCTGAAAATGAACCACAAGTACAAATTTAAAAGACATGTATATCCCTTGATATCTATAGTGCTACGGCATTCAATTTCCTGTGGTATTTACATTCATAATCCCCTGAAATAGCCGAAGATTTCTTGCTAGCTAGGCTATCGCTAGCTCGATTGCTAACGTTAGCCTAGAAGGCTGGCAGTGTGTGTAAAGTACGACCCGACATCACTTGAATGCAAGTTAATTAGTTAGAAACAAGGAAATTATAGGCCTGTGTCTCTCTGATGTACCTTGTCAAAGATAACTGAAAAGATTATCTTTGAGCAAATGTATGATTACATGATGTCACATAATCTTTTTATGAGTTCCAAACTGGTTTTCGTAGTTCTCACTCCACTGACATGTTTGTTATTTTTGACTGACTTCATTAGAAAGCAGGTAGATGAAGGCAATTTCTGTGGAGTGGTGATGTTGGCTCTTCAGAAGGCTTTCGACACTGTGGACCACAGTGTTTTACTGATGGAATTAAAAGCTATCGGTTTTAATGACGCTGCAGATAGTTGGGTGAGAACAGGTGGAGGATGTTGGAGGGACTCCGTCTCAGTCTACTGCAGGGACCCCTTTTCTTTCTTTTGTATATTAATGACCTGAGATCAGCATGTTCTTCTGAGCTTTTTTATATGCAGATGATCCTGCGCTACGTAGTTTCACATAAAGATTTAAATACAGTAGAGAGTTCCTTGAGTGCTGAACTACAACGTGTCAGTAGGTAGAAGTCTGATAACAGGCTTTCACTGCATTTAGGGAAAACAGCGTCTATAATACTCTCTGGTCCCAGAAATAAACGAAATAAAAGAGGCCTCCTAACTCCAGGTCACAGTCGAGGACACAGTGATTGCTGCTAAGGAATCTGTCAGGTATCTTGGCTGGATTTAAGATTGCCTCATGACAGGAGAAGGACTCTTAAAAATGAATCAAAGAACACATTTTCTAGCAAAAATATCGAGATACTTAGACAGGACAGCAATGGTGACCCTGACTGGAGCTCTTATTCTGCCTTATTATGACTATGCTTGTTGTGCAATGGCATCTCAAAGTACCTTAAAAACAGGCTGCAGACATCTCATAACAAGCTAATTAGAATTATTCTGAATTCACTAATTAGAAATCATTTGGAGAGCCGTCATTCTGACAGGATGGACTTGCACAGATACAACTGGGCCTTGTTCACAGAATCACTCATGGTGTTGTTCCCAATTATCTACTCAGCTATTTTAAATTGGTAAGGGAGGTCCATAATTACTCCGCTCTACCTTATAGATTTAAAACTAAACTAGAAAAATGAAGCTTTCTTATATGTGTAGACTGTGGAATAGTCCGCCTGTAGCTGTAGCTTTAAGTTAAAAAGCAGCTAGGACACTTTTAAAATGAATATTAAAATATGGTTGAGAGCTCACTGAGTTGAGTTCATAATATTGTTTTATGTAGTTTCTATTGTTATTCTTGTGTGTCCATACCAAGAGTATTTATTTATTTTGGATGGTATTCTGTATGACTTTAGTATTGTCTGCCAGTCTTGCCATATGCTATTGTTTGTCCCTTCTTCCACGGTGGCAAACACACACACACACACACACGCACACACACACACACACACACACACACACACACATTTTAAAGGAGCACAATGGAAATAAGCCTTTGGGTTTTATTGTGTCATTCTTGACTTTTCCTATTTGTAGTGCACTGGACTGTCATGATATTCTGTGTTTTATGTGTTGTTCTTATAGCTTTTAAATGGAATTGTTGAATTAACTGTTGTTCTTTGGCTCCGCCCACTGAGGTTTAATTCATCTAATGAGATTATTTCTGGCTCCAGAGCAGCTCTGCCTCCCAGAATTGTTTGAATAACTAAAACTCACAGACTGTAAAACTACGATCTGCTCCACACGGACAGTTGAGCCTACTTCAGGATGTCTGATATCAAGGAACTGATAATCGTCTTATGTTCAATGGGTTCAATATTAACCAAAATGCTGGGATCCACCATGCATCCATCCACCTTTCTTTATTTGAAAATCTTTAATTCACATATCATGTATGCACATGAAGAAAAAAAAATTGTCAAGGATGACACAAAAGCCTTAGACTTGTTTCCACTGTGTTCCTGGTTCCTACAAGAAGGTGAGAACAGGCATCAAGTGCAAGACAGCACTATATATTCATACAGTTTATTCTTCCAAAATGCATCCAGCTACCATCAAAGCCACATTCTCATATATGCTGCCAGTCAACAAGACTCTCAGAAACGAACCTAGCTTTTGATCGTTCAATAAGATCAGTTGCAGTTCACAAGGTCCCAAAGGCTCCCAAACCTTCACAGATCATGAACTTGTACCAGGCTGTGTAATGAAATGTAAACATTTGGGAGATCTATTTTCTGCTTGCACAGGTGAAAAAGCAACAGATGTTCAAGTTTGGATGCAATTCAATGAAATAAACAGATGCTTTCAGTGTTTCAGGTTTGAATCATCACCCGACTGAAACAGATTATGTTCCACGCCTTTGCTGTCAGCGGTGCAAAGAAGTGTATAACTAAGATGATCCGGGCTGCCAACTCTTATGCTGGGAGTGTGAGATACAAGCAAATGGCCTTGATTCCCTGGACGGCCGGTTACTTATTTTTCTAACTTTTACTCTTTTTTTTAACCTTAACAGGGAAAAGCAGGATGGTGTTAAGGTGTAGCAAACCTATAACTCAACTTCCCGAAAATGAAAAGTGATATTGCATGATGTTTTTTTGATTTATTTTCCTCAAAATGGAATGAAAATGTAACCCCTGCAAATTTCCAAAATGTGCAAAATGGCAAACAGCTTTTATTTTTAATCAGTTGTCTGTAATGGTATGATATAATGATCATGGTGGCTATTTAAGTATGCTATGAAAAAAAGCTCTACAACTTTCTACAGCTGTAAAATGTACGGTATGATTGCAAAGAATATTATATGCATTCTGCATTATGTATAATTTACAGTCTGGTGGATTTACATGGTTTTATACACTCCAAAGGAAACCCATCGCATTACAAGCTCCTGCATTTAGCACGACCAGAATGACTTATGATCATATGATGAATTAATATTCTATAAGCATTCATTTTCATTCGGCTAATGGGCTACTCGGCAGCAATTACTTTTGCATGAAAGTCACTTCAATTAAAATATGCTCAAATGAAGATATGAATGAGAGATCCATCAATTAATATCCCCAGCTTATACTGTATGATGGATGTCGGTGCTTAGATACAAAAATCACACCATTATTCCATCTGTTCCCAGCAAAGAACGTTTCAGAAATTTCAGAAGCGAGTCACTGGTTATTAGTAATGGGATTTCAAAGCCTTCAGTCGAGTATCTTAGCGTGACACACAAACATTGATTTCTCACAGGATCATAACAAATTGATCCACCCTCTAAGGTAGTTTGCCTTCCCAAACAAAATTCCGCAGCAATCAATGTAGAGCCTTGACATGACTCCCTCCACTTGAATACAACTGCAACACTGAGCAACAACTAGGAGCGGGCGGACGGACCGACTGGGTGGATGGGTGACCCGCACGCTCCCGCTGCCAGCGCCGCAGCTAATTAGGGAAGCTGCACATCGCAACACAACAACACTGTGTGGGAGAACGAGTCAATAGTGAGGAAGACGGATTGAGCGCTGTTGAAGGTGTGTGTGTGTATATCCGCACGCCGCAATAAAGCTGTGGACCGGTGCGCTAATGGTGCCGTGGGTCATTAGTGGTGGTGGGACAGGTGGGGAAGTGCGCCGCCTCGCTCAAAGTGTGCAGTTAGCGGCCGGCGGCGTGCGGCGCTCCCCTGGCAGGCTGACTGATGAGAGAGGCGAGGGGTGCTACTCCAGCTGCTCGCCACCGCGGCTTGCCACCCGCCGTCACGCGGAGATGAAGTGCCAATTGATATCTTCAGCGGTAAGCTGTTGTGACAGTTTCTTTGTAAATGTTTGGACACGGCTGTTTAAGCACCGCCATCTCGCATCTCTTTGACTTTTAAGTTTCTCCCTGAGGGGTTTTTCCACTGACTTCGCAGGTTCCCGGAAGCCGCACTGCAGAAGCACACGCTCGGTCGGAGGAACGGCCGGTCCCGTGCATGCACCCCCCCCCCCCCCAGCCTTAACCCAGCCCCCCCAGCCCTAACCCAGCTCTAACCCAGCCCCCCCCCCCCCCTTCTGACATATCGCTGGTTGCCCTCGCCTTTTCTGTTATACTATCAATTTAACTTCCGGAACAGAAAAACATGAAAATTATTGCGGAAATAAATGAGCTTCACCTCCATCTGTCCTCTCGTTTTTCCCTGACACACTCAGCTTTCAGAAAGCGGAGAAGTCCGGAGCAGCCGTTCTGCATAGTGATGTGGTTATTATGGCTGTGATGAGGAGGTAAGGCGGGGTGACAGCTGTTTTTAAAACCTGAGCGCGCTCGCTCCGGAGAGGGAGGTTTTTGAGCGGTTTTCCTCCTCCCCCGTCTGCAAACGACTGCATTCTTCCCCGGCGCTATTCTCTCTGTCCACCTCATTAGTTCGGCGGCAGGAAACCAAATTACACTCAATTACAAAGTCATCAAAGGCCATCTGAAGTCCTGTCTCAGCAAGCGGCCCCGGCACAACAGCACTAGGGGCCCGCCGTGCAAAATAACACCGGATTCACTTCTAAAAAGACACAAGCACCAGAGGAGAAGGGGAGGCTTTATTTAATTGATAATGCCGCTGTTCACTTGTAAAACAGCCACATCACCAGAGGAGAGGGAGAGGCTTTGGCTCTGTTCAAAATTAATAAAACTGTATTCTCTGTATACTGTGATTACATGAGTAACATGGGGGGAAAGAAAAACGTTCAGGAGCTGTCCCAGGGCAGATTCATTTTCCCAATTATTGGCTCGTATCCAAACTCGCCTTGCCAAATCATTATGTACACTTTCTCCCTGAAATAGAATTGTGGCCTGCTTGCGTCTGGCAAACGAGACTGAACTCCAATTGAGATGAGAGTGTGATGCGCACCGCTGGTCCATGAATCGCCTTCCCCATTAGAAACTTGTTCATCCTTATTATCACATATATGCCGTTCGGGCTGAGACGAGCCGTTTGCTCAGGAAACAAGAGAGGAGCGCTTTCTTTTTTTTTTTTTTTTTCTTTGCTCATATGCAGGGAAATGAGGCCAGTCAGTCTGAGGTTTGTTTTTCTGGGTCTCTGAGGAGCTTACAGTAAACAGCAGAGAGGAGCTGCCTTCCCAACTCTCAGTCCGGGATGCAGGTTGCACATGAGGGGTTTCATTGAAAAACAAGATATCCATCCACCATTTGGAAAACATGACATACATGACGACTCAAAATGATTGCTGGCATGAGAGTTTAACTCAGCAGTGAAAATAGACTATTTGCTATTTTGAGGTGGTTACTTACAGAATATCAACAATATAAAGAATGTAATCATCTGTGTTTCTGTAAATATTGAGCAATGAATGTCAGGTAACAATTGTTCTTCTAAAATTGATATATTCACCCACTGTTCACCTACCCACTGTTTTTTTAAATAATTTAATTTTTGACTCAGATGTCTGAAAAACTGCTTGAATACAGTGGGTTTGTTATAACGCTTCCGGACAATTGGTAGGAAATCCAATCGCCACCGATTTCAAATAGTTCACTCTTATAAAGGATGAGTCATTCTAGGGTCAGGGTTCACCTGGTCTAGTTTGAGGCAACCATTTTTTTGAGGCAATCATGCTACGTTCCGACATATGTTAGTATAATAATGTGTTCATAATCAAGTTCAAGAGGTCCGATGTACTTTTGTCGTGTAAAAACATAATCCGCCTACTGGCAAATAAGGTTGGCTGGCCTTTCTCTCATATGACAAAAACATCCAGCTCTGTCAGTCAAAGAACCAGAGTCTCCATCAGCCACAGAAGTTTTTGCGACTGTCTTTTTCCTGCTTTTTGGGAATTTGCAGCTGCAAATTTGACCCACTGACAAACTCATTAAAACTGATTACAGCACTTAAAGTGGTGATCCCCTTTCTGGTACGCCATTCATAGAAGTGATGTAGCGCGTTGATTAGGGAGCAGTGAAAACATTTTTGTCATCGGAGTGAAAAATAACTGTTGATTCATGAATGTTTTTAATGAGAAAATATCTAAATTTAAGTCTATTTGTTTTTCATGAGGAGCGGGATCCGCTTTTCTCCTTCTCAAGCACATCACATCCTCGTTTTCCGCTTTAATTAAAGTGGTAATCCTCAAGTTCCTTGTTTTTTTGGGATTTTGTTGACATTTTTGGTGCTCAGCGCTCACTGTTGTGGTGTTTCTGCACTGCACTTCCCAGAGATCACCTGTCAATCAAACAGTGTGGCCAGCACTGTGTATGTCACATGCAAAATGTATAGGAGTCAACAATAAAGCTTTAAACCTACTACATATAGGGCCATACACAATAAATCAGGGATGAGCAACCATGTGCCATGGAGGGCCGAGAGCCTGCAGGATTTTGTTCCAACTAAACAATACACCAGCTGATTAGTTCCTCCTTAGATCCAAAAAGAATAAAAATCATAACCATTAGAAACTGTTAAAGAAATCATTCACATTAAAATCCTTGTTCATACCACCAGCTAAAGCTTCATTGTTCACTCTGAGGCATGTGATGTGTTTTCTGATTGGTCTAAGTCCACTAACGTTGTCATTTTGACTAAAGTGGACATTTTGGAAAGGTATTTAAGGTCCATTGTGAATTTATCACATAACCCTGATGAAGGCTTTCTCCAGGAGTAGCTGGATTTGTTCTTCCTTTTTTACCTTTTCCTAGTTCATGCATCTTGGTTGTAGCAGTAGGTAGCGAGAGTTTTGTTTTTCTTGTTATAGCTGCGCTAAGAAATAGCGTAATATAAGCTGAAGGTTTTGTGTTTCGTCACAGCGTGGCAACAGCTGCAGTTTGTATTGTATTGTCACTGGTGTCATTGGTCTGTCACTGGTGCTGTTCCTCATACAGACATTTTTTTCTAGGAGGACAATTGACTTTTGTTGTGCAAATAAATAACCCGACATAAACTACAGTGCAGAGGTTCTGTCTTCTGTGACACCAGCTATAGTTTGTATTGTTTTGTCACTGGTGTCATTCTTCTGTCATTGGTGCTATCACTCATTCAGAGGAATGTTGTTCTAACATCATATATATTTTTTTAGTATTAATAAATAACCAAATGCAAACTAAACAAATACAGAGGTTCAGTGCACCGCTCCTATGTGACATCAGCTGTAGTGCAGAAGTCATTGGTATCATTATGTCACTTTTGCTGTCACAAAAACACGTTGTTTTTTTATCATCATAATTGTCGTTTTTTGTGCTAATAAATGACCCAACATGATCTAAACAACACAACACAAGTTATTGTATTGGCAGAGGTAAGTTTGTGCAGGGAAGAGCCACTGGGCCTTCTTACGGTCTGTGTAATGTCTCTGGGTGAAGCCTTGTGGAGTTGTCAGACATGGCGGAGGTCTGCGCTCTACTGAGCACATTTTCTAGTTTGTATTTGTATTATTATTGTGTGACACCCGCTGTAGTTTTTAAGTAATGTCACTGATGTTAATAGTTTGTCTCCAGTGCCATCACTCAGGGAGTTGTTTTCCTGTATTTATGATGTGCAAAGATAAGTGCAAATAAACAAATTAATATCACTGAAATCAACAGTCTCTGCTCAGTGACTGTGTGACACAAGCTGTTTGTAAATGTTGTCATTGATTTGTCGTTAGTGCAGTTAGTCCTTCAGGCTGACGTTTATCTATTATCATAAATGTTGCATTTTATGATAAGAAATAACATAAGGTGTGTAATTGCGAGATTTTTTAAAAGTTTTATTTTCATTTTGTCTCCATCTTTGTTGCTCAGCCTCATCACTGTGGTGTTTCTGCACTGCGCTTCCCAGAGATCACCTGTCAATCAAACAGTGTGGGTGGAGCTTGGATTTTCTGTTGCTGCAGTTTGAGTTTCTCTTTTCTTTGTCTGTTCAGCCATGGTGGCTATTGCTGCTCATGCTAACTACCCAGTTCTTCTTCTTCTGTTTATTCCTAACAAACCAGAAACGTAAAACACATCACTGTGGGCCCTACTAGCTACTGGGTGTTTAGAACAGCAAATGTAGCAAATATAAAGGCTTTCATGAACTGGACATAGGTTAAATCACTATTGTGTTATATCAGTAGATGATAGAGAGCAGTAAAGCAAAAATGTATTTCTATGAAAATGTCACAGATTATTACATTGACAAGTACAGAGGTTCTTTATTCCCGTACTAGTTGCCAGCCCTGTTCTGGCTGTGCCGAGCAGTTTGTCAGTGTTAGTGCTGTTATTGTGCTGTCACTGGTCTTTCTCTGAAGCTGTTACTCACTCAGGCAGACATTGTCGTGGAAAAAAGCCAGGAAGTCGTTGCATTGTTCCCTGTGGTTGCCGCTTGCTGCGCAGGAGCACCAGGGTCCCACATTGGATGTGGAGTTGTCAAGGTAGTTGGGAGTTATTGTGCTTCCTGCGGAGGGGAGGAGTGGAGGAGAGGAGGAGGGGAGAGGAGGAGAGGAGACACACAGTATGTTTACATGCATGCTTTGGTGATTTTGATGTAAAAATACACCCGTTTTATCAGCCTAAATCACAAAGTGGGGCTGCAACAAAGAAGCGTGTCCCATCCACCCTAATTGAGAAGCCACATGCATTTGCCAACATGCAAAGTTGCTTTGTGCAGCTTTATATGATTTGAACATTTTCTGGAATAACCTGGTTTACATGGATTCATTTAATAATCAATCAGAAGGTCCAGACCTGGTTGAGACCCTATGAAATACTTAATTATGTAAAATTCTTTCATTTAGTTTAACATGAAGAGTTTCTTTGTCGCTCCAAAAGTGCTGACTTTTGTTTTACTAGCGCTCGTCAGTCCGCTGCACTGTGCCATTTTGTTGGCAACAAAATGGCACAGTGCAGCGAACTACCTTTATGATATGTGCTGATTTAAAAAAGCAAAAGACTCTCTGACTCAGGCGTTTACATGCCCTGATGAATGGAAAGATTGAGCATAGCTCTAGTGTTCTAGTGTTAACTGTGTTATGTTTAGTCTGACTATGGCCTTACTCCGATTAAGATAATCAAATACAGGCATTTACATGATTTTCATCAGAATTTCATCAGAGTATTGCCTTAATCAGGTTAAGATCAAATTATTAGTCTGCATGTAAATGAACTCAGAGAGAGAGAGAGAGAGAGAGAGAGCGAGGGAGAGAGAGAGAGAGAGAGAGAGAGAGAGAGAGAGAGGGGGAGAAATGGATAAAGACAGAGAGATCAGAGACAGACACACCAATAGAGACACAGACTGGCAGGTTAGTTAAGCTGCAGCCCAGTAGTCAGTAATGTTTACTGGTTGGATTCCTGCTGGGCTACGACACCCAACTCTGGCTCCACTTTATTAAACAGCCTCATTCTTAAATCATGGTAATGTGGGTAATACAAAACAAAATGGATCTCATTTTCAATCTCATTCAGGTTGTTTGTGATACGGGACATTCACTATCGAAACCACATATGTCATCAATCACCAAGCATGCCAATCATATCCCAACCTCATCCCAAACTGGACTCTGCCTTGTGTTTGATACCTCAAGTAGACTAGTCATAATGTAATTAGAGATGTCTTAAATTAGCATTTTGACTAGTCATAATGTAATTAGGGATATCTTAAATTAGCATTTCGGTTGGTCATAATGTAATGAGAGATATCTTAAATGCTAATTTACAATATCTCTCATTACATTGTGACTAGCCAAAATGCTACTTTAAAATATTTCAGATATCTGTAATGAGAACTACTGGAACTACCACTGCGAGCCCCTGGTAAAGCTCTTACTGTGGACTTTGACAAGGGCCTACAACTCAAACTATCAAAATTAACTAGAAAATAAAAATAAAGAGAAAGTCTCCAAACACGCCCATCAAATGTCCAATAGCTATTGATCTGAAATGAGGACCATGTAAAAAGGCTTTTTTTTTTTTTTTTTCTAGTTAATTTTGATAGTTTGGACTGGGTGGCAGGTTTGCGTCTCACCAAGACACCGATAAAATAAACAAAATTTCAGTTTGCTATATTATAGCTGTAAGCAATACTCATTCATTACAGTAAGCACATAGTACATTAAGTACATTCCGGTACTATAATACTCCTAATATGACAAGAACAAATACCCACGGAAAAGAAAAAAGAAAAGAACATAAGTACATCATCTCGTCTTCCTTCTAGCCCAAGCTTTTTCTAAATAGTCAGCAGTTAAAAAGGTTTTGTGGTCAAACAACCATGCCAGTATATCTGTGTCCTGCATGAGGAGTAGATCATCTTTTCCCTCCAGGGATGGGACGATCTGCTTACCTCACGATATGATTCGATATGTGATATGGGATTCACAATTCGATACAACCACGATACGATGTAATACATAAAAGTTCAATGACAACAAAGTCTGACTGTGCAGAACTTTGTTTATTTCTGTGTCACAAATCTTTCTAGCGATGGCGTTGTCTTGCTAGAATGTAAAAAACAATTTAAAAATGTCGTTACAAAGTGTAAATAATATAATTTGGATGGAGAGCTTGTGAAATTATGATTAGTACAGCAGAATAAAATGTAGCTAATGTTGCGATTCATTTTCCTGCCCCGCGATACGTATTGTTGCATTTTTGTATTGTGATATATTGAATTTCGATATATCGTCCCATCCCTACCGAACTCCCATGTATATGCGTACCATCCTGTTTTAAGAATGGTATTGGAAACTAGCTAACATACTGTGATGCATTGCAACAAGCAGTTATTTGCAATATGATTTTCTTTGAGGTTGTATTTATGTATGTGCATGCAAAGAAAGAAAGACAGATGATATGGGAGAGTTTGCTGCTTGCTTTTTGTATGAGCGCTTATAGAGAATCCTCCTCTTGACCTCTCAGTGCCATTGTGAGTCTTATTTGGTGCTAGAAAAGATCAAATCCAAACAGCATGGAGCATTTGTTTCGAGTTTTTTTTCTTTTTTTCCCTGATTTTCTGACATACATATCCATTGGGGCAGACAGCTTGATGTGCTTTGATAAGTACAGCGACCCACAGCGCAAAGTCCAGGCACAATCACCGAGGTCTCTCAGTTGCACTCTTATTCTGTTCTGCCTTCGGAGCTTTTCAGCAGGAAATGATTGGGAAGTCATTCTCTGGGAAGGGTAATATAGCCTTGTAGGTTGTATTTTTTAAAGGAGGTGGGAAATAAAATTGCTGCACTTTCAGGCAGTGTGGCGAAAAAGTTCTGATTTACCTCCATCGATTTTCTGGGTCCCAGACTTCCAAACAACAACACCTCTGAGTCTCACTTCTACTTCAGTTGTCTAGAATGGCCAATCACTGCTACACAGCTTTCTTTCTCTGTCCTCCTTTATCTGTCTCCTTCACTCCCTCACAAACCAAACAACCTCTTTCTCTCTTCCAGCAGTTCAGTGTGGTATTGTTGTCTCATAATGACGTGTTTAGACCGGGAGGTTTATAACGACGTTCCCGAGCGTTATGCAATCTTTTGTTAAGTTTTTATCTTAACTACAATAAGCCGCGTTCCCCACCTCTGCCCTCTCCCACTCATCGTCACGTCAGGGCTAATTCTCCCAAAACAGCGGTCAATAGTTGTAATTGCACTACTTATAATGCCAACAACTCGTCTGGGCATGCTGCAGCCACATTAATCAGCGCTCCATCGATCATCGGAGCACGCTTCTCATCACAATCCTGGATCCATTCTTTTGAGTCCTGCTCGGCGCGCTCGTCTGCTCTCCGCCTTCCCCCCCTCTAACACCTTTTTGTTCCCTATCCATCAGGGAGGGTGGGTGAGCCGGAGCTGGCGCAGAGAGATTTAGTTCTTACCTATCAGGCCGGTGTACGCGAGGAGACATGCCCCGTAGTTCTCCTGCTTGCAGCCGCTGGCAGTCTTCTCGGAGGGTTGGCAGTCGTACTGGAACTGTGCCCAGCGAGACCTGTGGGAGCGATAACATGCCATCCATCATTTACCCGCGCTTGGCCGCTGCACAGATCGCGCTGCTGAGGGCCGGGCCAGCGCCAGCACTTTCTCTCCGTGAGTGGATGTGGATGTGTAACCCACAACACCTGCCCACCCTCCGCCCGCTCCAGACCCCCCCCCCCCCCCGCCCTGCAACTCTTCAACCCCACTCCGGTCGCCCTCTGTGACATTCATCCCTCTTTTCCTCTCTCTCCCCACTCTCCCCCCCATGATGACCCAGCCAGTCATCTTCTGGAAGGCTGCCAGGCTGTAAAGAGTCAATGAGGGGCAAAGATAGGCCTTGGCTCCGCTCTCCAAATACCGTGGGCGCTGTCTGGCAGGCCCGGCCGCGAGGAGATTAGACAAATATGGATCTACCATATAAATACATCCTCCCACAGCCGCTCTGCCTTCCCTCCTTCACCTTTCCTGCCAGCCGCCCAGACATCCAGCCTCATCACCATCATCACACAAGGCTATCGCGGCCATCATATCGCATCATCGGCCCCGTCGACTGGCATTTGCAACGGGATCCCCCTCAGGACAGCGGCAACTCCCCGCTCCCCGCTCATTTGTCATGTCATTGTAATGATGTGCGTAAAACTCATAGGGTGTGAGGTAAGTGAAGGCATCCTCTGCAGGCTGGCGGTTAATGCCAGCTGACTGGTGCGGGATTGGCGGGCCGCGGCGGGGCCTTGGGACGCTCCATCCATCGGAGCGCCGGTGGAGAATAATGCCTGATCGATAGCCGTGACAGATGAAGCCCTTTGTCTTCCTGACATTTGAAGAGGAACTAGATTAAACGCTGGCGACCATTTGCTGTCAGAGAGAAGAGGCCGACTGGATGGGTCTGAGAACTCCATGTTTTCAGTCTCCAGTGATAGAGTGAAATACGCCCGCAGAATTTTAATGCCTTCAGAAGACATTGTTAGTTTTCTGATTGGGAGTGGGGTTGTTTACATTCAATTTAGATTTTGAATGAAATCTTTGTTTTTATCAGCGTCTCACACACGCAGGGGTTTAATGCAGAATAAATATGCTCATTCAGATAACAACTTATCTTGAATGTGTACAGTGGGGTCAACTTTTCAGCAAACTATTCACTGATGCTGATGGTGTGTTGGCTGTAAACTGACAAATATTTTCATGGCGCTTTGGCAGGAAATTCATGTGTGTATCCCAAGTGATAATGATCATTCTAATAATTACCATTTTACATGGCTGCTTGTTGCCTGGCTGCTTCCCTCAGAAAATGAATGCAGAGTTTAATTGAACTAATTAAACACAGCTAATGAGTATAACAATTGAATTAATTAAACACAGTTGACAAATTAGATCTGAATGAACATATCATACCAGCCAGACCCACCTTACGAGATACACAATACCATTTGTTGTCCAGGGGGAAATGCAGTTTGTGAGGCCACTGCAGGCAACAGTGCACATTATATACAACAGTGGAAAACAGACAACACATTACCAGTTAAAGTAATATTCCACTTAGTTTAACATGGGGGTTATTTGGCACTTGACCGCCATGAAAACCAGAATATAACCTACTCACCAAGATCGGATGCAGCTGGGCAAAAATATCCTGAAAACTGACATTTAACACGTTTGTGAACAGACTCAACAACAGATCCTGCTTTTAAGTCTACAAAGCAGTCCTGGATCTGTCATCTTTTTGTATTTCTATTCTTGGTTTACACTAAAATTAGCATTTAAAAACAAAAGTAGATCCGGTCTCCCAAACAGGTACTATCTCTCCTAAATGGTATCCCTCTGCTGTGTTCTTTTCTATCAATAAAAATGCTATTTGGCAAAATTATGTTCTAAAATGCTGGACCAACAGTTCATTCTGTTGTTGAATCTGTTCATCAGCATATTAAATGTCAGTTTTCAGGCTATTTTCGTGGCCTCATTCTAATGAATGGGAAGTAAAAATCCAAACGCTACAAACTCGTCCAGCTGCATCCGATCTTGGTGAGTAGATTATATTCTGGTTTTCACGGCAGTCAAGTGCCAAACAACCCCCATGTTAAAACTAAGTGAAATATTTATTTAACAGCAATCACAGTTACTGCAACTTGTCAGTTCAGTGAGTCGAGTGATGCCGACTCAGAAGATGAAGTGTAAAACTCTTCTACCTGCACACGTAGTCGGCCCTGCAGACGCGCAGCTGAGCCAGGCAGTTGGGCTTCTCCTTGTCTTCGTAGGAGCAGGCCGGCACGATGGTCTGCCTGCGGCGCTCTGCGCAGGCCGTGTCGGTGCAGGGACAGAACAGCAGCTCGTGGGTGTAGTCCGGGGGAACGCGGTCAAAGAACTTCCTCAGCGCCTTGTTGCACTTTGGTCGGTTGCACGGCCCCGAGCGCGCCGACGGCTGGATGCAGGACGAGACGTACTCCGTGCGAAGCTTCTGACACGTCTCGTCTATGTTACACGCCTTGGCGGCATCCAGGCAGCGGTTCACCGTTGTTACTTCAGACTCTAAGAAGGAGAAGAAGACACAAAAAGGAGGCAGAATGTGTTTCATCCTTCTCTGTGGTTTGAGAAAATCAAATCCCAGGCAATGTTTACCAATGATTCCAAAGCCTAATTAGAGTCGGTATTGACTTGCCTCTCTCGCCTCCAGACTTAGACGCAGTGTTGCACTTACAGATGAAAAGAAAAAAAAATTCTGTGTCTTGAAGTACAAACTAAACCAAAATGATGATTATATGTAATAGGCCCCCTTGTAATGAATAGAACATGAATGGTGTTTAAATGTTGAATGAGCCTGGGCACTGGATGTGTTTCAGCCGAGGCCTAATGGTTGAATATTTCATTCTGCCGGGTTAATGCAGAGCGGCAGCGCCGAAAAAAGCGGCTCCTCCATCTCCCCAACCTCACAACAAGGCCTGTAATTACTGCTCCTTCCCCTCCATCCATCTATCAGTCTTTCCCTCCCTCCCTCCTCCCTCCATCTATGAATCGATCCCTCACCCACCTGACTTCCTCTCTCCCTCCCTAAATTCCTCCCTTCCTGTCTGCCTTCCACTCTCTGTACCCCTGCCCCATCCATCTCCTCCCTCCCTCCATCCATCCACCCTTCTTCAACTCCATCCCTTCCTGCCCTCCTCCCTCGGTGCATCTACCCCCCCCCCCCCCCCCCCCGTCTTCCTCTGTAATGAGCCATCTCTGTGGAGTCAATGGAAAGCCCCTGTCGTAACTTATTTCTCTTTGCCACATTATTTCCCAATCCATCATCATGTGTGTTTTTTCCCAAGTGACCTCCCAATCAATATGGCCATGATGACGCTCAACTCCTCTGGCAGATAGTGCCGCTCATTAGTTTGTAAACTGCCTGTAGTTGTGTCTCCTGGTGAGTGTGGCTCTCACCGAGCTGTCATATAAAATATGAATGGCCTTGGAGAGCGAGGTAACAACCCATCACAAAGCATAGGTTATTCCCAACTTAGCTGCTAAGCAGCCATGGGGGGAGGGGGGGGGAGGGGGGAGAACCTGATGGAACAGCAGGATGGGATGACAAAATGCATCCAGTGGCCATATGCTTGAGAAAAGCAATATGCACATATTTTTCATGTGAAATGCTTGTTATTGTCTTTTTTGACCATCATTTATTCAGAAAGTATTTGCTGAGCAT
This sequence comes from Centroberyx gerrardi, assembly GCF_048128805.1. Classification (NCBI taxonomy): domain Eukaryota; kingdom Metazoa; phylum Chordata; class Actinopteri; order Beryciformes; family Berycidae; genus Centroberyx; species Centroberyx gerrardi. The sequence goes on from NC_136013.1 coordinate 4,452,994, forward strand.
GCATGCTTGTTTCCAGAAACCCACTTCACATTCATGCCTGTTACTGTTGGTATCCAGACCTTCAGGCTGCCCAGTACCACCACAGTCCTTTACTGTCCACTGGGAGTTCACTGGAGCCGCTGGGTGCAGACAGCACTGCTTCTCTAGCTTGTTTTCCAGTCACAAGCCTGGTTCTTTAACACATAGGCTGCTGCCACCCTCAGTCGCCTTCTCATATCTCATATGGGAGTGTTTGTTTTATTTTTTGATTTGTATTTGTGTCCTTAGTTGCTCTTTAAAGCACTTTGTGACCAACCTGTTGCATCAGAAACACTTCACAAAGAAAACAAAACCGTCGCTACCTCACCTTGAACTAGAGAAAGCTACAGAGGAAGAAGGAATTCAGCTTCTCTTGGAGGCCAGTGGATGCGCTAAAAAGTATCTTTATTAGTACAGAAAAACCAACAGAAGCACTTTCTAAATTAATTTGACTTGGCTTGGCTTTACTGGTTAATTGGTGCAGGGAGAAACACTCAACTCTGGTAGAAAACCCCTCAAAATATGATGAGCTGTGCTTCTTGTTCGCGCCTTTGAAAAGGGTCATTATTCTGCTTGAGGGAGAGATGCTGTAAGGGCGGAAAAACATCCATTAATCACGTCTTTGTTGTTTTGGCAGTTGACTTGTCAAGATGCATGGCATGGACGTCAACTCTGACCTCCCATGTAGTCACTGTGAGTGAAATTTATGAGGAGGCTGCACACTGCAGGTCTAGCTCTGCTGTAATTCAATGCAGCCTCAAATGAGTGGTGTCATTTGAATAAGCAGCTTATGTATGAGGTCACGAAATATAATGTTCTGCTGTGTTAAAGGGGACTGCCACTAAATTTAAGTGTTTACATTAGGAATTATTACGCTTATGGTTTGGTATGCATTAGTAAACATTCATAGCCACATGCTGTCTCCTATAGCTACAAGCAGGAGAAGACAGCCTATCCCAATCTGTGATCTCACACAGTTATACATTACAGCCTCATAGAAAATGAATTAGTTAAGGAGACTAAGGTGAGCGTCGCAGACATCCACGATGATTTTCTCGGCATCATGAACGATGACACTTTCTGGTGCGGAACAGATATCGCAATTACAATATATTGTTGAGATTCACGGTGGGTTTGGAAATGATTGGCTGAGATGTCGTGGGAACATCCACGAACATGAAAGCCTAAGTGTAGGTGCGGTGTCAGTTTAGTGCGCAGCGCCTCCTGTGTAGGTGAGTGTAGGTCTGTTCATTGTCAGGATTGGTTAGAGCGGAGGCGGTTCCGGGATGCCAGCGTTTATTGTTGAGCCTTCTGGAAATGTTGTGGGCCTAATTCAATGACATGACAACAACTTGATGTGAGGTGCCCACTTGACAACCTCAATGACAAATCCTCCCTCCCCCCCCTCCCCCCTTTCCTGTAACATCCAGGTTTCTACGCAGGCACTCAAACTAATTTAAGGCTGTGCTCATTTAAAGCTGCACTACACAAGGATTTTAGATAAAAATACACCTGTCTAAAACAAAAGGAGGGGGTGCAACAGAGAGGAGCGTCCCCTGTTTGCCCAAATTAAATTCTAGTGTTTGGTATGGACACTTGAAAGCTGGACTCACCAACGTTAGATCTTCTCCTCTCTCGTCTCTTTGGTTTCTTTGGTGTAAAGCATCACAGACCGGCCGGCTGGTAAACATGAGCGAGCTGTGTGAAGTTTACTGACGTGACATTACAGGATTTTGGGTTGATTGATTCTGGGTCTTGAAATCCTTAAATTTTAATTTGTTGTCTCTCACTGCCATTTGAGACTGCCGACGTGTGAAACGGCCTAGTGCAGCTTTAATATCGCAAGAGATAGTACAACAGATCCTGTGTACTGGTAAATAAAGCTTATTGCAAAAAATTCAGACAAACCCACAGTGAGCTTCCCATTCATTCTCTCCAGAGCAGCTCAGAGCTGAACATCAATCTGTCACAATATACCACAAAAGGCTCTATATCCATTTAAAAAAAATGCAATTCATTACTCAATAATATAAAAATCCGGATTATTTAATTCTCAAAATATTAGTATTTCCTAGGCGTAGGGCTTAAAATAGCTAATACCTTTTAATATTCATACAAAACAAGCTTTAGTGTACCTTCATGTCAGCAAATATTTTTTGAGTAGGCGTCATTATATTCAAATGAGGGAAATCTCATTATGGAACAAAACTTCAATTTGACTTTTGTTCCTCTGGTCTCTAGTTTTGGAGCAGCATTGTTCATGTTCACGAATACCGGCTGGGCCGCCCTCGGCCATGAAAACATATTTGAATCATTAAATTGGGCAGTATCCTCCCTTTGAGCTGTCATTATAAACTCCATCAAACTGGCTTTTGTGTAGTAAGGCTATCATTATACTGTATGCCATGCATGAATGGCTTCCATCCTAATCACTTCATTTAAGCCATTATTTAAGTTTCACAGACTCTCCATCTCATCTTGGCTCATCCAGAATATAATTGCCGCTGAAGAAAACAAAATACTTGACTTTATGTCCTCTCCACAGGAAAAAAAAAAAAAAAAAAAGCCTCGTTTGTGTGCAGCTTCTCTCTTTTCCAAACCTTCAACAACAACAAAAAATATTTTTGTTTTTAGTAAACAAACCAGTTCTTTTGCTCCCTTTTTCTTTCGCTGTCTCCCTCCTTTCCTTCTCTCTCTTCCTCTGTCTCTGTTTCTCTCCCCTTTTCACCCTCTGACTTTTTCTCTCTCCCCAACTCAGTCTTTCATTCTCTCTCTCTCCGTCTCCTTCTCTGTTTGATCTTTATGCCTCTCTTACTCTCTCAAACTCTCTGTCTTTCTCTTTGCCCCCCCCTCTCAGTTTTCAGGCTTCCAGCTGCATTAAAGTAAATAGGTAATTAATCTGTGCCTCAGGGGCTAACAGCAGCACATACCAGCCCTCAGGCTCGCCCACAGGCTCAGAGGCACGACAGAAGCAAAGGGAGGTGTGCTGCTCATCAAACACTTTCTATATCCACCCATCTACTCAGTCACTCTCGTATCCACGCAGACTAACATCCCGATTTGCGGTCTTCGACACGTACCACAGCGAGCGAGTTTGTTTTGCAAAAAATGATGCTCTCGATTGGCTAAATAACTTTTCCCTGCCCACCCCAAATAGTTGAAGGCAGATGCAGAGAAACACTTGCAGCAGTGGCAGCTCGCCATATTCACCTGCAGCGATGGAGGCCAGACGGACGTAGTCGGAGCCCCTCTCCTCTGGTTCGTAGGGGTAGTTCTCCACCAGGTTTAGTCCTGCCAACACAGAAAACGAAGAAGAGTTACTTTATGCTGTTACAGAATCCCAAACAAGATCATTTTGTACTTTTATTCAGTTGCAATTGCAAATTTGTCCTTCCAGTGTCCAAAAACATTGAAAGAATGTATAGTAAAAGAAACTACAAGACGGTATTGACTAAATGTAGTTGTAATTAAAAGACATATACAGATGAAGTGCTACTTTTTACATAATTGTTGCACTTTATTAATGTATGTTGCACACTGTCACTCCAACCTTAAGGATAATTGTTTGGAAAATCCTGCAGTGCTATTGCATGACAGATGCAGAGCAAGAAGGATTTCGCCAATGGCCAGCGCTGAAAATATGCTGGGAAGAATGATGTTTGATGTGTAAAACTACAGTGATAGCAAAGATATAAAGCGCTTGGAACCAGCACACAAGCAGCTGAGCTTTATTGTTTGCTTTACTGGTTTTTTATCTACAAACTGTAGCTTTTGTACTTCTTACTATTGGATGCTTGCAATGCTGTCAATCTACAAATTCATTCTACTACTCATTTCAGGTTGCTCTGGATGCAAGTATACGCGAAATGCCTAAAATCAAAATGTAAATATACCACAAAGAATAAGGTTTAATGTGAGAAATTACAATGACAGTTAAGGTGCAAAGCATTTGGAATCAGGACAAAAGCTGCAAAATTGTGTGGGTGGAACAAAAGGAATCAGAGCTACAGTTTAACTATTTTTAACACAATAATCGCTCCATTCTTTTGAGCTTGGAATTTACTGTTGAGCCTTCTGGAGGCGTTATGGGCCTAATTCAACGAATCATGTGTAATGGGAGGTTCCCACTTGATAATCCCAATAACATACTGTACACGCTCCCACCCACCTAGCACGAGGAAATGTAACACCAGATTCAATTTGTTGGTCTCACCGTGCAGCACAGACTGGTGCAGACTCCAGTAGATACTCAGGCAGTTCTTTTCCTTCTTCATGCCTCGTTTACACTGGCAGCCGTGCAGAGGGGTGGACAGCAGCGCCGTCATGGCGTTCTCGCACTGGTTGCGCGCCCCGGGCCCCAGCTTCACGCTGCCGTCGCCCGCCACGCACTGCCGCAGGGTGCGCAGCCGCGGGCTGCAGGTGTCGTCGCTGGAGCAGGTATCTCCGGCTCGCAGGCAGTCCCTCCCACCCGCAGACAGAGCCACACGTGGGACGCCTGCAGGCCAAACACACACAAAGGTTAGCGTCGTGTTTTTGTCCTCCGTGGTGAAATCAGGGGAGGGGGACTAGTCTACGGATCGTTCATTTGTTCGTTCGAAGATTGGAGTTTCAGTTCTACAAAACATTTCTCAGAGGCAAAGCTGTTCTGGAGGCAGAAATAAAATCATTGACAGTCTGTCTTTCACTCAATATCTCAGACGCCGCTGATCGGATACTGACGAAAGTTGTGGGAATGATGCATCTCACCACTGTGTTCTAGTATTTTCAGATTTGCAGTGATTGGCCTAAGGGAGGCGCTACATCATTCATTGGTTCATCCAGGTGTCACATGCAATATGTCAGACACCACTGATTGGGAAGTGGCACCGCTGAATCTGACAAAATTACATTAAACACTACACTGCTACAGCTGCAGTCAAAACAAGGTGACATATTTGTTACTGACTGACCCATGGGGGGTTTGCATCATTTGTGGGGCACAACATGTTTACTGTTGTCTTGTCTTATGTGACACTAATTGTGTGCAAGCTAAATTCCCTTATGGGCAGTAAATGTGTCTGGCACAACATTTGTTATTGGCATACAAGTGTTACATATAATGTTAAAAACAAATATACATTGTTCAAAGATACACATAAATATGTGCTGAAAATCAAACTGTTGTGGAACAGTCTCTCAGTATTGATCAGAGATGCTGAATCTTTTAAAAGCAGGTTTAAAACGCACTTGTTTTCTTGAATGTATGGCCAAGTCTACCTAGTCATACAATAATGACCCACTGATATGATGTTACTGCCTTTTGTATTGATTCATTCTGATTGTATATACATTCTATTGTGTTTAATTTTCTTATTTAATTGATTGTGCATTTTATTGTATTTGTCTGCACTTAATGACCATTGTTTTTATTTTGTGAAGCCCTTTGAGGTATGCTTTTCGATATTGGGCTATAAATAAATAAAACTAAACTCCAGAGTCTAGTCGTGTTGAGGACACTATCCTTCATTGCTTCCTTGGTACTTTAGAAGGCAGTTGAAACTATGCAACTTGACAGAGATTAGTTCTCAACAATTGAGAGGAATTCGTTATCCACTGCATGACAGATTCCCAGAAAACATGTCCAAAGGCATTTCAGTGAGTCAGTGAGTAGTTGGCGAGACTTTCTTTCTGTGCAGCGAGTTAGTTTAGCGATTAGAGAGGTTCCGTTGAACGACTTAATCAAATTTCATCCCATCACAGCTCAATCAAATGATAAGGAGCGAAAGCGTGAGCCCAATAAAGGCATGATGCACACTGATTTTCTACCGGCAGATTGACAAAACTGTTATTCCCTGTCAGAAGTCTACGTCTTCATTTGAATCGCATTGGAATTTCTAGTCTAGTGTTACATTGCCTCTCCCTGGGTTATGTGACACTCAATACACGATCAGATAAATGGAAAAGGGTACAACATATCTGATGCAAGTCAACATCCCTCGCTGATGCCCATTTGTGAAGCGAGGGTTAAACTGACTTGTGCAGCAGGAGACTTCTCACCCTTCCAGTGGAGTCAAGTAATCTAGCTCCAAGCTGTCAATAACAGTCTAGACAGACAGTGAGGCAAGGAGCTTGTTGCCGTGGGTTTGGGCTGTTTGTGGACGCTATTGAGAGAAAACATCTGCCACTCCAGTGCAGAGCTCATCTATGTCGAGGTCTTGACAGGCGGCACTTAGCGAGCCACTTCGGTCCAACACTACAAAATAAAGGTCCCTCTCAACACGTCACTTACTCCAGTATCGAGTCTTAAAATGTCATTTTCCTTATGTAGAGCAAATGGAGAAAAAAAAAAAGCTACCAGCGGGGTGAGATAGTGTCTCTCGTTTCCAACGCAAATCAACTCGTCTCAAGAGTTTTCTTGGATCAAGTGGGACTCTCGTGAAAAAAAAAAAAAATACAGTGGTCTGCCTTATTTCAAGATACTTCACTTGCTCCAGGAAAACTGTTAAAACAAGTTCATTTGCATTGGGAACATGTAAAATTATCTCACGCCTTTGGCATTTTTTTCCCCCTCCACTTGATTTAAGAAAAACAACATTTCAAAAATTGTTTTGAATTGTATTTTTTGCAGTGTATCTCCCTCTGTTATGCAAGTCTCTGGGACTGCAGGTGGAGAGAGAGGGGTTTAAGCAGTGATGAGATTTGGGAGGGTGTGTGTGTGTGTGTGTGTGTGGAGGGGTGGAGGGGTGGTGGGTGCTCGGATAAGGAGGGTGGGGCAGAGAGGAACCTTAAAGCCAGGTTTGGCATCCTTTGGCTTCAAGGCTAAAGAAAAAGCCCCTGGTGTACAGCGGCAGTGCAAATCTTATTAAAGTGCAGCTAATCCAGTGTGGAGATAGGTTTGATATTTGTCTGAGAAATTAAGCAGCACTCCAGATTGCGGCAGATAACTGTTAGCCTGGAAACAGAGCCGCGGCGCACCGGCAGTTCAAAGAGAGACAGTCAAAAGCAATTAGGGGAAATCAGTTGCCTTGTCATTCAAATTCGTTCCATCCTATGTGCCTCCCTGTTTATCCCACTGAGGTAAATAATCTGTTTGAGCTCCCTCTCTCTGCTTTCTCTCTCTCTTCCTCTTCCTCTGTTTCCCTCTGATTTGTTCTCTCTCTCCCTCTTCCTTTCTTCATATCTCTGCCCTCCTCCTCCTCCCTGTTTTTCTTTTCCTCTCTTTCCTTCCCTCATATCTCTGCCCTCCTCCTCCTCCCTGTTTTTCTTTTCCTCTCTTTCCTTCCCTCTCTCCCTTTGTTGGTAGAGTTCAAAGAGTAGGTGATTCTGAAATTAAAGAAATATTTCAGGAAAAATCTTCTGTGAAACTGAATTTACATATTAGTCCTATGATGCTCCTGTGATCAAGTCTCTCCCAAAGCTGAAAACGAGAGCCAAGACAAATCTGTGGAACTCGCCCAGTGACCATTAACTGAAGAATGATCTAGTTGAGTGACAGTGAGGCGGGACATGAGTTGAAAGTATCCACGATGCTGCGGGTACGAAATAACTTTCACTTGGGTGTAAAAGCACAAATAAAGACCAACAACCGGGACGATGGGGAGAGATTAACAACAGTACCTTTCACTAACAAACACAAAACGACTAGCGCAAATAAATCTTCAGAATCTGACATCTCACTCCCCAGACTTCACCGGCTGAAGGCAGAGGAGACAAGATGCAGGGGAGGCTAACAGGACTCGGGATCCGCTCGTCTCATCAGGTGGCTCCTCACGTCTCTCTGCCTCCCAACTAAACCCCGGGCTCCGCTGCAGCCACCGGGCATCAGTCAGTGCCATTAGCCATCAGCTATCGAGGGAACGCTTCCTTTGAAATGTATGAAAGCTGCTCCGCTGATCGCGTTGCGTTCCTGTTGCATCACGTCCGAAGGAAGCGGCCGAGCTCACAAATTGACGGGACGCAATTTTTGATGGCTGATGCGCGTGTTCAGCACTTAAAAAAAAAAAACTGAAAATAAATGGCAACCCAAATAAGTTTGACTCTTTTTTTTGCATGAGTCAATACCCCCAGAAAACACCCAATATCAAGTTTATTTCTCATTCATTTTTGAACTTTTTTGACACTTCCATTGGATGCGTATGCAGGCAGTGGAGCAGCTTTCAAAGTTTTTAAAGGAAGTATTCCCAAGATGGCTGATGGCTAATGCTTGATGCTAATGGCTGTAGTGGAGCTTAGGGGGTTTAACGCTCAGCAAGATCCTTCGAGTCCACAGAGTCTTGAAGTAGCTGTCTTATGCAGCAGCAACTCTTGGCTCAACTCTAAATTGCAACTCTGAGTTCACAGATATTGATCGAGCTGACCGAGATCTGAGCTCATAAGAGTAACTTAAGTGAATTCTGTTTTGAGTTTCGACTATATATCTGCTCATATACATGTTGTTGTTTGTCTGCAACTTTTATGTTTATCAAGATGCTTTCTTGACTAGATCTTACTTACAAAACATCTTTCTATTCATCAGTTGCTGTATAGCCGAGTGTCTTGCTGGAGACAGTGTGATGCATCCTATTAGAGATAACAGGCTCTTGTTTTGTTTTGGTAAATCTTTGACAGCGCTATCAAGGGATGGTGCTTTTGTTATATCATAGTTCCCTATTAGTTAACTGTGCCTCCCCAAACACTTTTTAACCAAGATGACTTGTAGTGTCTACTGGGATTTCTTCTGTTCTGTTGTCTCTGTTTTCGCAACTACTAATAATGCCCTCTCTCCTCCCCTTGCCAAGACAAAACAGCAATATTCTTCACACAACTGCACACACACACACACACACACATGAATGCCAGACACACAGATGCTCATGCATGCACGCAGACACAACCACACACACACACACACACACGGACTTGTACAATCATGCTACCACATTCACATACACAAACCACTTACACACAGACACACACAATCACTTCAAGTGAAAAACTATAGAGACAATTTATCATAACTTTAGTTTGCAGCAAGACTTCTTTGGACAATAATTGGTTCTCCAAATACGCTGTGATGGGGTCCTTTTGTTCTTTATCATTGATTCAGCAAAACATGATGAAATTTAGAGGAGAACCAAGAGGCCACTCCACCCGTGACGCAGAATACTAATTTCCTCCCCGGCTCCCTCAATGACTAATCCATTCCTTGGAAAGTCAATACTATTCCGCAGCTGTAGCAGGGAAACCACGCAACTGCAATTTGGCCGTTTTTCATTGTCTTACTTGAATTGAAAGTGTGTGTGGTCATGTATATCTTCAGTGAGTTTCATGACCGTTGGGCCCTTGAGATCTCTTAAAAACCTATTTGTACAATTTCAAAACCCCATTGTGCCAATGAGAGAATAAGCCAACTTCTTCACTGGAAAGCGTACTTTTTGCAGATGCGTTTTTATTTTTTGCCTGACAATAATAAATTGATTTTGGACTGAGTGGCTCAGTGGTATGAATGATGGTGGAATGAATTTTTGTATTAATAAATGAAAAGAAAAAAAGAGCTAAAAATGAAAAAAGGCTTAAGACTTCAATAGTAGCTCTCAAAAGTCTAAATTGGATATTATGGTCATGAATACACATAACTTTCTTAGAAGAGGCGTTATATGAGAGTGTAACAGTATTGCACAGAAGTAGAGTAACAAGACATTTGTCATTTGATGAACATTTTTATCCAAGGCACCTTACAGTATCATGAGTACATGTATATTTTGTGTGAGTAGGGTTAGACCAATACATATTTTAGCTGGTATTGGCCTTTTATTAAATATCAGATATCAGCCAGTCATATTGTCCACTGCCAATATGATGGAGATTCAGATTCAGAAAACTTTATTGTCCATCCCATGACAGAAAATTATATTTGGTGAGGTCTCATAAAAACACATAAAACACAACCTTAAAGAGAATCACAACAACAACAAATCAACAACAGACAGACAGGTCCCTCCCTGACCACAGCGACATAAAGTCTGGAAAACTTCTAGTGACATTTTATTTTCTTTGCACATTTTATTTATTCATGTAAGTGTTCAATAATACTTTTGTGAATTAATTCTTTATTTAAAGGCAGTAATGTATCCAGAGTTGGGGTTTCCCTGCCCTACAGTAAAGAGCTGCTGACACCAAAAGAATTTAATCAGTCTGGGTTTAAGTGTTACTTAACTGTTAAGTGTTTTAGTGTCCCATGATGGTCTAAATGCTGTTTCAGAGACTTTTCCATCTTGCCAAGAATACAGTTCTGGGGGAAACAAAGAATCCTTCAATATGTTGGCATGAAAATGGTCCATCTTAAAGATACAGAATATTGGCACAATAAAATGAATGTTATTGCATGTTTTGCAGACTATTTTTCTGTAGCTGTGGTCAGGAGGAACCTTCATCATATCAGAAGTAGACGACATGACTGGCTGATATCTGATACTTAATAAAAAGACAATACATCAGCAATCAATATATCAGCAAACAATGTATCTGTCTAACGCTAATTTCAACCATGATTTATTTATTCATGCAAATCCACTGTACACTCAACTCTCTATCACTATGTGCGCTGAAGAATAAATCCAAGCACATTGTCATAAGTGAGCTCCAGCGGGCCCTGAACGCCTCGTCTGTCCCGCAGCCCGGTCTCGCAGCCCATCAGAGGGCAGAGACGGCTGCGTGTTGAACCAGGTCCGCCCCGCCAGCTGCACCCGGCCGCGCCGTGCCAAGACGCACGGCGAGGGAGTCCAACGAGATGACAGTGATCCTGACCGCACAACAACTGGCTGTCAGCAACACATCCTATTATCCCCGGCTCTCATTATGCTCTTCCCTTCTTTAGTTTCATTAATGTGACGCTCAGAACAGGTGTTCCCCTCCCTCGTCTGACAATGTTGAGACAGATTGGGACAAATATGGGATTTAGACGCCACTGAAGGCCACAATGTTGGTAAAGACACGCTGGAAATGTTAGTGTTTGAGAGTACAATGCTCTGTCAGGAGGCGAGAGACTAGGGAGAGGATATTTTCTTGAATTGCTGCTTTTGCCAGTAAATCCAGGGGCTTGATCAAAGAGCACAATGTCAGTCCAGATGTAATTGTTGCCAATTTTCTCAGTTAAAGAACAATCTGGGGGAAATAGGGCTATTACTTTTATCTACTGTCTGGTCGCTGTGGTTCTGACCCTTCAAATCCTAACTCTTGTTTCAGCGCTGTGGGTTTGACCCTTTCACCCCTTACTATTGATTGCTTGTAATGTCCGTGATCTACAGTAGGAATTGAAGCTTATTCTACTGTTGCACTCATTGGAAGTCTCCGGATGAGAAATACTAAATATTGTATGAGTCTAAAATAACATAACATAACCATAGGCACATAATAGTGCACTGTATCTACACTGAATGTACACAATATTAGAGACGTCTTGTTGCTTTTGAGTTGCAGTCCCTTTTGCACAATCCACATCTCAACTGTCTGAAAGCTTAAAAACTCTCCTCTAACTCGTCTGCTTCTCTTTATCCACATCTCCTCCTTTGAGATAGCTATACTCAAATTTTTTTTTTTACTCAATATTTAAAGGATAATGCTGGTGTTTTTTAATGCATTTCTTACCGTCAACAAATCCTGTGAAAATAACAAAATCAACAATGCGTTTTCTCTACTCCCATTACTTTCCGACTTCCCATGTACCGTTTTTAGCCTTCAAACCGGAAGTCATTGGCTCCAATTGTAAGCTAAAAACCTTTAAATACAGCTCACAAAGACATAGTTTCAATTTTAAAAATCGCCAACTGTTATCATGAAAAGTCAGGCTGTTGTAGTTATTACCAAATCAAATTCAAATGGGAACAAATTCTTCATTACACCGGGGACTATTTTCGGTGCTACGGAACTACTTTCCTGAGATGGAAAACATGTTTATGGTCGGCATATTAAGTTGTTTGAGGAAAAAGTCGGCCAGCCCGGTGCATCGTAATGATGAAATATGCTGCCAGAGCAACGGCATGGCTCTGTGATGTGTTTTTAAATAGTTTTTTAATACAATGGAGTTCTATGGCTGCTGGGACATGGCTTCATTGGGCGCCGGCTACATGGACGAGACTTGTTGGCAAAGCAAAATCATTGCTGATTTTGTTATTTTCATAGGATTTGTTGACAGTAAGAAATGCATTAACAAACACCAGCCTTATCCTTTAATAAGGGAAATCAATAAGAGATAATGGCTTTTACCTGGATTCACTTCCTGAAAAGATTAAGTGTCCCTAGTGTTTTGTAGATTCAGTGTTTGCTTGAAATGTGATAAGTATATCTAGGGTTTTGTGCACATACATGTAAGCCATCTGGGTATTCTCATGGTACAGCTAACTGGCTGGCATTGTTACAAGTCTCTCCTTATGCCCATTCAGGTTGGAAAAGGTATTGTCAGCAGCCTAATGTGCACTTGCTATGAGTGTTTACTGCAGAATACATAGGCTGCGCTTACACTCATCGTTTCAATGGGACTTTTATCATCTGATCACGCCTGGACGCATCAAGTGACAGGGCTGGATGGAGCTGAATGATTTTGCTCACACTGGTATGGCATCTTCAAGGCCAGATATGGAAGCGGTCAGGATTGCATTGTGATTGGAACATTTATGCAGTCTGAACATAATCCAGCAACAATGTGCACACAATCGATGTGAAGAGATGGAGTGGGAGTGCGGGAAAAAGGTAACGCAGACACAAAACAGCCATTTTCACGCCAAGTGTGGACATACGGCGATCTAATCTCATAAAATCCAATCTTTAGAATCAGATCCCAATAATCTCATTGAAAATGGCAAGTGTAACTGCAGCATTTACTGGACCGCTGCCACATAGAAGACGTTGTGGGATTCATTGGATGTAGACAGGAGATGCACAAGCACCACAGATACACACAGGTCATCCGGATACTTGCAGAGTACAGCTAGTTTACTAGTGTAGCACGGCTGGCGGTGTCTTTTCATGCCTGTTAGCAATACAAAGTAATAAATTCTTATCGCTTTACAGTTGGTTGACAGCGGAGACAGCCAATTATGTAAAATCCAATATGGCTAACATCCTGGCAGGCTAAATACAAAATCGATGTTCAGATTTGGTTCACCAGCAATCTAAAAATACAGAATCTGGATGGGAATGTCCAAGCGGAGATACTGCGGAGGCACACTGCACCATGTGAACATACTGTAACGACTGTCACTACCAGCCTTTGGCACACTTTACTGAGGTATATGGCTGTTTTCTGGCGAAGCGTTTTGCCATATTACTCTGATGATGATGATGATGTTATTCTGTTGCATTGCTGTTCTTTTCTCTCTGTCCTCAGAGACACAGCGCTACAAACTCAGGCTGGAATAAAGTAGCAATATCTGTCAGAAACAGTTGGGTTTGTTCTCTCTCTCTCATCTCTCTCTCTCTCTCTCTCTCTCTCACACACACACACATGCATACATGGATACTCACAAATACCAAAATGCACACAGCAGTTTCTCTCCCTGCTGTATGCACTGTTTGTACAGTACGCATACCAATACCAAGATACAGTACACTCTCTCTCTTTTCTCTCTTCCTCTGTCTCTCTTTCCTGCATACATACACACACACACACACACACACACACACACACACACACACACACACACACACACACACACACACACACACACTCTCTCTCACCTTCCAGAGATTCAACAGCTCTGAACATGCTCTCTGCTGAAGCCGAACCTCTTCCTGACAGCAGGGTGAGCGGGGAGCCAGGTAGCCGTGTTCCCTCTCACCAGGGCCACTGCACCTCCCCAGGGTGTTCATCCACTGTGTGTGTGTGTGTGTGTGTGTGTGCGTGCGAGATTGAATGTGTGCTTGTGTGTGTGTGCTGAAAATGATATTCTGTGACTGTGAATGTGTGTGTCTTTCTGTCAGCATCTTTATGTGTTTGCCTACGTGTGTGAGCACAAAGCATGCAACTGCACATTTGTCAGCTGTGTTAGTCCTACAAGCATTTACACTACATACTCTGAGAAATAATCTCATTGGCTGAGTTAAACCTCAGTGGGAGGAGCCAAATAATCAGTTTTTCAGAGCGCAAGTTAGTTAACTGGCAAACTTGAATGGCAAAGAAGGAACTCTGGATAAAATATAACAAAAAATATAAATGGCAGTGACTTTTTTATTCATCCATGACCATGAAATTCATGATGTTGGAAGGTCAGCAGCTAGCTAACTAGCTTACCTAGATAATTTAGTATGGATAGATTGGATTTTTTCAGTTAGTAGCAGAGCGCTAGGCTTCATAATATTAGCTTCCTCCTCTCTTACCTCATCTTTTTCACTGGGCTTCAGTCTAATGTTACTTATCCAGAAAATCCGTGGTTGCTTGGCTCCGCCCACTGAGGTTTAACTCAACCAATGAGATTATTTCTGCCTCCAGAGCAGCCAAGAAATGTCTGCAGAACTAAAACTCCAAACTGCCATATGCATGAACATAAGTGAGTGTGTGTCTATCTGACAATGTGAATGTATGTGTTTGTCTGCTTGTGTGCGTGTCCTTGTTCTGTAGGGTGTGACTTCTGGTGTGTGTAACTGCCTGTCTGTACTGTAATGTGTGTGTGTGTGTGTGTGTGTGTGTGTCTGCTTGTACGTGTGCCTGTGACAGATAAGGTGACAGAGCGAGGACACGCTGATTGCTCGCCCGGGCTGTGAATGCGTTGCCAACACACAATTATAACTTTTACAGAGAGCTCTCCGAATGTGTGTTTTAACCTGGGGGGGCACAGGTCAGCAGACAATTAGACTGAAAAAAACTTTTCAATGAGAGCGAAAAACTAACCTTGAAACCGGCAAATGGAACTCTTTGTTCAGAGACATGGTTTCAAGGCTTCGTGACGGCGGTGTCATTACCGAGTTATGTTATCATTTTTGTTCTCTGCTGCAGATGCCCTCACTGGCCAAGACTCTACTCCGCATTAATTACTGATCGTGGATGCATCCTAATTAACGGCGTCGGTCCAAAAGATAAAAATAGACGGGGCCTTGATGTTACCGCTGTGGTCGCACACTCCTTGGGAGATGACCCGTGATGAGCAAGTAGGTGAGTTGATGTTTCATTATGTAAGGCAGCGGATTAGAAGATGCACCGATGGTTTTCGGCGTCCCCTTATCTGAGACGCGGGAGCATTATGCTCCGTGAGATCGGGATGAAATGATAATGTGTATTGACAGGTTCGCTCCTCTCTCCTATCTCTCTCACTTGCTTTCTTATGCTCTCGCACACATTCACAGCAATATCATTCCGCATGAGCACATTATCATTTTGGATCTCTTGGCTACACCCAACGGAATAAGGTTGGGCTTTGTGCTGGGTTTGATGTCGATGCGCAAGAGTGACTTTGAAATTGAATTTCGGCCGCTCCTTTTCCCTCCCCTCCGTTCTGCTGGCATTGCTGGTGTTGTTTATAACGTCACTGTTCTCTGGCTAATGTGGCCTAGTGAGCAGAGCGCATCGCAGTATTAATGTGGTCCTTGTCACTTGGAGGAGGTCTTTCCCAGTTTAGCTCTCTGGTCATGAGTTTAGAGCCAGAGGCGTCTTTTTAATGAGGAAGAGGGACACAGTGACAGGGGCAAGCTGACCTGATCCAAGCCTGGACCCAGCTAGTACCATGCCCTACTGTATACACACATACAAACACACACACACACACACACTGAAACGCACATGCACAGATACACAGTAATACACTGCCACCCTGTAGAGATAGATCAAGTCAGACACAAATGACTGGCTAGGCTCTCTTTGTGTCAGAAGCAATTTGAAGTGCCTACTGTAGATTGCCAGGTTCGGGAACACAGAGAAGCTTCTTCATGTTCACTCATACGAACACAGGAATGCTGAGAGCCTCCGTCCAGTCGTCCACACCGGCATTTCCCCCAGAAATGTTTTCTTGCAGGGGTGGAAAAGCTTTTGAAATGGCATTTAGACCGCCAGACGTTAAAACTCTCCACTGAACCAACACTAACGCAATTTTATGAAACATTTAAACTATATGACACAAAATCTCTCCTTTGAAACCAATACGAATGCAGTTATTTTAATAAAAAATCTTCTATTACGTAACACTTCATTGATCACCGTAGTGAAATTCTCATTTCTCTTGCCCCTCTCTGCATGGAGGTCAGAGGTCAGGTGCTTGAACCTGGACTCACTATGCCGCCCTGCTAACCCACATGAAACTAAGGCTGCATTCACACCAAGCATGTTTGGAGGAGTTAATTCAAATTTTACAAGCCCTGGTTCACTTGCTGGGTAGTGTGAACCTAAACGAACCAAATACAAAAGTGCGATGAAGTAAACTTTTCCACTACGGTTCGGACCAAAGAAAACAAACCGTAAACGTGATCTCACCCTGAAACTCTCCACTGAAACGGTTACAAATGAAACTCTCTGAAACAGCATTTAGACCCACGTGACACTGAAACCCTCCATTGTAACCCAGCGCTAATGAAATCCACTGAAGCAGCATTTAGGTTTTGTCACAAAATCTCTCCCATGAACCCAATAATGATGAAACTCTCTCAGGCGCGGTGACAGCTCCCCTAGACAGAGCGGTGTACTCTAACTGTTCAGCGGTATGGGGAACCGCCGGTCCACAGTCGCTCCACACACACACACACACACACACACACACACACACAGCACAGGAGAGGAATTGGAAGTTGAGTTCTCTCTTGGCATGGATGTGAGTGTGTAGGCGGCGCAGCGCTCTGCTACTGATGCTGCAGCCAGGCAGGGCAGAGCAGAGAGCCTTATTGCTGCTGCCACTGAGTGCATATGAAGAGTTTTGTTACAAAATGAGATATCTACTCTAGAACTACTAGAAGTTACGGTAGTACTTGTTAAATGATTGCGGAAAAACTTAAACCATTGGTTAACAAAGTTGTAACACTCTTAAAGTCGAGATGAAATGAAAAATGCCTTTTTAACCCTTTTAGATCACATCCCCGGTCATATTGTGCACCTATTTAACAATATATGCCAAAAAAAAGAAAAGAAATCAAATTCTTTGTATTCTTACATCAAAATTCAATCATGTTTTCTTCCTGTAAAACAAAATATGCCGTGTGCTTACGTAAGCATGCCTCAACCAATTTCAACCAATAATATCATGACATCCACCCATCAATCAATCTTCAACTTTTAGCGCACAGAGCTAAGATCAGGCTAAGATTCATTAGTTAGCTAGCTAGCAACAGCACGGTACTTCGGTGTGTCTTCGGGTGTGATGACACGCCCACTTTTCAACGTTCAAATCAAATTCCTCCCAACGTTACGTCCCGCCTGTCTTTCCTGTTTCACTCGGAAATACGTCACGATACGGAAGTTAGATACTCTCGAAATGCCGTTTCATCTCGACTTTAAAGAGACTGGATCATCTGTTGGATAAAAACCTTCAGGTAATGTTTTTTTTCCAATATCAATATATAGCAATTTGGAATATAACGCTCATGTGTAGAGTGATATGTATTATCATTCCATTATATTATAACTGTACTGTGTTACTGTGGACTTTTCTAAGTTGTCAGTTTGACTGTAGTTGGCCAGTGTTCACTATCACTAACGTCACCAAGATAAATTCTTGTTCATTTATTGCACATGGCGAATAATGTGTTTCTGATTCTGATGCCAATTAGTAAAATCAGTCCCTAGCTACAGATATAGCCACTGTATAGTGCAAGTCATATTCTTTACAGCATGTTTGCTGAAATATTGCTGCACTTTGACTTCATCACAAACAGCAATTGCTTGGAAAAGGATGAGTTTTGCTCTTATTTCAGCCGTAGGAAGTCAAGCTGAATGATTTGGCATCTAGCTTGTTGAGAAATACTAGAGTTTGTGTTACTAATTTGGTTCTACTAACATTGGAGAGAGAATTGTCTGCAGTATCAATAAAGGATAAAGGCGGGGCTTCTGTGAAGGCTTCAAACTGTAACTGACTGGCTCAACCTCTTCCAGCTCAAACGTTATTTCGAGCGAGACAGCACCGCTGACGTTTGGTGTTCGTCAGGATCTGGTTGAGTCATCGATCCACTTGACGCAAGGTGGTGTTTTGTTCACCCCATAAGCACTTTTAATCAAGTGATTACCATCTGGCTTTTGATTACACAGACAGGCCGTCTTTGATGATAATGTCAGGTAGGAGAATAGATGGTACAGCGAGGCACAGTAGCCTGCCAGACGAAGGTTGTACAGTTCCTGCGGATGGAGAAGCTATAAAGTTAAATATGTTTCCAAATATGTTCCAATTTCGGTCCTTTATAATGTTTTGTGAATGTGTCAAAAAACACACCACATTTTTCTTTATTTTTTACAATTTTCCACATTTTAGAGTAATAGTAAAGACATCAAAACTATGAAATAACACAAATGGAATTCTGCAGCGACCAAAAAAGCGTTAAACATATCAAAACTATGTTATATTTTAGATTCTTTAAAGTAGCCGCCCTTTGCCTTGATGGAAAGTCAAAGGCTTTGGAAAGAAATTCACACACAGGTTCAACTTCACTATTTATATTTGTCTAAGAAACAAATTTCAAGCATTTAAGCAGAAGCCTTTAGATCAAAACGGCTTTAAGATAATGAAAAACATAGAACATTCAATCAGGTGTGTCCAGACTTTTGACTGGTAGCGTATGTGCATGCAAGCGTGTGTGTATGTGTGTGTTTACGTTGTTTCCATATGTGAGAGTGCAGAGTGGGCGGCTGCATAGCAAGTAAGGTGGAGAGGATAGGAACACTTTCACCAAAACACTATCTAAATCCAGCACAGATTGGGCACAACTGAACAAATGGTAAAAGAGAAAACACCTGTTATTTGTTGGTTGAGAGTAGCTGCGAAACGCTGTGATGAAACAAACAATTTAGGTTGGATTTGCACAAGAACACAAGATCTGATTTTAAGTCTTTGTGACGCAGGTCTGATCCTCTCACGGCTGAGTAAAGAAGGAGAAACCACACGGAAGCTAGGTTTTGACTCTCTGAGGCCCAAATCTGATCCAAATCTGATCCAAATCTGATCCAAATCTGATCCAAATCTGATCCAAATCTGATCCAAATCTGCTCGTCATCCCCGTCTCAACAGAGGAAAACCTCATGGAATCTGATTTCCTCCGGTTTAGACCGCAAAGGCACAAGAGACGGTGCCACAAAGAGTTAAAGAAATTAGATTTTCTGTTCTACTGTGAATGCAGCCTTAGTTTATATATGCAGATGCCTTGTGGAACCAATTCATGAGCTTGAAATTATGAAGTTCCATCTGCATGCAGAGTAGTTTTGAGATACCGAGCCTTCAAGTAGTCCCATTCTCTACAGTGAAAAAAATATTAGTTTTGCATGTGTATGTTTTAACCACTTAAATGAACGTTTTCAAAACTGTCTGACACATGAAAACCTGTTTAGAGACACATTATATCTCATTTTTGAGCAAAATGTCAGTTGGAACTTGCCTGGTGTCCAGTCCCCATGAATCACCATGCAAATTCAAAATGGTGCTAAAGCAGAAGAAACTAGAACCTCATAATACCAAAGTCCCTGTGGGAATCGGGGGTGGAGTCAAGCATTGGTTGCGAGGTGGAGAGGTAGAGAGACACTTGAACCCTCGTAACCCTCTCCTACATAGACCCCTCTGTATGTCAGAAGGTGGAGAAGTGGATACTTGTTTTCTTGTGGAGAACGTTTTTCCCAAGTTGTCTTGGAGAGAACGAAGCTCTCATGAATGCAAGAGCAGAAAATGCATTTTTACAGTCTGAGATGGGCTGTGCGCTTGACATCGCATGATTAATTAAGGCACACAGATGTTCATTTTACCAGCTGATTCAACCAATCTCTGTGCTTTACACTGTGACCTTGTTTCGATGTGATGCATCGCACTCGCTATGAATCTTTGGGACCGAGTCGCCATGCGATGCTTCTTCAGGTGGAAAATAAACTTCCGGGATCTTTATCCGTCCTCCGTCCTCAGCATTCTTCTGTTTGTAAAATAGTATTTTCAGCTGTTAGATATTACCTCAAATGGGTCATGGAGGACACAAGAACGCACAAGGACGCATACTGAGAAAAACCCTGGGAGCCGTGATCCTGCTACACCAAAGCCCAAGTGAGCCACTGTGTAAGACTTTGGTTTTGTTTGTATCATGAAGGGGAAATAAAGAGTGTTTACATGTTGAACTGCACTCTGTGACGCTGCTCTGCACAAGTTCTCCACACACACTGCAGCAAACCCCAGCCACTTCAGAAGGCTTTATCTCTGGACTGGGAAAACATTTTATTTCAGAAAAAAAAAGAGACAAAAGGCTTTGCGACTGCACATAATGCTGTTTTTCTGCTAAGGATATTAAGCCCTTTTGCATTTTTAGCTCAAAAGAAAAAAACACGATTTAATGCATTCAATTTAGAAGAGTTACTAGGGAAGTCTGATAAAATACTCCCAAAAGACTTTTCAGAAATAAGCTCTTAAATGCACTCCAGCATGGTTATTTATTTATTTTTTTGTTTGCCCAAAAAAGGGATGTAGTGTACCGTTGACCCGAATAAAGTTGAAAGTTAATATTTTTTACTATGAGGCCTTGCCATAGGCTTATTCAAAAGACTCCCATGGGCAAGGAAAAGGATTATATAATTCAGGGATATGTAACTTTGATGTTGGCGGGCAAAAGAAGAATTCTGTGGTCACAGAGTGTGGGGGGGGCTGAAAGGTGTGTGTGTGTGTGTGTGTGTGTGTGTGTGTGTTGTGCATGTGCATGTGTCCGCAGCACTTAAACTGACATATGACCTCGACCCATACAGCCTTATATATGATGTAACATGCTGGTAATAAGGATGAGCTGCACTGTGATGGAATGGTATAAGGTAGTGGGGATAATTATAAATTGGGTACTAAAATATTGACATGATTGGGGAATTTCAGCTTCGGTCTGTGCCTCGGTGTCTCTGTCAGAGCGGCTACCATTCCAGATGATTGGGTATGTGTACTTCTCGCCTCCGGGGACACTCTGTCACTACCACTTTGTTTAGCAGCAACTGCCTGTGCCAAATGTAATAGAGAGAGGCATTTCAAATTAACTTTTTTGCATTTTTATGTAGGCAAAAGTAGACCAGGATGTTCTAGATTCATGTCTTATTTCTTCATATTATCCTCAAGACTTTCAAAAGACCTTAGGTAATGTTCATTGTTAAGTGACGTACAATTAGAGACAGTTAATCGCAGAGTGAATGAATAAATTGCTTTTACCCTCTATTCGTATCCTTTTATCTTGCGGTGCCTTCTTGTTTCACTTGTTTTCATTTGTTTTATGAGTATGACATTTGCTTTAATTTGATTGCTAAAGCGCCTTGTAAAGGGTTATAAATAGCGTTTTACAAATAAAGTTATTACAATTATTATTATGTGCCGTCTGACATCTAAAAAGCAAACAAACACATCCACACATTTCCTTCACAGCAGTAGAGCGGCAAGTTTGCAGCAAAAAGGTGTGACTTCTAAAACGGCTATATCTATATGCGGAAACAAGGCTGTTATTAAGTATACCCTCTAGTTATATTATTCTACTATTCTTAGTAAACAACAAGTTTTATTTCTCCGGTGACAACAAAAAGAACAAACACTCACACATCCCAATCCCCAGTAACAGGTGCAGGAAATAATGAAACAATATGAAGAAGCGGAGCCGGCGCACCGAACCGCACTCCCACTCCAACACCTAAAGCGCCACTTGTCGATATGTCACTTCCAGGGTGTTAATGAATTTATACACGGCGGGACCACAGTAAAGCGTGTAGGGTCTATTTCTTCTCTCTCTATTGAAACAAATCGCATGAACACTTACAGTTCATGCGGTTGGGATGAAATGATGTTCATGATGATGAAATGATGCAGTAAAGTTTGGGGAGCTTTACCCGAACGAGGATGTTTTCTATTTCCAGCAACTTACAGTGACTTCAACAGTAGAATATACTTCAATTCCTACATGACCAGAATTTAAAGCAACCAATTGTAAACAGTGCAAGGACCAGAGCAATAGTGCCTTCATAATATTCCTGCGATCACAGATTGATCATGGGAAAAGATGGGAAAAGAAATAAAAATTAGAGCTGATATTTCTAGAAGGGATGAATTTTCAGCCTGCTTGAGTTTCATGAGGATCCCAAACACGCGGCTATAGTCACAGATCGGAAACCTAATTTTTTTCACCCCTACGCCATTATAATGACGACTCTGAAAGTAAAAGCCATTCGGTAAAAGCCTGGGGAGATTCCACCGGCCGCAGCCTGCAGCGAGACGCAGGAAGTCAACTGGCATCACTTTTCTGTCCCTGAAATTGCAGGAATCAAATTGCCCCCATTTAGAATGCACGGATGTCCAATATCAACAATCATCCCGCCGTTTAAAATCCTTTTCCAATACGGGCTCGTAAATACCGACATTGTCTACCCCCCCCCATTCTCTCCTTGACACAAAGCAATATCGACTATGAGCCATCGACCCCGACTGCTCCCAAATCTGGGCAGGAGACAGACTTGTGCCCCTGCCAAAGCAAAGCAATTAAAACCCCGGCGAGACCTTCAACGGTTTACCTTTACGGGGGGTATCAATATAAATAACAGGGAAACAAAAAGGTCATTAGAGAGATCCACCGAGACAGTAAAGGGACAAAATCACACACCGACACATGCTTGAGTAACTCGTACAGGGAGGACACTTCAGCTTAAAAGCATGCGATCTCATACTGTACTGTGTTTCATAACAAACAAGCCGCAGCGCACGACGGTTTTCTCTTGAGATGCAGATTATTATCAACCGCTACATCAAACTTCGGACTGTTTCAAGGCACTTCTGAGTCGATGCAATAGCACACAGAACCATTGTTTGAACGTTTCAATCATTTGACTCCTGCAAGCGGCCCTACAGTGGGAGTGAAGGGGGGTGTTGAGCGGCGTATTGATCTGCGCTGTCCCTGTGAGAGGGACTCACGGGAGCCGGAGCCTCATTAATCAAGTTGACGCTCAGAGTGACACGCGGGGCTGAGGCAGCAGTGTCGGTAGCGCCGGGACGGGACGGCACGGCACAGAGAGAACCACTTTTGTTCTTCTGTCCGTCCGTCCCGCTGTCTCTTCATCCCCCCCCCCCTGTCCTGCCTGTGAGTCACAGCAAGTGTACTATAGGGGCTATTGCTGGGTGATGTCACCGTAACCCCCCCTCCCCCCTCTCCGACCCGCCCTCCTACCCGCTCTCCTCACCTGACTACCACTCCAGCCGTTATCTTTTACTGGAATAGCCTTTTTAATAACATTTGCTGGAACAAAACCCAGACACTTCATAGTCATTCACAAAGTCATTGGAGTCTCTTTTACCTGTAAAAAGTAGTCGAGCCTTACACAAGCTCAAATATCAAATATACAACCTGAATGGACCTTTTGTAATTCATTTGATGAAACGTTATTACATCTTTTTTGGTACATTTTCAGAAAATCCTGATGTAAAGAGTTTGAAGCTTTTACCCAAACCAGCCAGCTACAAGATGAATCACAAGCTTATAACAATAGATTCAGTAAAAATATATATATAATAAATGAAAAAAGGCTATGGTACAAGATGTACCGTTTTTTAAAGAGGGAATGAAGTACTCATCCCATATAGCATTGCAAGCGATATTATCAACAGGGTTTTTCCTGCATAGAGAATTTTTGCAGTGTATTTGCAGAGTGCCAAAGCTGCCAGAATGGGAAAATAATAATTTGGTGCTGTTAAACATGATTTAGAACCACAAATCAAGGACCACAATGGAAATAAGTCTGTGACTTTATTGTGTTATCCTTGACTAATAAGCTGTAAGATAATCCTGCTTCTTGTCTTTGTTGAATAAACTAAACTAAACAGTTTTCAGTGATAATTTCCCATGCTCTATTTTGGGTTGCTTTACGGTACTCCAACCAGCAGGTCGGCGCTGTTGGACACACTCTCGCTATGGAGAAGTAAAAGCAACTTTGGAGCAGGTAACGTCTCCATGGTAACAGCAACCTCTCCAATTTGTGGGAACTCGCTCAAGCTTGTGGGTAGTGTAGTAATTTGCCAATTTACTGTGGTCCAGTTTCTGTGGCTTATGGAGAGCCACAAAATTTGTACTTTAGAAATGACTGACTTTAAATAAGTAAATATAGTTACTCACACCCTTACTGTACACACAGCTGATCTGCACACTAGCTAAGGTAAAGAATCCCCTATTCTGCCTGTGACCCACAGATACACAGGGGGTGTCGTTAGCTGATGTCACCATGTACCCCCATCTCCCTCCATCCCTCCGTCTCTTCACCCCTCCGTCCCTTCATCCCCTTTGTGATGTGCCTGTTCATTTTGTTTTTATCTTTTCTGTTCTGTATTTATGCCCTTTCTTCCTCTATGAAGCACTTTGTGACAAACCTGGTTGTTAAAAGCACTTTATAAATAGATCTGACTTGACTTGACTCTGCGAGGGAGTCGCCGACATGCGGGAACATTGTTGGCTGTCATCACCGAAGGCAGCGAGAGGGAAGTTTGGAAACCAGCCACAATCTTTCTGTAACCATATAAAGCCTAAGAGGCCGCGAAAAAACAATGTCAAGTGCACTGCTACTTGAAGTCCCTGTTGCATCCAGGGTCACTGCGGTGAGAGTCAAATGTAAGCAAAGATTCAGGGCTAAAGAGTTCCTCATTCATGGTAAACTTGATGCACACTCCGATGAATAAATGATGAAGTAAAATGGCCTTGTTGCAGCCATTTCTCTGAAGACACATTAGCTCAGTGATAACTGGTGGGAGAGTGAATCAAGTCAAGAGTGCAAAGAAAGTATCACTAAGTGGCATGGACAGACGATGCCCGCAGAAACATGGATCTTTGTCGATAACAGGCCAACAAACTGGTGAACCATAGCAAGATAATTAGTGGTGGAAAATTCACGGGAAAAGGCATGGAGCTCCACGCTGTGCTAATTATGTTTATCTTGCTGGTATAATTACTTTTAATACCTCTTGGTTTGAAAAAACACGCATATCCATTTCCCCAGCAGAAAAGCTTTTCTTAACATAGCACCACAGTGGAGTGTCTCCATTCATAATCTCCTGAGAGAAAACTCATTATAGAGCCGTGGTCCTGCTTGTTTATTTCCTCCCACAATGGAGTCCTGCAATGCGGGACCATGCAGAGACGTGAGCATGCCTGACTAAAAAAAGGTTGTTTTATGTTTATTGATGCCTCGTCATGTTTCATTCCGATTCCCCATCTACTTACAATGTGACAATGAGAAGATCGTGTTCAGCCATGGTATCTAACGCATCGTGATCCACTGACTCACAATCTGGGAGAATCAGTCAAAAAAAAAGGGGGGGACTAAATCTCACCCTCAGGAAATATACAGATTTAACGCATCACAAGACACAGAAAAGGATTTTCTGATTCAGGTTGCAGAAGTATTGTTACTAACATGCTACGCACCACATGTTTACTGCATGACTGCCGCACATCAGCAGAACTAGCTGTTTGCTGGATTTTGAGATACACAAGGACCATGAAAAGACTCCGCTTGCTAACAGGATACAGCTAACCTCCTAGCGTCGGTACCAGCTTGTCTTAATGTCTGCTAGTATTAATACGGTTATGAAATTGTAGCATTTTACAGTGTGTCGACAGTGCAGGCAACAGAGACAGACAAATAGGTAAAAAACATGAGTAAATTATGATGTGGATGCGGACGGAAATTGGAACCAGTGTGTTTACAGTGAGTGTTTCATTCCAGCTCTCTGTGTGTATCTGTACTTCAACAATTGTTTCGCCACGTTTTTGGAGATTACAACCTCCAGAACGGTCACAAGCTGACATAAGATGATGATATAAGGAATGTGAAAAAATATATTCCAACTTCACAAGAAATACTTTTGTCTTACGTAATACATGCACACAGCCTCTGTATTCCTGCTGTAATTAATTCCATGCAACAGCCAGAAAAGGGAAAATGACATCCACATTGTAGGCATTTAGCTGACATGATTATCCGTAGTGACTTATAATAAACAAACAGGTAAAGGATTAGCATTTTGCCCCAAGGAGATCTGTGACCTTCTGTGATCTGTGTAACTCTGACCTACAGGCCACCGCCATTTAAAATGATGTTGAACTTTGGTAGTAGCTCGGGTTGTGCAGCTTCCTGGACATGATGTAACCCCAAAATCAACGATTCTCTGTTATCTGTTGCTCCGGCAGAGGAGATTGGCGATTTCTTTTTCTCCATTCAGCGTTCAGTTTGTGTAACACTGATATTCGGTCCGAGAATTTTTGTGTTACACTTGTTCAAACTGAAAGGTTTTATGAACATAAAGAAAGCGATTCATGTAAAAATATTCCGCAGAATTTTATTGTCAGAATCTGCTTTGTTTGTATTCATTTAGCTGCTAGAAGTGTGATTTTCAGACCTGTTTTGCCACACAATGGCAGTGAATGGAGAGATAAAAAAAGGCCATTCTCCAATCGTCTCTACCGGAGCAACAAAATTCAACATCACCTTAAGTCAGAGTTCGCCATTTCAGGCATGTGCGTCCATGTCGGGGGGCTGACGACAGCATTTTGATCGTAGGGGTTTGCGAGCAAAAAAAAAGGTTGACAACCGCTATTCAGCAGGAGCTCCTGGGGAGCCGCTTCCCGTGAGCTCCACACAAACACAGGGGCTTCCCACAGCGTCTGCACACAGGCCTGATGAATAATGCAAAGTCATTAAGCCTATGCGTCACACTACCTTTTCTCCGAATGCTAATCACCCTGACGGCAAAATATTAGATTCCTATGTACCTCGTGTGAACTCTTATCTTAACCCCAGCACACCATATGGCTGTAAACATGGACTAGTTGTTTATACGAATTTCACATCACCCTTAGCATTCTGAAAATGCCACTCTGAGGCCCCCGATGCCAACTGCCAACACGCCCAGGGTCCCTGATGCCTTCCATAACGTTTTAGGACAAACCCTTATCAGTCCAGCACAAACACTTCTGTTGAGTAAACATGTTTACAAAGTTATGATCTCTGATGAAATATGCTATCCTGATTTCCCACTACTGGTAAACATGTTTTCTCACCTAAGACATTTCGCACTTTTCCTCAGTTCCCTGCTACGTAAACACGTCCGGTTCATTTTTCGGTGAGTGGAGAATTATACGGCACCGATCCGCTATCGCCCGATACTTGCCTGGCAGCGTGGCCCCGGTGTTATATCAACAGATGTCAGATTGTATAGGCGTCATAGTTAGGGTAGGAGAAAAGCACACTCTGCTCTCTTCAAAACTGGGAGTGCCATACTTGACCTTGTCCGTTCCAATTACAGCAGCCTGCAGCCACCATCATGCAGCGTGTCTATTGTCATCGGCTTGATAAGACCATAATGTGCACAGTGTAAACCTGCAGCTACACTGGAGGGACGGCATGTACGCATACACTCACACACACACACACACACACACAACCGCCGCATTCTGTTCTATAACATGAACAATAACGTAAGACTTCTGCAGCATGCGTCGTTATTGTACAAATAACCTTGATGAAACCGAACCTGGAGGCTAGAGGAAAATTTTCTGTGGTCCATCTCTCCATCATACAATCATGCAAGCAATCAACGGGTGTAGCAAGCCAGGGGGAATGGCAGCGATGATAGAGAAAGCCACAAGCTGGAGGAGACTGCAAAAAAGTCGAGGTTAATAGCCTGTTTTCTGTTTAAGGTGCTTTGTTCCTATGGGGAAATTTGATCAGAAAGCCCATAGTTCTGAGCAAAACCTCTGTACAATCCTACAAACAGCAGGCATACAATAATATCATCATCTTATAATATTACAACATCTACACCGTACCCACCGATTGTTCACTATATGGTCTTACACTATTTGAAGAATCGCGGAAGTTATTATGAGTAATGCAAGTTATTATGAAAATGACACATTCCTACTTGGTTTGCTGCTTCGCATTATTCATGAGCTTTGAAAAGATATTCAGCTCAGGTGGTTTCTTGGAGGCTAACCTAACCAATTTGAGACCGTATCAAATCGAGAGCGCTGATACTCTCAATCTGCTCACTGTGACTTTCATACAGCCCCGGCCAAGTAAAATAACGCTGGCTATTCATTTGCTAAATGTAGCATTGGTCACATTTAATCGGCCTTTCCATTCAAGGGAATACATCGCCCAAATGAGAGAAGTCTTTTGGCCTTGGAGGATGAATTTTAATTAAGGTGTACTGAAAACTCAAAAAAGGTCATCACTCACTCTCATCTAATCACACGCCTCTCAGACTCTTTCAAAAGGTGAAAACATTCCTGCCATTCTGACAAACTCACTTTTTCAAATCTGCATTTCAATTAAATGACTGCGGTTCAGTGGCCACATGCATGTAATTAATTAGGCTTGAGCAAATACAACGGATTATTTAATAGCTTAACTCATAATTAACTGTAGAAGAGATCAAATATCCTACTGGAGGCTCAACAGACACCCTCCTTATCTTGGCGGCCCGACGGGGCGATGATACGGTCTGCAGTCTGAGGCTCACACCTCAGCTGCAGCTGAATGGAGCCGGGGATTTGGTGCTGCTTGTCCGGGATTCCCAGAAGCATCTAAGATAATTTTAATTCTATTACTAGCCAATGGACAAAGATAATCTTAGTGGGTTTTTTTTTTACATTATTCATTCAGGGAAGGTTTGCTCTTTTTCAACAACAACCTGCTTTACATTCATACAGTTACATACATTCACAACAGGGAGCTACTACAGTGTGAAGCCTTGCTAACGGGCATCGTGAAAGTAGTTGTTTTTTTTTGTTGGCAATTTTCGCCTTTATTAGACAGTTCAATGTTGAGGGAGACAGGAAAGACTGGGAGAAAGAGGGGGAGGACATGAGACCCCAGGACGTTGCGTTTAGGTACATCCTCCAACCTTTTTCATATCAAGGACCCCTAATTTAGTCCACATTAGAGCCACAGACCCCCATTTGATGAGATCTTGTCTCTCGAACCCAAATCTGAGAATATTTTTATTGTCAGATATGATTTTGTCCAGAATCCCATGACTGTCTATATTGTAGGTAGAGAGATAACAGAGAAACTATGATCAAAACAGTCATTCTTCTACATTCTCTAATTGTGTTAACTTCTTGTAAATGAAATAATGCTGAAGTTTAACAAGTCATCAGTTTGCTGGGGACCCCCTGGAACCCCCTCAAGGACCCCTGGTGGTCCCCGGACCCCACGTTGAGAACCACTGCCACTGAGCCACCAAAAGTTGAAGCAATACCGCTGTCTATTAGGGCTAAAGCGGTTACAAAATTGAATACAGTTCCATAATCCAGATACCACCGGATTCCTGCCTACATGCTGCCACCGCCTCAATGAAAAAAATTCGAAAATCTGGAGAGATTTGGGGAAAATATGTTTGCGGTTCATTGCTCAGCCTCAGTTTTCAAACACATAACACAATCCTATTTGTCCCTATAATATGAGCGGTATTCGGAAGTCAGAGTCCAAATGCAATCATATCTGTTCTCGAACTGCACTCCTGTGCTTCTTCGGCAGCGGAAGAGAAGTGATGGCTGAATCTGCAGCGAGCGCCGGAGCAATCGGCCTCATCACAGCGGGTAGCGCGTATTGTCGGAGTTAAGATAAAAGACAGAGATGATTCCGAGATACATTTGACGTGGCCCGACATAAAAACAGAGAAATCGTAGATAAACCCGACATTCCTCAAAAAGTCCTGACAGTTTCGGCTGGATTTATGACCGCATTTCAAACGTATTACCTCCATCCAGTAGGCGGGGAGATCTTTACATGTCCTTTTGACAAATAAAAGATAACCTCTCCGCTCAAGCCTCACGCAGCTCTACAGCGCTGTTTGATCTGATTTATAGGAATACATCTCCGCTCGCTATATCATCCAGCCGGCGATGTCATCATTCAGCACCAGATACGCCCCAAAAAAGCAGAGGGGGATATAAAACACAATTACAGTGGATTCCGGACACCTCGAGTGTGCTCAGGGCCTCGCGCTCGCGTGGATCTCTGCATTAGCGACATAATTACATGGCTGTGCCGTGTCGCGTATTGAAAACCCATAGCAAATACCTGTGCTTAGTCTAGTGGGGGGGGGGGCCCAGCTGGGGATAAAGTACACAGTATTGCAGGAAAAAATACAAAGCATCCAAGGAGACAGGCACTCTATTACAGACTCGAATGACAGCCACTCTCTCCTCACGGCCGAAGAACAAAGAGCTGGTTGGATGCAGCTGTCTCCCGCATTGTTGCTGCAGTCAGAAAGCTCTTCCCTCTTCCCTCACAGACGCGGAGGGACAGACCGACTTTCCTGCGCAATTGAGCGGAATTCAATTGTGGACTTTGCTCGACTTAAAACGCATTGTTAAAAGTTCCTCTTCTCCCGAGCGCTGCGAGGGGCTCAAGCTCGGCGGCCTCTCATCCTCCTTCGATGGGCAGACACATTTTTCAATTATGCACACGAGGGGAAGGGGTATTAGAGGGCCTAATCCCGGCCTAATCCCCAAACAAACAGATCTATGGCCTCCATTTCCAGCGCAACCACCCCAGCAGCCCCTTCTGCCCCCCCCCCCCCCCCACCTCCGCCTCCTCCCGTTAAGTCTCTGCCCCTCCGCTAACCCGGTCAAGGGGATGGAAGTCCTTTCGGCTCTGGTAGTTCCTTAAATTGAGCTCCGCGAGCGTTAGGCATGTTTGAGTGGTGCTTAAAGACGGTTCAAACTACCTATTGCGACGATTCTTAATTCCCCCCCTCGTCATTAAAGATTAAACGACTGAGACCGCGCTACCATACAGTAGCTCGTCCACTTACGGTTAATAATTCGATATCCAGAGAGGCGCAACTCAATCGGTTTGCCCTCTCCAGTGGATTACGATATACCTCAGCAGGCATTTCCAGCTCTCTTTTCATTAGTGATCACACTTAAAGAATTATATTGTTCGACGACTGGATACCTTTTTAAAATCTTCTTCTGTGGAGCTTGTGAACACGCTAAATGATGCACAAGAGAAGAAAACACGAGAGAAAGATAAGAGAAAAAGTTAGCCCTTGCATGCAAACACACACACACACACACACACACACACACCAGACACAAAGCTGCACACAGCCACAGATACACACACAGGAAAACGCACACCTAAAAACAAACACATACGCCCACACACACTCCCTCAGGCATTCCACACAGCCCACACACACACACACACACACACATCCACACACACCCACACACACACCCACACACCCACAAAGGCCATGTATCTATCCATCACCACACACACTCACAGAACCAAAAAAGAATGCGGACACTATTACCATCAACCTATTACACACACACACACACAAACACACACACACACACGCACACACACGCTCTAAGCTCTCTCCCTCGTTATGATTCTGTCCATGAGTGAGTCCAGCCAATCGGAGGGTGGTCAGATCTCTCTCATTTCCCTCGACATGTACAAGCAATCGATTCCACTCAAAGACGAAGGCCGCTGCTCATTCCCCTGCCCGCTCTCCTCTAACTTCACTTGCCATATCTCTGCGTCACCTTGTGAATGCAGAGCGAGATGTGTGTGTATGTGTGTGTGTGTGTATGTGTGTGTGGGGAGGGGGGGCATTGCAAACTGTTAGAAGTGAAAAGAGACAAAACGTTTCATCTGTAACGGCCCCAGCAACACACATCAGGACATGGACCCCCTAAGTAGATTTGTGTCCAATTAAGGAGAATAGAAGCTGTCACCTTGTGAGTACACCGCTCTCTTTATATCATGCTTTGTCACACTGCACGCGTGCAGTTTCTTCATCACGACGATGAGTCGGTACTCCTTAAATGCATTAAGGGCTTTTCTTTTACTGTCAGAACAAGTTTCAGAACAAAACTACAGAGCACACAACATGGCAGATTGGGTTATCTTCATATTCATATAAGAGTTTTGTTCCAAAATTAGACATGCACTCAAGATTGAAAAAAGGTACTTTTTCATAAAATGGAGAGAGGGCAGTCCACTTACCTTTTGTGTTTTTATATTCTTTACTTTCGACAGCTTTGGTGGGATTCAATCCTTCTAGGGAACAATTACGATTTCAGAGGCTTTCAGCAATTTGACAATCTGTGGACATGAATCCATTTTAAAGGACAGGTAACTCAAGCCCTTGGTTGACAAAATGATAACATGTTTTTTCCTGACTGGATCCTCTACATTTTAGAGGCATAGAATGATGAACAACTTTGGGTAAAATGGATATATTGTGTTTTGGAAATGAACTCCTGTGAACTCTTCAGTATAGAAAATGGTTCTCAATATTTTACGCACTCAACTGTAGTTTTACTGCCTAAGTGTACAGTAGATAAAGTACTGTATAAAGATACCATAACTATTTAATTCATAATGATAATACTGCGGGAACAGATAGATCAAAGCAGCTTCGGATACATGAATTTTGCAGCAGGGTAAATGGGGTTGTGAGTTCAGAAACTATACCACGGGCTCAAAATTCGGGGGGTAGAATATGTTGCTAAGTGACAAATCAACTACTGCAATGCCCTGAATTCAAGTATACCACATCTCTCATCACGTCAGGACATAAAAAGATTGCCTCTCTGAGAGGATCCTCACTGGATTCACACAGTCAGCGAGTGATTACCTCTTGTCTGAATCTGCGGTGAGCGCCGACACACTCGGCCTCATCACAGCGGGTGGTGTGTATTGTCGGACTTAAGATAAAAGACAGAGACGATTCCAGGGTACATTTGACGTGGCCCGACATAAAACTGAGAAACTGTACATAAACCCAACATCCCTCAAAAAGCCTCGACACTTCCGCTGGATTTATGACCGCATTTCCAACATATTACTTCCATTCAGTAGGCAGGGAGACCTTTACATGTCTTTGAATCTTGCAGTAGGGTAGATGGGGTTTGGGGCCATGGGCTCAGAGTTCAGTGGGTAGTATATTTTTCGTCGCTGTCGGGTGAAAACCTCGTATCTCCCAAAGGCCAGCTTTCCAGGAAGTAAGAAAAAAGAGCCTTGTTCTCAGATTGACCATCATGCATTTTTGAGTTTATCCAACGGGTTTTGAACGGGTTACAGAAGCCCAAAGCTCACAGAATTTTCTCAACCCACAGAAGACCATAGAATCCTTCAATTAAAACAATTAAAACATGAAAATCATCAAAATTGGAGTTACGAGTTTTTCACATGACAACAGCAATATGTTGCTATGTTTGTTCTACCCTGCAGTCAACAACAACACATGCTTTGTGGTTTGTTCAAACCCCCAGAACTTTATTTTAAATTCTAGTCAAGATCCCAAGGTTTCCACAGATGCCAAACATG
The DNA here is from genome assembly GCF_048128805.1 of Centroberyx gerrardi. Taxonomy (NCBI): domain Eukaryota; kingdom Metazoa; phylum Chordata; class Actinopteri; order Beryciformes; family Berycidae; genus Centroberyx; species Centroberyx gerrardi. Next base: position 4,486,478 of record NC_136013.1, read on the forward strand.
TCATGCTGAATTACAGGGAAATGTGTATTAAAATGATGCACAAGACATCTAGATTTTTCCTATTTGATGTAATGGTGCAGCCATAAAAAATGGCATTTTGGGTTTGAATATTTTGCTCAATATAAGCGTGTTATAGCTTCAATGAAGCGCTGGAATGAACAGATACAGAATATGTTTTGACTTCCTGACGAAGGCTTGATGCCGAAACGCGTCAAAGTTTGTTTTTAAAGTCTAATATGACCATGCCATGACATTAAAGGCATTTTAATTGGTTTAAAGAGAGTGCCTTGGAGTTTTTTTGTATTTTTGTGTCTACATGTATCCCTATCCAAAGAGCACCTCAAACAAACTTAATTTTGAGTCCAGGTAGCGCTCCTACCCAAACAGTTTTAGATACAGAATATGTATTTGACATTGTCGTACAGTGAGGACAAAATGTTTTTTCTACCTTTGAAGCTACTTAAGAGGAAACTCAGGGTGCAAGGGGTTAAGTAACAAATCAACTACTGCAATGCCCTGAAATCAAGTACACCACATGTCTCATCAAGTCAGGACATAACAACATTCTTTTGAAAGTAAAGTCTGTAGCACTCTGCCTCTTTGAAGAGATCCTCACTGGACTCTGGACACCATCAGCGACTGATCACCCCTTGTTACCGCCGCAGCAGCTGGGAACCAAACACCACAATCCCTCAAAGCCTTCAAAACACTGACAAAGCGCCGGGCTTTCCGATGCCCAGGTCGTTAAAAGACACCGGCTTGATACCTCTAAATCTCCACGACACGGACGAGTTTCCGTTTAATTTGTTTCAAAGGGACTAATAAAAGATGAGTTCGAAATGAGTGCAGGACTTCTGCCGGACGTTGGAAGCGTGCGGCACGAGAAACCGCGGCCGTGTCCTCTGGGCACTGCTGCTCAGACGAACACAGTACAGTAAAAAAAAAAGAAAAAAAAAGAAGAGTTGTTTCATGGCATGGCTTTATGTGAACCATAATTGCTGCCTGAGGTTATCATCGCCTCTCTACTGCTGACACAGGATTTTCATGTGGGAACAGAGAGGATGAAAGGATCCGGGCTGTCAATAAAAAAATGGATTATCGTTTGAAGAGTTTTGTTGTTATCGTATATTGTTTGTTTCATCTGTTGTCAAGATACTGTGGGTTTGAGTTTTACACTGTTTATTACTGGTCGCTTGTAATGTTAATCTAGGAACTGAAGCTTATTTTAGATACACTCATGGTAAACCGATCTGGTAAATGCCTAAAATGTGAAGTAATGTAACGTTCCAAAATGAGATATCTACCATTTAAAGTGAGACCTACTCCTACAAAATGATCGACAACATGAACAATTTTGAGTATAGAATCAACTGTACATTTGAGCGACTGAACAGAGAATTTAATGCAGCCTTTTTCTGTTCTAAAATTGATATATTGCATTTTGGAATTAACCCTTTTATTAAATGTCCATGGAGATTAAGTCTATCCATACCCATGACCACATACTGCATGGATATTCATGGGCTCATGGATTTATAGCAGCTCCCGTACCGTAGAGCGAGGTTAAGAACTCTACTGGGGATAATATATTAAAACTATACATTAGTAATATCAGTGTACAAATGAGTGATACCGATGTAAATGAGCAATTTCCATGTTCTAATTGCATTCCATCAAACGCGCACTACTGTCTGTGCAACGAGGAATCACTCTCCGCGTTCTAGCTCGACTGTTCCCTCCATATTAGTTCTACTTAATATCCCCAAGGTCATAACATTTGATAGATCATAATGTCACTTGGGCTGGTTGTAAACCCCCGTCCCCATTAAGCGGTTAAACCCCCCCTCAGGCAGCTTCAGTCTGCTCACATCACACCTTAATTGACGGGGAGAGAGGCAGACAGCACGCCCGGGCCGAGGCAATCGATTGTGACAAACAAATTAGAGACGAGTTTGAATGATTAAGTTATGTATTGATTTTGATTTAAACATTAACGGCTCATGTACTCCCCGGGATTAGATGGAAAGACGAAATGTAATCAATGCTTCCTTGTACATATCAATGGGGTTTAGCATGTGACGTGTCGGGTCGATGGGGCAATGATAAGGGATAAAAGCGCAGGGCAGACGCATCGCTTTTGCATCGGGGTTAGTGATGGATTACGCACAAAAATTCTGAACTGATAAGAAAAATTGGGCAACTTTAATCAGTTGCGGTTAATCACATGCTATTTAATATATGCCATTTGCTAGACGCTTTAATTCAAGTGTTTTATTACAGTTCTATGAGTGCATACAGTGCATTTTAGCACTGTATGCACTCATGTGGGAATAAGATCACCAGCCTCGGCAGCATTAGAGCCACGCTCCGTCCATTGAGCTGCTGGACTACAGCTGCTTAGAAAAACCCACAGTAATCAGACTACAGATACTTAAAGGGGCAATAAACAACATTTTTACTGCCGGCTAGTACAAAATGACCATAATGTATCTGCGGGGGCTAATAGGGTTGTTGATCAATAGCCATGACTCAAAGATTACTTAGTTAGGTGCTGAGATTTCTGGCTTTCTACACTCACTTTCCGGCCCGTACTCAGTTTTGGAACCAAAACTCCACAACCACTGGAGTTTTAAGACACTCCTAGACACACACACACACACACACAAACACACACCTTGCATTTTCAACTGTTCAATTATGAAGGATGGTGCTGCGAGAATGACTGACTTTTTTTTTTTTCCAGCGTATTATCCTGTGTATTAACCCATGGAAAAGTATTGTAAGTACATTGTGTACTTGCAATACTTTACATACATAGGTTAATACACAGGATAATACACTGAAATAAGGCTGTTATGAAGTAAAGTGTTACCCAAAGATTTCAGCTATGAAGCCTCGTTCTCAAGCCAAACAAGCAAATTAAAAAACAGTATTATCACTCCAGCATTTATACACATACACACACCAGTATTAATACATTTATACACTGTAATTTCCCTTTGGGGATAAATAAAGTACTCTATCTATCTATCTATCTATCTATCTATCTATCTATCTATCTATTTAGCATGGTGATATACTACCAGTTCACTAGAAAGTTCTGTTGGATCTCTGCTCTAATTAGCCAGCTCACTCCTCTCTATTGTGAAAACCTGACTTTATTGTCTGTGTCAGTTACAGGCCGCCATAGCTCAAGGGGACAGGAGGGTGGGGTGTGTCTGCCAGAGACTTATGTAGGAGATAAAATCTATCGGTGTTGTTGCAGTTCCTATGGTCGCCAATAGAGGTCAATAAAGCTCATAGATTACTTAATGCCCCTTTAAGAAAACTCAAGGTACAGCTAGATTACTCAGAAATGTACCTAATGGGAGAAACTGCATTTTGATTGTAAGATTATAGATGCAAACAGATAAAAACCTAATTTTACAAACTATGAATTAAGGATTGATAATGGTTGTAGATGATGGTAATGGCATTATTCAAATTACAATCTGTAACCTGGAACCTTAATATTCCAGCAATTCTGGAAGGAAAGTAATCCAAAAATTACTGGATTACATTCCTGGATTACAATACTGATTATATTGATAAGAAAGTAATCAGTCATTTGTAATTACCTTTGGAAAGCAGCCCACCAAATCATAATGACAGACTTCCAATAAGCTTGACAATTGGCAGCTGGTACTCAGCACTGTCACCACAGGTTTGGTTTCAATGAACTGACTGTCCTACACTAAAAATAGGTGCTCATTGAATTCCCACTAAAATAGACTCTCACCCAAACCATGTGTGTTCCACAGAGAATTCAGCGACCTGGTTTCCAAAAAACATCTGAGCATTGACGCCATCTTAGTCCATCGGCTCACAATAGAATAAAGATGTTTTTAGCTTTAAGACCCTTTTGGGAAACAGGCTGTGGGAGGCAGAGAAAGCACCGGGAGAGGTGGAAAGAGTAGTGAATCAGAAGCAATAGTATGAAAACAAAAAAAAAAGTTCAAGTACAGTAAGGAGAGTATTTGCATGTAGTTACTCTCCACTTCTGGGAGCGAATGCTGCATTCACTTCACAAGGGAAAGACTATAAATACAAGCTTCCTACTTGAAAACACCGTTCACCTCAGCTTTCAGTTGATAAATACTACTCGGGAACCTGATTTCTCTGACTTTGAATTGTGTCAACGACAAGGAAATACCTGTATTCAAGAGTAGGTAATGACATATTCATCACATACAGTAAGTCATTTTGTGATCACAGCTCTTAATACACCATGGCAGGACGAGTATTTGCTGTTTTTGCTTGAGCTTGGTATATTCTGTAAAACATGAACTCATGAGCAAACAAAGTTATGCACAGCAAGTGTTGATTTCTCAGTGACGATTATTGCTGACAGCTGACAAAGTGTTGATTGGAGAGTTGTTTGTCCACTAATAGAGAGCTGAAATGGCTCCGGGGCGGCTGTTCAAAACAATGGAAAGTGTTAAAATTACTGCAACTCTGATGGGTGTGAAATGATACACTGGCAGAGTGTTGATTGTTACATTGGGTTGAGTTAACGCTGCCAATTTTTCTTGTTTGACGGCTTCAAAACAAGTTGAACGCTTCTATTGCTGCTTTTGACCATCGAGTCAGTCCGATGGTTATTCCGTGGTCTAGGGCAGTGGTTCTCAACGTGGGGTCCGGGGACCACCAGGGGTCCTTGAGGGAGTTCCAGGGGGTCCCCAGCAAACTGATGAATTGCTAAACTTCAGCATTATTTCATTTACAAGAACACAATTAGAGAATGCAGAAGAATGACTATTTTGATCATAGTTTCACTGTTATCTCTCTACCTACAATACAGATAGTCATGGGATTCTGGACAAAATCATTATCTAACAATAAAAATATTCTCAGATTTGGGTCCGAATGGGGGTCCGTGGCCCTAATGTGTGCTACACATGGGGTCCTTGAGGTTGAGAATCGCTGGTCTAGGGCGAATACCATTTAGCCGCGATGCCCTTGGTTTGAATCCGCCCCAGGACCTTTGTCACATGTCATTCCCCTCTCTCTCCCAGTAGTCTTTCCTGCCTCTCTACACTTTGATCTCTCAAATGAAAAAAGGCCAAAAAAAAATCTTAAATAAATGAATGCAGCGTTGGATCCTGAGGTCAAACAGGAGGCAGCGGGCGTCACTGAAGAGGAGATTGGAGATTTGTCCGGGGGAGATAAGAGGGGCGAACGCTGACAAAATCGCTGAGGGACGCTGACAAAATTGACTCCAGTAGAGTAACAAGAGTAATTAAAACTAGTTGCTTTCCACTTTCCTGGGCGGCAAGAGACTAAGGTCAAAACCAGAAGGCAGCCAGGAGGTGGGTGCGGGGCGGCGGGGCGGCGGGGCGGCGGGGCGGCGGGGCGGCGGGGCGGCGGGACGGGGCGAGGGGCGAGCGGAGCGGAGCGCTGTCGGCCCGGAGGAGATGATGAGGACTGACACAGAGCGCCGGCAGCACCGGGCGGGCCGGGGAGACGAGGCGGTGCTGAGGCAGGGTTTACACTCATCACAGAGCGGAGCGGCTCTGCCATGACCGCCATGATGACAGCGACACAGGCAGCGGTCAGTCAGCTGCTGCCGCCGAGCGAGGGAGTGTGTGTGACGCACGTGTGTGTGTGTGTGTGTGTGTGTGTGTGGCTAGTGAGTGTGTGTGGAAGTGTGAAATGTGTGTGGGAGTATGCGTGCTAGTGTGGACATGTGCGTTTGTTTTTGTGTGTGTATGTGCCTGTCTGTGTGTGTACCTGGGTGTCTATGCAACTGTGTGTGTGTGTGTGTGTGTGTGTGTGTGTGGGCGTGTGAGATGTCTGTGGCAGTGTATGTGGGCATGTGTGTTTGTTTTTGTGTAAGTGTGTGCCTGTGTGTGTATCTGAGTGTCCGTGTACAACTATGTCTTTTGTGTGTGTGTGTGTGTGTGTGTGTATGAGTTTGTGGGCGTGCGAGACGTATGTGGGAGTATGTGTGTGAGTGTCGGCATGTGTGTTTGTTTTTGTGTGTGTGTGTGTGCCTGTGTGTGTATATCTGTGTGTGTGTGCGGTTTGTGATGCCTGTCTGGTTGAGTGTGGATGTGCATATCTGTCCATATTTGTGTGTGTATGTGTGTGGGTGTTTGAGTGTGTGTGTGTGTGTGTGTGTGCACATGCGCCGGTAAGTGCTTGCTCATGCTGTCTTTATGAGCGAGTCCTGCCTTTGTGAGCGATATTAAACTGCATGTAGAGGAATTCAAAGAGTCGGCTGTAACTGGTTTGTGACTAGAGGCGGCGTCTTACAGCTTAAACGCGGTAATACCTCATAAATGATGGCTTGTAGGCCAGTGTAATGATGAGGAATAAGAAAAACCCACAGGCATGTATCATCATAAACATCAACAAGCTAGAGTGGCTGTGATAAAGTATTCTGCAGGTCAGGACCGACTTATCAGATCTTGATTTGGGGGGAGGACATGTCTTGTAAACAATGATAAATGGCATCACGTCCCTTCATACATAATCCTCTAAAAATGGGGTGGCCATTGTTTTTTTATTATTTTTTTTTTTAATTTTTAAAACCTTTTTTCATCCTGGGACAGTTTGCTGAGAATGCTCATTTTCAGCAACGCCTTGCTTCATATTCACACAGTTTCACACACTCACAACCACACCGTCTCCTACTGTTGTCCACTGCAGGATCTGTAGGTGTAAGTTCCTTGCTCTAGCGCAGTGATTCTCAACCTTTTTCACATCAAGGACCCTTAATGTAGTACACATTAGAGCCACAGACCCCCCATTTGATGAGTTTTTGTCTCTCAGACCCAAATCTGAGAATATTTTTATTGTCAGATATGATTTTGTCCAGAATCCCATGACTATCTATATTGCAGGTAGAGAGATAACAGAGAAACTATGATCAAAACAGTCATTCTTCTACATTCTCTAACTGTGTCCACTTCTTGTAAATGAAATAATGCTGAAGTTTAACAAGTCATCAGTTTGCTGGGGACCCCCTGGAACCCCCGCAAGGGCCCCTGGTGGTCCCCGGACCCCACGTTGAGAACCAATGCTCTAGCGCACCTTGATGGTAGCTGAGAGTATTCCTCATTCACTTTCCCCACCCAGATTTCCCAAGCATGTCCAGGCCTTTCAAACCAGTGGCCTTTCCTTCATAAGCCAGTTCCTCAAGCCTTCGGGCCAAACTCTGCCCGGTGCTTGGAGGGTCAGCGGCCGAAAGATTACATGGAAGGTGGGCGAAGGTTCAAACACACAGTATACAAATGTTTAGAAATGTAACAATAAGGCATTAGCTTCTAGGATTACTTGCCATCGTGGTTTTTGTTTATATAATTCAGCTGCATCAAATTAGTTTAACTAAAATATCTCATTACTGCCCGAAAAAAAACCCTTTTGGAGGGATGAAAAGAATTTTGTGGAGGGTCAAATCTGGCCCGAAGCTATGAATTACACATTAATGTGATGCTCTTATCTGGGGCAACATACAGTGAATTAATGGGTCGGGGTTTAGTGCCTTACTCAAGGACACATGGCTGTTGATGGACACGTTGCCGGTTGCAGGGATTTAAGCTGAGACATTTTGCTTATCTGACAGTCTCTTTAACAACCAGCAGATTATCTCTACCAGTTCAAATCCCAGTCAAGATCTGGTTCAGGTGACTGGGAGGGGAGTCAGAGCTAGCAGGTACGTCTTCATCATGGCAGGTATCAGTTGTTATTCCCATTTTTCCTTACAAACCAATGATTTGCTTGCAAGGCTTTCCTTGAAAATGTTCAAGTACATTAGTGTTCACTGTTCTAGACAAATTGGTGCAAACAGCCAGGTGTGACAGTTCAGAATGGACGTTAATGGGTCTCCACAATCAAAAGGTTGCACAAAGTCATAGAGTATGCAAAAGAAAACTATTTGAATTGCAAAGAGGATGGAATTAAAATACAAACGTTTCAGCATTCAAGCCATTTTCAGTCAGTGTCACTGTCACTTCGCATTTGTAATTCCTTCCTCTTTGCAATTCAGATACTTTCCCCTCACATAACATACAGCATTTCATATTCTTTTGTTTTTAAGTGTTCAGTTTTTTTTGCTGAGGTCACTGGTCACAAAAAAGATTCACAGTGACATTATGTAGATACACACAGGCCATCTGGACACTTGTGACGTGTGCATACAGTGATACAGTGATGAATACACTCATTACAGACTAAAAAAGTGTGATACATTACTCCCACACGTCAGCAGAACTCAGTGTCAGCTGGATGTTGAGAGGAGAGATGCACCATACACATACACAGTCCATCCAGCTAATTGCGGGGTACAGCTAACGCGCTGACGATGCTACCAGTTTCTTTTCATGCCTGCTAGCATTACATAGTTGACAATAGGATTTGACCAATATGGGTTTTTGAAAGCTGAAACTAATACTTTTAGACTGAAGTTGCCGAAGGCTGATATTTTGTGCAGATATTCAGCGTCTTTAAATTTGTCCATTTTCATGCCAAAAATGTTAAAATATTCAGTGTTTCCTCCAGAATTTTCTTCTTGTCAGGTTGGAAAAGCCTGAAGCAGCATTTAGACCATCATGAGACACTAAAACTCTCCACTGAATCCCTGACTAAGAGTTCGCAGCTCCTTAAGGCAGAGTGACCCACCACACCTATTCAATGGTATGGAAAACGTTTTGCCTTTAAATTAAGAATTAATTTATGAAAAATATAATTACATGAATTCGTAAAATTAGCAACAATAATTAACTTTCACTGCAGGTTTTACAAGCTGTTTTTATGTTTATCATATCGGCGGTGGACGGCATGACTCGACGATATTTAATAAAAGGCAAATATCAGCCCTCTATATCAGTCTAACCCTAGTCGACAATACAAATTCTTATCATTTTACAGTTTGTTGACAAGGTTTACATCCAAATATGTAATAGAGGCTGACAAATAAGCAAAATAGATGTTGAGATTTGTTTCAGTAGAGACCTGAATGTGTGTGTTCCCTCTCTGTGTCTTTGACTCCATCAGCGCTGACAGAACAGTCTGAATGAGACTCTATAGCAAATGTGCCACGTTTTCAAACACTTGAGTTCAATGTTCAAGCACATCAGTCACGCCCCGTGATTTATCGACTAGAGCTCCGGCTCTGCATTCACGTCAGGAGTGTAGCCGCGGCCCCGGTATCCCAGAGGGCCGCACTGCAGCAGGATATCCTGGCCCCCAGCGAGAGCCCGGAGGCACAGTGGCTTTAGCTGCAGAGACTCTCTCTACATGTCTTTCAAGCTCGCTCACTCGCTCACCCAGTTACTAACTCACTCATTCACTCACTCACTCTCTCACTGTCTCACTCAGTTACTAACTCACTCATTCACTCACTCACTCGCTCACTGTCTCACTCAGTTACTAACTCACTCATTCACTCGCTCACTCGCTCACTGTTTCACTCAGTTACTAACTCACTCATTCACTCGCTCACTCGCTCACTGTCTCACTCAGTTACTAACTCACTCATTCACTCACTCACTCGCTCACTGTTTCACTCAGTTACTAACTCACTCATTCACTCACTCACTCTCTCACTGTCTCACTCAGTTACTAACTCACTCATTCACTCGCTCACTCGCTCACTGTTTCACTCAGTTACTAACTCACTCATTCACTCACTTGCTCTCTCTCTTGCTCAATGACTCACTCGCTCACTCATTCATTCACTCGATCACTCACTCACTCGCTTCCTTACTAACTCACTCACTAATTCGCTTGCTTGCTCACTCACCCGCTCAATCACTAACTTGCTCACATGCTTACTAACTCGCTCGCTCACTCACTCATTCAGTCACTCGCTCTCTCACTCTCCCTCTCACTCACTCGCTCGCTCACTCATTCAGTCACTCGATCACTCATCACTCATTTACTCACTTGCTCTCTCTCTTGCTCAATGACTCACTCGCTCACTCATTAATTCACTCGGTCACTCACTCACTCGCTTCCTTACTAACTCACTCACTCACTAATTCGCTTGCTCACTCACCCGCTCAGTCACTAACTTGCTCACATGCTTACTAACTCACTCGCTCACTCACTCATTCATTCACTCGCTCTCTCACTCACTCGCTCGCTCACTCATTCAGTAACTCTCACTCTCCCTCTCACTCACTCACTCATTCACTCGCTCTCTCACTCAGTCACTTGCTCTCTCACTCTCCCTCTTACTCACTCGCTCGCTCACTCATTCATTCACTCACTCGCTCTCTCACTCACTCGCTCGCTCACTCATTCAGTAACTCTCACTCTCCCTCTCACTCACTCGCTCACTCACTCGCTCACTCATTAATTCACTCGGTCACTCACTCACTCGCTTCCTTACTAACTCACTCACTCACTAATTCGCTTGCTCACTCACCCGCTCAGTCACTAACTTGCTCACATGCTTACTAACTCACTCGCTCACTCACTCATTCATTCACTCGCTCTCTCACTCACTCGCTCGCTCACTCATTCAGTAACTCTCACTCACTCACTCATTCACTCGCTCTCTCACTCAGTCACTCGCTCTCTCACTCTCCCTCTTACTCACTTGCTTGCTCACTCATTCAGTCACTCGCTCTCTCACTCACTCGCTCGCTCACTCATTCAGTAACTCTCACTCTCCCTCTCACTCACTCGCTCACTCACCTGCTCACTCATTCAGTCACTCGCTCTCACTATCTCTCTCACACACTAGCTCGCTCACTCATTCAATCACTCACTCTCTCACTTGCTCGCTCACTGACTTGCTCGCTGACTCAACTCGCTCAGTCACTCACTCACTCATTTGGTCACTCGCTCGCTCACTCATTCAGTAACTCTCACTCTCCCTCTCACTCACTCACTCATTCACTCGCTCTCTCACTCAGTCACTCACTCGCTCGCTCACTCATTCAGTAACTCTCACTCTCCCTCTCACTCACTCACTCATTCACTCGCTCTCTCACTCAGTCACTCGCTCTCTCACTCTCCCTCTTACTCACTCTCCCTCTCACTCACTCACTCACTCACTCGCTCACTCATTCAGTCACTCGCTCTCACTATCTCTCTCACGCACTAGCTCGCTCACTCATTCAATCACTCACTCTCTCACTCACTCTGTCACTTGCTCGCTCACTGACTTGCTCGCTGACTCAACTCGCTCAGTCACTCACTCACTCATTTGGTCACTCGCTCGCTCGCTCACTCACTTGCTCACTCTCTCATTTGCTCATCAACTCATTTGCTCACTGACTAACTCGCTCGCTCTCTCACTGACTCGCTTGCTCACTCTCACTTACGCACTCGCTCACTCACTCCACCACTCTCTCTCTCTCTCTCTCTCTCTCACTGCCTTCAGAGACAATCGATACCTGTCCATCCACATGCACACTCAGACACACTAAGATGAATACAGTGTGCACATTATAACACATTATTATACAGTGCATTTAATAAACACAGAGGCACAGTAGCACACTAGCAGCTAGAGAGGAGATTTACTGCAGCATTTTCAGAAAGCTTGTGTTCTGGAAACCAAAATTACGAGCTTTCAGTCCCTGGCTTGATCTTTTACGGGAACGCTGTGTGCTGGCATCTGTGCGTAAGATCACACATCTCAGGAGTTGCACATGCTTGCCTTTATCATGTCTTCATTTCACATAGAGCAATTACTTTAGTTTCATTGCTAATCTGGACTGCCTGGAGCCATCCACCGGGACGCGGCTGGGTGTTCAGTATGCATCTCTACAGTGACGTGGGGGATTTACGGCGGGAGAAAGACGTGGAAACAGCATGAACAGAAGGCCAGGTCAAATGTGTGTGTTCTCCAGCGGGCTTGCTCCCACTTCTCCCATGGGGGTACACTTTAATTTGCGGCTGTGAATAATGCAGCCTGGCCCCTTGTTCCTCCAGAGGTCTGTGGATTTGGGGCCGGCCTTGAGATAGGCTGTACAGGTATTTGCATTCAAAGTGCCGCCTGTGTTCTGGACGTGACCAGACGCACAGGAAGAGGATAAGAATGACAAAGACGTGAAAACTGAAAATGGCCCTCAGTGGCCTCTAAGTGTTGATATGTTTCTGCTGCAGTGTTATCTTATGTGTAACCAGCTGGTAAAAAAAAACTCACCTCATCTACTCAATTTAAAAGGAAAAGGACCAAACGCCTCTGAGGCAGAATCACATTTTAGGCATCATTTCCATCTCTGACGTCTCTGCAAACACAGGCTAAAAAAACAATCCTTGCCTATCTTTTGTTAAAGCTGTGATTAAGTGCTGGATTTTGCGTCATTGCCATGAATACTCTGGCTAAACCTCCCAGTTGGGTCCAGCTTCAATCATTAATTCATGCCAGGATGCACTTAACTGACAGGTGGGGAAAAAATGGATTTTGTCTGCATTGACGTTGGCATGATTTGGAAGTGGTCAGCCTCACATTGTGATCTGAATTCTGCACAGCCTTGAGGCAATGCAGCCATAATGAGCACACTGTGTAAGCAATATCCTGTGAAGAGATGAGGCTGAAGGTGAGGTGAGAAAAAACTTTGCATGTACAGCTTTAAATACACCCACAGGGAACATTTTTGCTATTACACTATGCCACAATGCCTGAATGTACAGTGAATGAATGCTGGATGTAAATATGTAGAGTGGTATGCACAGTCTGTTTTGCACTGAATGTGAAGTCCTGTTATCTCTGAGCCAGGTTTGCCAGTATTTACTCATGGCACCATGTGCGCTGTCATTGGCTACAATGACATGCGCACCATAACGTCACTATTACCAACAGTCTAAGTAAGACAACAGTGCAATTAAGCCACATAATTATATAAAGTGACACCTCTCCTAATGGTTAGTTTACACGTGATTATAGCGAGTAGCGTCTTTATTTAAGTTAGGCGCTGACAGAAAAACATGAACTCTATCACCGGCAACACATACGCAACTTCACATTTAAAGAAAGGTGATGAAGGTGTATAAATGTTCCAACTCATCTCTAAAATTGGAGCGCTCGACAAATTGTCGCTGTCGGGTGAAAGCTAACAGCCTTGTTTTGAGCTGGATGGAAATGCATTTTTGACATTATCCAATGGGGTTTCCATAAAAGGATTTCATAAGAGGTCGGAGAATTCTCTCAACCCGCAGACGAACCATGTAATCCTTCAATTGAAACGAAAACATGAAAATCAGCGAAATTCGCATAATCGCATAATAACATACCTCAGTGGTGTGTGGTGTTTCCATGGTCCTTCCTTACTCGCATTATTGTCTTAATCACATTACAGTGGCATTTTTAGTCTGCTTTTAAACCTGGTGAGGTGTCTCTGTACCAGTGTGAATGTGTGAAAAATCCCTATCTCTGCTCCAGTGTCCCCAAGACAAATTCCTGTACTGCCTTTATTGCACTTGGCCAATAAATTGATTCCGATTCAAGCCTAAATTTGGCCTCATATCGTCCGATCCGTATCTAATCTTTCAAATCGCATTGAATTGGCAAGTGTAAGCGAGGTTTGCCTCTGGGTGACAGTGAGGAACAGTAAGGTAGGGGAAGGGACGCTGGGCGGCCTGGAGGGAGGCAGAGGGAGCGTTTTATCTGAGCAGATTACTGAAGGCAGCCGTGCCCTCGCTCCCCGGCTCCCCGGCTCCCGGGCGTCCTCACTTTGATCCTAACTCCCTCTGAATGGTAATCACCTGGGAAAAGGTCCCAATTATCTCCCTGAAACTCTCAGAGCTACAGCATCCCTGTTGCACTCCCCATAGCCTCGGATTAAACATACACACACGCACGGATAAAGACGGACACACACAGACAAGCGCACACATTCACACGCACACACACACACACGTTTTCATCATTATACTTGTGAGGACCTACATTCATTCCCTAACCTTAACCCCCACCATTACATCCCCAACCTTAACCCTAGCCTAAACTTAATTCTAACCTTAATTTTTTGGGGTTTGTGTATTGTTATTAACTTTTTTATTTTATTTGTACTTTTCCCTCACATTTAACAATAATAAATTTTATTCATGAAGCTCTTTATATGGTACTCAAAGACACTTTACAACAGCTAAGGGAAAAAGAAAATAAATATATAAAACAAGTGGTACAGCAATGATGATAATAAATAAAAGAAGATAATGAAATAATGACAGTAGAGAGTATGCATATTAAAACAGTAAAATCTAAAAAAAGATGATGGTTTGTTCATCGCTGGAGAGGCAGTGGGGGTCAGATATTGTAGGCAGTTTTGAAAACGTGGGTTTTGAGATATAAATAAAGTTTGTTATTATTATTATTAACCATAAACCCAAGCCCTAACCCTAAATTAACTTTATTCGAACCTCATCCTAATTCTAATCGAAACCCAAGTCCTACTCCTAAACGAGCCTCTTGAGGAAGTGTGGACCAGCAAAATGATCTCAATTCACAAAAACGTCCTCACTCTGAAGGTCTAAAACAAACCGGTTCTCACAAGGATAGCAAAACAAGCACACACATCCCCACACACACAGACTCAGACTCAGACTCAGACACAGACACAGACAAGCACGTAAACACACACACACACACACACACACACTGATAAACACAGACACAGACACACAGCGCGCAGATACGGCGACCTGACCTCAAACCCATTAAAACTAACATCTCAGCAAGTGGGATGCACACCAAGAAAACCAAGCAGGCACTTATTACACATGAACTGTGTCCTCTCACTTTGGAGAGTGCCTTGAACCGGACCGCTGAGCCATGCAGTGATTACCCTGAAAGCATAAAGACAACGTGCATAAGAACTCAGCGGGTCGCCGGAAAAACATCTTCCGCCTTGACTAACCAGGAAATTATATGTTGTTTTCAAATACAGGTATCACTCTTCATCAAAGAGACGGAGTTGAAAGCGGACGCGTGGCCAGGCTAACGGCTGTGTGTGTGTATATGTGTGTGTGTGTGTGTGGGGGGGGGGGGGGTTGGCGATGTAGCCCGCGGTGGGAGGTAATAGACCGACAGAGCGAAACCTGGAGGGAGAAAGACACTAGGCGGTAATCAGGATTTAATTTTACGCAGGAGGTCCGGAGATGGCATCGGTGATAGTGAAGCGGAGAATGGTTGATTGAGATAAAAGACTCTGCCTTGCCTTTGAGGGCCGGCTTATTATGACTGGGCAGCAGATCAGAGGAGCGAGAGGAAGTAAAATGGATGGATGGATAGATGGGTAGATAAATGGGCATGGCGGGTAGGTGTATGGACACTAGATGGATGGTGTGTGGGCACGGATATATCTGGGCGGTCGCACTTTACATAACAGAGGCTTTTCACCGCGGGATCTCAGGCGCAGATAAAAATACAATTCCGACGGGCAGGGGAGATGTGTGATCGGCCGGCTGCTTCGCCGTCGATAAACTGTTTTCCTGACAAAACATTACAAATCTCCACACAGCCGAAGGCCCTCGGAAAATATTCACAGAGTTCCCGCCACACCGCCGCCTGGTTTTCTCCCGTACATCTGGGGACGAGGCTTTTCCCTGAGTCACTTCTCATAATGTGATTTTCGCCCTTGAAAATGTAATCGCACCCTTAAAATAAGGCTCGCACTGCGCTAATCCCTTCCAGTGTGCCTAAGTGCTGTGGTGAGATAAAAAAAAAAAAAGAAAAAAAAGCACTGAATCACTCATCCTTTTACATGACCATGTTAATTGTCCTTGCTCTTTCAACAATATCATGATAATCCCAAATAATATGGCTGTTACTTTCTGGCCAAACTACAAAGCTGCAAATGCATCATAACTTTCACCTAAGAAAGCTGATTAGAAACCTCCGCCCAACCTAATCTGAACCTCGTTGGAGACCTTATGCCTGACCTGAATTTTAAATAAAGACGAAAAAACTCCACCTCATTAATATAATCATCAACTTTCTAAAACACAGCACTTTTTTTTAGAGAGTTAGTACTGTAACTGCAGAGTTTCTTACAGTGGATTAAGTGTAGGACATCGCTCAAGGTGCAGGACAGGATTTCTAATGGCATTAACAGTGTTTTCTGCACATCACTCTGCATGCTGTCTGTGTCCTGCAGCAGATCTTATGCTTCTAAAGAGTCAGTGAAATCAAATGGCTGACTTTACCATTGACAGCCATGTTTTTTTGATGATTTAGCGATGCATTATCAATGCCTTAGCTTAGTCCCAGGGTCATAAAACATTCTCTGCATGTGGCTGACACTAGCAGCCAGCTGTCAATAGCATTAAAGGTTAATGGCAAGTACTGGATATACAGTATAGGATTCCTGCAGGACACCAGCACTGTGTTTATGTCTACTGTACTGTGCATGTTGTCTCTAAAGCACGTGCAGTAAAGAAAGCCAAGGGGTTCGCAAAATCCCCAGAGAGAAATACTTTACCATACACTCCCATTTGATAAACGTTTTTCCCAGGAAACCCCAACTGAGAAACCTTTTAATTGTCTGTTTGTACAGTAGGTGGGGAGATAACAGATCAGATGAATTATTAATTTTATTATTATACTATTACTATCCTATTCTAACTTCTAGTGAATGAAATAAGTAATTGAATGAATCCCCATTTGGCTGGAAACCCCTGTACCCTCTGTTTTGTATCCACAGCAATACACAAGTCTAAATATGAAGTTGGTGATAGGTTGATGTGAAGCTGCTTTAATATGAGCAGGTATAGGTGTATAGATGTGTACCATTACCAGGATAATGATTATGCATTTTTCTACAAACATTTTGAACACATTTTCTCTACATTTTTCAACATGTTTCTAACTACTGTTTGTTTCGCTGTAATGTGATTACTGTGTTTTTATCAGCATATCTCCCGCTCATTGATTGCCATCTAAATCAAGCGTTTTTAGATTGTCAGCGAACCAAATCTTAAGCTGTTTTTTTTGTATTTTTGTTAGATCACCAATGTTCTGTAATCAGATTAGCACAATCCTGTTCCATGTTATCTCTTACTTGCCACCCCTGTTGGTGGAGACACAGTATGCAGATCTGCTGCAGAGGGAACAGGTACAAGATGTCTACCATTAAGAGTGTGGCTTGTTCCCAAGAGTCGAAAACATTTTCTACATGTGGATGACAATACCAGCTGATCATTTTATCAGAAGGTAATGGCAAAATTGTGTATACAGGGGATATTTTGTAATCAGATCACTCTAAGGCGGCGGACAGAATTATTGACAGATAGATTTCTGTCAGAACAGGAAGGCTTTGCTCATAACAGAGCTACTTGATAGAAAGAGAAGAAACAGTCTATACAGTATAAATTAAATAAGAGACTGACCTGGAAAACCTATAATCATCCCAAAGTTACACCAGGTTTTATCTTTGTTTTGGTCAAACCGTTGTCTCTTGTGTTCGCGGCTATTTTTTCCAAAACAAACGTAAGAACGCCTCTGATTGGCTAAACGGATGGTGACGAATCCATGAAATAGGCACCATAATATATTTTTAATGTCATTTTTAACGTGAAATAATAGCGAGAAGCGATTCATGGAAATTGTGATCGTGGAACCTTCAGGAAAAGGGGGACGGAAAAGAGAGAAACAACTTTATTACTATTTTGATTGGTTGACGCTTCATCGCCTCATTCAGCCCTCTGTCACTCGTAATCTGAACGTACTACGACTGAAATGATCGTACAGGGGCACACAACGGATCAGTGCAGCCGCCACTTAATCCTATTACATGTAATCCATATATGTGTGAAACTGTTCACTATGAGGACGTAGACACGTGTCAATATGTGGCAGTCAGCTGATAAGGACGGCTGTAATCTGTAAATTCTGTTAACAGGTTACATTTTTCAAATCTGTAGTCTGTGTGAGCTTCTTACTGTAACAGTAAAATGCTGTAACTGTAATTCTAGTCACTAAGACTGTATGTCGCACTCAGAGTACCGCAATCTCATTACATGTAATCCTTTACTGGCCACTCTTGTTGGAGTTACAGTGACTGCTGAACCGCTTCAGTGCTTGAGTGATCCTGTATGGGAGTTGGATGTTTGTCATAAATATAACGGAGGGCCAGTGTGCCGGGCAGCTTCTGCAGCAGTTGGCTGGTGAGGGGGGTGGGGGGGGGGCGGTTTCCCCGGAGGAGGAGGAGGAGGAGGAGGAGGAGTGGGCGCGCACGCTCTGGGCAGCGAGCAGCGCTGGCCTTGTTAGCTTTACCTGATGCCTCAGCTCTTCCATTGTAATTTCCCTCCCCTCCGCTCCGCTCGCCTCGCCTCCCATTACACAGGGGGAGCAGGCATCCTTGGATTCTTACTTACACACGCATGATCACAAACGCAAATGAAATATTAATGAAAACACAAAGACTGTTCATATGCCAATGTGCACATGCATACCGTATGCAGAAAAGTTCATACGCGACAGATTTATATTAATGCATGCAGAAAACCACACACATGCATCCACACACATGTACAGTGCATGTGCATTTTCACACTTACACAGAACTGCATACATTAATACATACGTGCATCCCTGCATACACAGATGCCTATGTGACACAGATACACACACACGCACGCACACACTTTTAAATATTGTATTCCAATCCCATTCCTCTCTCCTGGTGCTCTGGAGGAATGCTGGATGCTCTTTTGTTTCGATTACAGTATTGATTTTAAGGAGGCGTTGCATCACACTGGGGAGCCACACTATCGCTGTCCCTCTGTTGTTTACTCCACATCCCGGGCCGAGCAGATACATATGGTTTCAGAGCACTGGGTCACCGCTCTGTTCTGCTTCTCTTGGGCTAAACGCAACTGTGTGCAAGGAGGGCACCCTGCCAGCATGAGCCTGCCCTCTGAACCCCCGGACAGCAAGGCTAGCACCAATCACATTCCTCAACGCATCATTAGTAAATGGACTGACCTTTACATCAAAATACAAACAACAACTTATTCAGGTCAAGTCCCCTTAAAGGCGTCTGCACTGCGCTGAATTAAAAGCAGTGACAGGATGATGGATAATCCACATACACAGGCTGGCCCGGACTCAGTTCGCTAACCAGTGCTCTTCGCCTCGGGGTGGGAGGGGTGGGAGGAGGGGGGGTGGGGTGGGGGGTACTGCCGGCACAGCGATGCCCTCATTCTGCAGGAAATAGTTGCAGTCGGGGATGAAGGGGAGGGAAGAGAAGAAAAAAGGGAAGCCCTGGATATGAGCAACCTGATAACAGTGGGGGCTGAGAGAGGGGGAGATTAATGCCATGAGGAGAACAGTAGGCTTCAGGTTTTACAGAGATTTACCACACCAGTCGAGCACCTGAGCCCCTCCAACCGCCCAAAATGAGCCCCTCTAATTGGACTGATTTGGCTGACCAGTGCAGCCTCTGCCAGCCAGCGGCCCTGGAGGAATGGGAAGAAAGGGAGAAAGGGAAGAGGCGGAGGAGAGGAGAACTGAGGGAGAGGAGGAGGAGGAGGAGGAGATGCTGTCTGGCTGCAGATGAGCTGTGGTTACAAGAGCCGTTAAACTGCTCCCCTTATCTTAACACCAGGAAATGGATCGCTCAAGTCCTCTGTTTTAATCGGATTTTGGAAGAAGAAATCATTAGATGAGAAATATGTGCCAAGAACACATTGCCTTATCCTTAAGTCCTAACTTGACATGGAACTGATCTGGGAAACTGTTATTTGCTCGCTTTTAAAAGCTGTTGAGAGGCGCTGATCCTTGCATCCACCCACAAAATGGTAAACGCGAAAAGCTGCATACACAAGAACAGAAAAATATGATTTGTAACTCTGCGGCACAGCTCATGGCTTGAAAAGATCAGATCTCGGTGACAAAGAGTTAAATATTAGATTTTCTGTGGCTGTGAAAATAGACTATGGGGGAGAAATCTTGTATCCTTTAGTTACCCAATGATTTTTGTTCAGTCAATGGCTGCTGGGCCCTGTGGGCAGAACGTCTGCGATGTGACAGAAAACTGCCAATTCCCTGATATAAAGAGGCATTGGCAGAACCTGAGACTTGCATCTAAGCACTAAACGGCACATTGATGCAGGGGGTAAACTTGTATTATATTCAGTTATCTGTCCATTTTGTCTAGTTATTCATGGTGGGCAGAATGTTTGAACTCACATTTTTTCTTCAGGGTTAGTTGATGAACCAAATCTAAGCATGTTTTGTATTTTTGTTAGCCTGTCATGATGTTAAGCATGCAGACTTTCTTATATTTTGCTGTCTCTGCTGTCAACAGACTATAAAATGAGAAGAACTAATAACTGTGTAAAACTGACAGGCATAAACAGACACAGTGGCAGTGATATTCAGGTAACTGTAGTGCACAAGTACCTGGATGGGCCATGTGTATCTTTAGGGAAATCCACTAGCTGAGACTGAAACTTACACCTGGCAGCCAGAACTGCAAACCACTGTGTTGTGCTCAGTTACAGTACCTTTAATTAAAATAGTGAGAAAGTTGTGTCTCTCTTTTCCAATGGTACATGGTATCCCCATGGTACATATTTCTTAGTTTATGCTATTTTAGTTGTGGTAACTTATTTTGTTTTATGGTATTTTATTGCTTCTACCTTATGTCTTACTTTGTGTTCTACGGGTTTTACGTCTTGTGGTTCATTTTTAACCATTCTTGTCCCTCTCTGTTTTACATGAGCTTGCCAAAGCAAATCCCAATCAAGTTGAGCTGGCAGTAAAGCATTGAACTAAATGAACTCTATTTTCTATCCCCCTTTTCCGGAAGGTTCCACAATTACAATTTCCATGAATCGCTTGTCGTTACTTCATGTACCATTAAGAAAATATATTTTGGTGCTTATTTCATGGTACACAAGCTTCTGACATTGATAGCGTCCACAGGCACTCAAGAACTACTTGCCCATTTTGTAGCTTTGTCACTCGTAATCTGAACGTACCATTAGCGGACCATTTTGTTTAGTCATTGATGAACCAAATCAAACCAAAACACATATCTTGGCGTTTGACATGTCGACATCCACATATTTTGCTGTCTCAACCGTCAACAGACTATTCAGTAAAATGATCAGAACTAGCTGACAGGCGGAAAAAGACAGCAATGCCCAGCAGTACCTGGACGGACCGGGGGCGTCTGCGAGAGAATCCACTAGCTGAGCCTGGAACTTCTACCCAGCAGCCAGTAAACCACAAAGTGCTGTCTTGTATTCAGTTAGTGGGCCATTTTGTTTGGTCTCTGGCTGGCGGTCGGACCGGGCCGCGTGGCTGGCAAGTGACAGGTTGGTGACAAGGCCTTCATCACCAACATGGGCACGGGAAGAGCGAGCCGCAGCGCGTCCCAGTCCGCTCAGTGTGTCAGCGAGTGTGTGTTGTGCAGCCCAGATCTGTCCCAGCCGTCTCGCTGCTTCTCAGCTGTGACTGGGTAGAGGATCTAGAGCCAGACATGATAAATATTCCATCTGCTGAGAGGCCGTTTCCCTCCCTGCTCCCCTGCAGAATGAGCCATGAAAAGACAGCCTGTCTGCTGTATGTGTGTGTGTGTGTGTGTGTGTGTGTGTTCCTCAGGGCCTTGTCGCTCTCTCTGTCTTTAAGTTTGTCAATCTATCTTGTCTGTCTGCTCTTCTGGGCTCTGTCTCTCACTCTGCATGTCTGTCTATACCTCTGCATGTCTGTCTGCATGTCTATCTCTTGTGTCTGCTGCCCCTGTCTGTCTGATTGCTTGTCTATAATCCTGTCTCCTCTTCTGTGTGACGTCCCTCCCTCTGCCTATCAGCCTATTTGTTTCCGTCTTTCTGCCCCCGGAGGAATATCAGCCTGTCTAGATGTCTGTCTGTCTATATTATATGCATGTATCTCCTATATAAGCCCTGCCTCATTGATATGGAAATGTGAATAACTCATATGATACCCGAATATCTACCTTCGTTCTCTATTTCCTTCCCTCGCTCCTGTCTGGTAAAGAAAAAAAACCCCATCCCTGGCTCTTATTTTTTTACCCTCTCCTCTCTACCATATTACACAGGAATGTTTGGGGGAATATTTATTACATCTATATTCTCGGCGCTGTTGCTTTGACCCTCGCAGTCCTTACTTTTGGCTGCTTGTCATGTTGGCGATCTGGGACTTAAAGCTTATTCGACTGAGGCACTCGCTGCGAGTAACTCTGGATAAAAGTGTCAGCTAAATGTCTGAAATATAAATGTAAATCCCTGACAGGAAAGTCTCTGATGTGTCCTCTGTATGACTTCCTACTGACTGCCTGCCCGTAAGTTTACCTATTCGCCTCCCTAGCTTGTCTATCTGATGTCCGATGTCCTTCTCAATGCATCTTCCTCTCCGCTCGCCCGGCTGCGGCGTAGCTGCCTGCACGCCATGCCTGCCTCTGGTAAATATGTGGCATATTTTTGGAAAAGGGCCCAGCGGTGAAATCGACGGGGGGGGGACTAAGAGGCAAAGAAGGTTTCCCTGTGAGACTCGGCCGAGGCTCGCGTACATCCTCATCTTATCTCTGAGCAGTTGGAAGACGAAGCAGGATATGCAGCAGCCCAGGGATGCAGTATTCCTCAGAGTTTATGCCTCTGGGCGGGTGACCTTCAGTGCTCTCACTGTAAATCCTTACATTCATCTGGTACGCGCGCTATCTCAATGTGACAGAGAGCCCCAGCTTTGATAGTGAGTTCTATTCAAAGTTTAATGATTTCCAGGGCTCAGGCGCTCTCTTTAGATGGAGCGGCGGCCCTAACCTGTCCCCACACTCGTGATCTTGATGTACTGGGGGCTCAAGGAGGAAATGTACCACAAAAGTGGCACTCGGGGAAAAAAAGATCTGACTCAGTGAGCTGTGGGGAGACTAAAGTTGATGCAGTAACATTGACTGAACAGATTAGGTGTTTCCAAAATCTCTATATGGTTAACTGGGTTTCACTGGAACAGGTTTGCTGCAAAATGAGATATCTGCCATTTGAAAAATGTGATGCCAACTCTTTCTAAAGGGGCAATAGGTAAAATTTTTACTGCCCCATAGCGCAAAATGTCTATAATATATCTGTGGGGGGATGATAGGGTTGTTGATGATGTTCAGAGGAGGGGGGGTGGGGGTGGAGGGGGCTGTGCCAGAGAGTTGTGTAGGAGGAGACAAGCTCTATCAATGTTGTCGCAATCCCTAATGGTCTCTGACAGCATTTGATGAAGGTCATAGATTACTTAATGTCCCTTCAAGTAATTTATAGCAAAAAAAATAAAACAAATAATGAGCTTTTGATTTAAATCCGCAGACCTGTAGGGAAGAATCTAGGAGGAGGAGGAAATGAACGAGACTAAAACTCCAACAATGACTTCTGCCGCAGTGCCCTTGGCCAAGGGACTTCATCCCCAACTGCACCAGTGGACCAACATGATTTCACACAAATACGTGAAATGAACGTGAACTTTGAAATGGCGATTTACATGCTGTGGACACGTATTATGTGAAAATAACGTTTCTCCACCACAAATTCAATTACATTCCAAAGGTCGGCTAGCGGTTATGTTAAGGCAACTAAAACAACTTCGGTTAAGGTTAGGGAAAGGGTTTGGTCATGGTTAAATAAGAAAAACGTTCGCTAAAAAAGTGTCTCACGGTAGAAATGTCCTTCATAAACGCTGGGAATTGAACGCCACGCCGGCATCAAAGACAAACACTCATCCACCACACCTACCACAACACCCTTACCCTCCACTGTGCTACTGCAGTGTGACACTACTTGCTGTTTTATAGCTGTGTCTCCTTCATATAACCGTTTCATGCTGGGAAAGCATCATTTTAACACTTTACGTTCCACCAACATGTAATGTGGTGCTAACAAGTCACGTTTTTCTGTAAGATCAGGTTGATCTACATATAGCAGGGCTGTGGAAGTACTGGGCCGCTCCCAGATAATGATGTGTGTGTGTGTGTGTGTGTGTGTGTGTGTATATAGTGTGTATGTTTACTTCCCTCCACCTGCAACTGCTGCCCCCAGGCCAAGTAGCTGCTGCTGTAAATGAGAATGACTTCTTATCATATTGAACTTCCCTGCTTACATGAGGGATCAAAAAACATATTATGGTAAGTTATGCTAACCATATAGGATACGATACGATATAGGTAACATAGGTCCATGTGTTGCTAAATGAAAACACTGTTAAAACTGGATCATTATCCGCTTCATTTGAACCTAGAAGTCTTCTTATAGCTTTGCAGACAGCAGCTGATTTTATTTTAGGTAAATGTTCTTTTTTTTACTCAGAACAGAAGACAACAGATCTAACTCCGCATAAAGACATCAGCATGCGTCGAGTGGCTTGTTCAATTTCAGCAGTGGGAGAGAGATTGCTTAATGCACTCAGAGCCGCTGGGAGGTCTGGTGACTTAGATTGCCTCAGAGTCAGTTACAAGACAACAAAAGGTTTTTCTAACAAGAGCGTGTCTTTAATTATTCAAAAACAACAAATAAGTACTCTTTGGTGCCGACCCCCCCCCCCCCCCCCCACAAAAGACAACAGGGAGATGTCATCAAAATTTAAACTCATGACGTTGTCTCCTCACGCTGCGCGGGGCGGTGGAAACCTTTCATCATATCAGCGTGTCTGTTTCCGTCCAAGTGTCTGTTAGCCCCCATTAAACACAGAAACCAGCGATTCTGGCTGTGAGCGAGAGAGGAGAAGCAAATGGACTTCTATTTATCTCTGTCAGCCGCGGAACAGCGAAGTAACTAAAAGCATCTCTGCAATCTGCCTCAACTCAATAGAGAGACTCATCACAGCCAAACAATTCAGGAGCTTCCCTCCAAGACTCTACAGATCCATTTTTTGAAAAACTCTGCTACCTGAAATTCGCTGTTTTTAAAAGCACGGATGACTCTATCCTCAGAAACATAATTTTGAAACGAAAGGCCTTAAGATGACTTTAATTGTTAGAAATAATGTTTTTGACGTAGCAAGCATTTTGAAAGAATAGCCATCTTTTTTTTTAATAGTTATCTGATTTTTTAATGAAATCCTTCAATTGTTTTCCCGTCAGAAGAGAACCATTTTGGTTGCCGTGGTAGAGAGGGGAGTTTGTCACAGGAAGAAAGCCTGTTTAAATCTCCAGACTGGCTGGGAAAATCTGGATAGATGAAGCGCTCTCTCCTCCTGTATCTATCGTCTGGATCAGTGGAGCCGTAATCCTGTACGTGCGTACATTTTTTTTTATGATTTTGTTCGTTTTTTTGTTTTTTTTAACATTCTATCTTGAAAATAAAATTGTGACGACAGCAGATCCTGTCTTTGGATTCTTTTTTTATTGAATAATGTGCTTGAGAACGCAGAATGAACATTTTATTTTGTTGTTTTGTTTATTGGAGCAGCTTGGTTTGGTCTTGCTGTTGCATATTGTTGTTAATATCTTTAGGCCTAACTGTTCTTATGATGATGCTGCTTAATGAGGGAATCCGTTGCTTTTGCGCTTAATGCCGAATTTTATTGCACGTTTCTCTGGGCTATTTGTAGCCTGTTATTTAGCTGGCTGTTGTTGTTTTTCAGGCCTGTTGGCTGGTCTTTGAAATGCGTGCGGTCGGCTAATCAGAGTTTTATGGTGGTGTTGTATCGGTAACGTTAGTGCAAAAAAACATGAATCCATCTCTCTCTCTCTTGCTCGCTCACTCGCTCACTGAGTAGACTGCGTTAAAGGTAGCCTACAAGCGGCCTGCCGGCGCCACTGGTCTGGATGCTCTTGAGCAAGGCACTTAACCCCCAACTGGTCCAGCAGCCAACAGCAGAAGACTGCGGCAGTACATTCAGCTCCCAGGAGCGAATATGTACATGTAAGTAACAGGGTTTGACTGATGCATCGGGTCGATACTCGCCTTTTATTAAATATCATTTAATAAGTTAATGTTTCTCCCTGACTACAGCTACATAAGAACAGTCTGGAATACAATGAAAATATATTTCCTAGTTTCCCCTGCCTTTGAATAAGTGGAGAGTTTTAGTGTCCCATGGTCTGAATGCTGTTCCACCCTGCCAAAAATAAAATTCTGTTGTAATTTTTTGGCCCGAAAGTGGTCAAATTTAAAGATATTTAACACTAGCACAAAATATTGGCGATTGGTGACTTAATTCCTTCTAAAAACATCAGTATTGGTATCGGCCTTCAGAAACCCATATCAGTCAAACCGTAGTATGTAACCCTCCCTCCCCCTTCAACTGCCCCCCCATGCTATTCCTGTAAATAAGAACGTGCTCTTCATCAACTTGCCTCCATTAATAAGAGCTGGCAAAAATAACACGAAGAGGGAAAATGACACCTACTCTTACAAAATGATTGACAGCACACAAGTAAAACAAACCGCGGTATTTTTTCACGGGATAGCGGGTAACTTGCTTTGGAACGATTTCCAAAATGAATATCTGGCGGATTTGGAAATGAACGCTTCAAACAGAATAGCGTGGATCTGAGGTGAGGAGGGAGCTGAGTTGCAGCTGCAGAGCATCTTATGTGTTTTCATAGCAAAGAATAAGCAGGAAGAGGGTGGAAGACTTCAAAGCAGGTTTTCGTGCCACCAGAGTATTCCATGGATAATAGACTTAAGGGGAAGATTTATCAAACAGCACACTTGAGGACTCTAATGTGAGATGTGAATGTGAGTGAGAGAGACAGAGAGTGAATGTGTGTGTGTGTGTGCATGTGTCTGGAAATGTGTGTATGTGTGTGTGCCTGTGTATGTTTGCTTGAGGTGTGAGAGTGTATGAGTGCACCGCTATGCACATATGTGTGTCGACAGGCGTGTGTGCATGCGTGCTGTTTTGTGTTGGCACGCATGCCTGTGTGTGTGTGTGTGTGTGTGTGTGTGTGTACGTGCTGTCTAGGTGCGATTAAGGAAGATTCACGGGTGCCATCTTTCCTTCTAAATTTGCTAAGCGCATATGGTAATGAGTGACCTGTCTGCCTACGCAAACACACACCGTCTCCCTCACAAGTCATCCCCCCCTTCCACCTGCAAACAGATTGAAAGCAGGCACCGGGGGATGCAGAGAGCGCTTTATTTATGCAAACCTCTCCTGTTGATCTTTGCCAACTTTGATACATATTGAGTTTCCATCAGCATACAGTCACCTCACCCACAGCCCTGTACTTCTCAGCGAAGCGTACTGAAAAAGCATTAGGCATGCGCTCATGCCCCATCATCAAGCCGCTAACAAAAACATTAGAATTGACTCGATGATTAAGTATGGCCGACTGGCTTTGCTTGGTAGAATAATGGTCTAATACATATCAATATTAAGCAGGGGGTCTTTCCTATTAAGGCCTCGCAGCGAAGTCATTAATTGTGTTGTGTTCATGAAAAATATGCAAATTTGGCGTTGACATTCTGATATGTAAATGATGTCAATTTTTTCAATAACGGCGGATGGAGATTATACAATTGCTCGTAGAGCTACGGCAGTGGAAAGGGGAAATATTGACTCTAGATTTTATTACAAATTTATTATTGAACAAGTTCGGTTTATTGTATTTTGCCATTCAAGTCTCAAGCATGCATCTGATTTAGGGAAGGAGAAAAAAGGAAGGGAGGAAGGAACCAATGCCTTTTCACATAATTTTCACCACCAAATTCACTCCTTTCACACAATTAACAGCATGTGTTTTAACAATTTTGATATTTTAAACCCTTTTAGTGCCAAAGCTGTGGCCAGGCTTATTGCTGCACCAAAACCCGGCTATTCCACTGGCTGCCCTAGTGCGCAGTGTCAGACACGGTGTGTAAAACTCATTGTTGATCCCAACACGAAGACAAATTGTGACAAACAGTGGAGGCGGTGTGTGAGTATTGATTGCAGGCCGTGAGGCTGGGAATGGGACTGCAGGCGGGCGGTGATGACGGGTGAGGTCAGAGGGACCTTGCCATGGTCCTGAGATGAGATTGGACAGAGAGAGAGAGAGAGAGAGAGAGAGAGAGAGAGAGAGAGAGAGAGAGCGAGAGATACGGTGCAGAGTATACTGTAGAAGTACACTGTGTAGAGACAGATTCACAGGTGCAAATTAGAGCTGAACTTCTGCAGTTTCCAAATCGCAGAGGCTGCAATTAACTGCTTAAGAGAGAGCAGCATCCAAACTTATTTCTTAACAAGGTGTTTTAGAGCTGCAGGTAATCTTTGGTCCATGAATCAAGTACAATATCAGAGAAAACCTTTCATCATACTCCAACTCAGTAAATCCTGCACATTCTTTTAACAAAATCACTTTTCTTTAAACAATTCTAAAGTTCCAAAAAATATATGAAAAGAAAACAGTGTGATGATATAAATAGCAGTTTAAAAGCAGTTTCTGTAAAATAATCGCAATTCGATTTTTTGTCAATATCTTTCAGCCCTAGTTCAAATCCTTGGACCAACTGGGAACAATTGCAAATGTATGAACTGTATGAATGTGAAGCAGGACGTCACTGGAAAACAGTGAGCAGCATGCTCAGTCAACTTTGCCAGGATAAATAAGGGTTAAAATAAAAAATAACAAAAAAGTAAAGCTAATTAAAATAAAAAATGGATTAAAGCTGCACTAGGCAACTTTGCACTTTGGCAGCGGGAGATAAGAGAATGTTTGAAGGAATTCATTACCCAGAAATCAGTAAACTACGCACTCCTCGGGTGTCAATTTCTGCTTCTTAGTGTCTGGTTGGGAGATGGTGAAACAAAATATTTTAGCAGCAGGTTCAACCATCATTGGTGAGTCCAGCTTTCACTGGATGCCGCTTAGGAGAAACGTCTGTATTTTGCGGTTAAGTTTTGATTTGTTAGTTCCTGTGCATGGAGAAGACAGGACTATTTTTACATACAAATCTTGCCTAGTACAGCCTTAAAAAAGAGAGAGAGAGAGAGACAGAGGGAGGGAGTGTGTGTGTAAGACAGAGACTGAAACAAAGAGTGTAAGAGAGAGAAGGCAGAGAGGGAAAAAGGTGAGAGAGAGAGAGAGAGAGAGAGAGAGAGGAGAAAGTGGGAGTGAGGATGGAAGGACTGGAGAGAAAGGTGGGGGGGATAGTGAGGAATAGAGAGGAAGAAAGAGAGCAGGAGAGGGATAAAGAGGTGAGAACGGAGATAAGGGAGAAAGAGAGTGATGGAGAGCGAGAGAGGAGCAGAAAGGGGGAGAGAGCGAGGGAAGGAGAGAAAAAGAGAGTGAGAGCGAAGGGGAGTAAAGGTGAGAAGAGCGATGATAGCGCCTAGGCTTAATTACAGGTCTGTCCCTTGCTCTCCAGGTCGGACCGTGATTCACGGCCAATGGACAAGCGCTCGTGTGTGTGTGTGTGTGTGTGTGTGTGTGTATTTGTGTGTGTGTGTGTGTGTGTGTGTGCGTAGGAGGGGTGGGCAACCAGCCACCAGCCACACAGAGAGTCCATAACCTTATCGCTGCTGGGTGGGTCAAAGATATGGGCTCAACCCACTGTAAATAATATTCTCATTGTGGGAGAGAGAGAGATGGGGAGCAAAAGAGATGGAGGAGGAGGAGAGAGAGAAAAACAGAGGGAGAGATGGGAGGGGAAGAAGTGAGAAAGAGGGAGGGAAAGAGACACAGGGGGGGGGATGAGTAAACTGTCCATAACCTTTACAATGCTGAAAGCGGCGAGCGAGAGAGAGTGATGGAGAGTGAGAGAGGAGCAGAAAGTGGGAGAGAAAGGGGGAGAAAAGAGAGAAAGCAGTAATATAACTTCTAGAAGGGACAGAGAGATGGATGGATAAGTATACTGTATATAACCTTTGCAATACTGCAAGCTGAGAGAGGGGAAGACAGAGACAGAGGGATGAGGAGACTATATAGCACAAAATGATTTGTAGAACCTAAGAAAATATATTTCCAATATACAAATTTATTATCATGTATTTAATCTTAAATTGTCTTTGGAATAATGATTTGTATGTGCGTTCTTTATAGGCTTGGGCCAATATTTGATATTATCCGCAATATTCACAAAATTTACACCCCCCCCCCCACCACCATGTGTTGCTTAGATCACAATTTCGCAAGCTTTAAAACTTTTATTATTTAAAACCTATAATCTATAGCAGGAAAGAGCAAATGACACCAAATGGTCATTGTTTCCTCCGATACTTGATTAGTAAATTTACGTAATCTAGGAGAAATAAAATAAAACACAAAAACAGGAAAAAAAAATGACACCACCCCCTCCGTGTGCAAACTGCGATAATATCGAATATCGCGATATTACATTTTGGATATCGCCCTTTGTTAATCAGTTAAAACATGCAGAAAAGAGGAAATATTGGTGTCAAAATTCACCACTCTGGGGTCACACCTCCACCCTGTCATCCCCCTCTCTTTCCCATCCTTCCCCTCTCTCTATTGTTAGCTATCAAATAATAAGAAAAAATGAAAATCTTTGAAAAAGTGTTACTACTCTGAACATTCACACCTCCAACAGAGGGCTGTGAGTAGGCGTCACTTCTTTTTTGGGTGGTTGCAAGCCGAAAAGGATTGAGAAGTACTGCTCTTTTTAACCTTAACACTGCTGCAAGCTATGAGAGAGAGGTATAGGGAGAAAGTTGAGAGTAAGAGAGAGCTGATGTACCTTTGAGGAGGGAGACGGGGAGGGGATTAACGCATATAACCGTAGCAATAGTGCAAGTTGAGAGGAAAAGAAAACAGTGCGAGAGGGAGAACCGAGAGAGAAAGGGGAGGAAGAGAGCTAATGTAACTTTAGGGAGAGAGGGGGATAAATATACTGTATATAGCTGAGAGAAAGAAGAGAAAGACAGACAGATAGAGAGGGAAAGAGAGCTAATATAACCTTAGGGAAGGAGATAGAAAGATAAATACACTGTATATAAGCTTGGTAACACTGCAAGCTGAGAGAGAAGACCGAGAGAGATAGAAAGAGCTAATATAACCTTAACAGAGGGCTTGGACACAGCATAACTATACACTGTACAGTTTTATATATAACAGTATAACATTCAGGACAGAGATGGAGGGATATAATGGATGTAACCATAGCAATGCTGCAAGCTGAGAGAGAGAGACAGAGAAAGAGAGACAGGAAGAAGTCATATAACTTTTGCAATATACACTGCTACAACTTTAGGGCGGGAGATGGAGGGATATACTGTAAATAGGAGAGAGAGACAGAGAGCTAATATAATCTTTACAGTGGGTTCAGATGGAGCAGAGGCTCTGGCCATGTCTCCCTATAGACGAGCGGGGTAATCCCTGCGGTGCAACACACTCCGCTGGCTATAAGCTCCAGAGGCACTGTGCAGTCGACTCGACGCCACAACACCCCTCCGCCTCTCCCACTTGTCCTTTAGATGACTCAACTCAGTGCCATCTGACGAGCACATCGATAACGCTGCAAAGCCTTTCTGAAAGACAGAGTCCTTCTGAAAGCCAATTTCCCTCATTTTTTTTAGCAATCCAATTGTAGTGTACCCAGTGAGGTAGTGTTGAATATGAAAGGGTGAGTAAAGTATAACCTTCAATTGAAAAGCATTTCATTTTTGTGTTTTATTCCCTCAAAGGACCCTATTCTTGAATAATCAGTTTGATACTAGTTATCTACTATGAGTTTTTGCCATGAATATATGTCAGCCTAAAAAGGTGAGTTACAGTGGCCTTTCTATAGGGAAAAA